>NC_136723.1:18075114-18437614 GCF_936440315.1 Barbus barbus
TTAATTGAATATATCAATATGTGCCCTCAAATTAAAATAATTAAAATATATTAAACTGTAGCCATTACAAAAAGTCAATATATTGTTTATTCAATCAAGTTTGGTGAATTTAGGGCTGTTCACGCTTTCCATCTGTGCTAGTCTGTAAACATGATAGCATCTGCTAAGAACATGAATGTAAAATTCAGCAGTCCTGAGAGAATTCATGCAATTTTCTTGCAGCTCCAGCAAACATGAATGTACTCTTTTCACTATTTGTTTAGTTAAACTGCAACACTTCAAACACTGTACAAAGGGCCATAGGCCCTGTAGCGTATCTGTGCAAACTAAAGTGATAGATATGAGAAATGGAGAAGGAAACAAAACTCTGGAGTGAGAGACCAAGACAGATAGAGAAAGAGCTTGACCATTTATTTACGTTTCTGTTAAGAAACAGATTACAGCAGCTGGCTGTGTGTACAGGCCACCAGCCAAACACAGTCAGCACAGAAGTGTCCATTATGCCTGAGAAACATGTCATAAGTACATGCATTGTTTTCTTCCCATTTATTTTTCTCTTTTCTTTTATCCATTCTTAAGCCGGTAAGCTAGCAGTGAAAATACCACCTTGAAATGGCCATTACAGCTGCTGTCAGTGTGTGCCCGGGTGTGTGCAGCTGCCAACCCGGGTGTAAATGTCACCTGCTCCTCTGTCCTCAAGAAATGGTCGGTGTGAGAGGAAAAAGAGACAGCTAAGGTAACAGCAGCAGCGACAGAGAGAGAGAGAGAGAGAGAGAGGTGTAACACCGGCCAAGGGTAAATCATACTCTACTACAATTATTAATCACTGCAATGTCATGGTGAAAAATTATGCTGCAATTCAAGAAAACTAATACATCAATGGTCAGTAAAATACTGCCTAAATTACTACTACAGTAAAACAAAGTACAACCTGAATTCTGTGTTGGGACGTTTTTTAAACTTTAATAAAATGAAAACTAAAAGACTTTCAAATCACATGAGCCAATATTTTACACTTTTATCCACTAAATGAGCTCATTTCAAATTTGATGCCCGCTACAGGTCTAAAAAAGGTTGGCACGGGGGCAACAAAGGGCTGAAAAAGTACGAAATTTTTAAAAGATTCAGCAGGGAGAACATCTAGCAACTAATAAAGTTAATTGACATCAGGTCTGTAACATGATTAGCTATAAAAGGCATGTCTTAGAGAGGCAGAAGTACTCTCTCAGAAGTAAAGATAGGCAGAGGCTCTTCAATCTGTGAAAGAATGCGTAAAAAGATTGTGGAATACTTTAAAAACAACTTTCCTCAATGTCAAATTGCAAAAGCTTTGCAAATCTCATCATATACAGTGCATAACATCATCAAAAGATTCAGAGAAACTGGAGAAATCTCTGTGCATAAGGGACAAGGCCGAAGACCTTTGTTGCATGCCCGTGGTCTTCGGGCCCTCAGATGACACTGCATCACTCATCAGCATGATTCTATCATTGACATAACAAAATGGGCCCAGGAATACTTCCAGAAACCGCTGTCGGTAAACACAATCCGCATGCTATCTGCAGATGCCAACTAAATCTCTATCATGCAAAAAGGAAGCCATATGTGAACATGGTCCTTAAGCGCCGTCGTGTCCTGTGGTTTCAAAGTGGAAAAGTGTTCTATGGTCAGATGAGTCAAAATTTGACATTCTTGTTGGAAATCACGGATGCCGTGTCCTCCGGGCTAAAGAGGAGGGAGACCTTCCAGCGCGTCATCAGCGTTCTGTTAAAAAATCAGCATCTCTGATGGTATGGGGGTGCATAAGTGCATACGGTATAGGCAGCTTGCATGTTTTGGAAGGCACTATGAATGCTGAAAGGTATATAAAGGTTTTAGAGCAACATATGCTCCCCTCCAGACGACGTGTATTTCAGCAGGACAATGTTTAACCACATACTGCAGCTATTGCAACAGCATGGCTTCATAGTAGAAGAGTCCAGGTGCTGAACTGGCCTGCCTGCAGTCCAGATCTTTTACCTATAGAGAACATTTGGCACATCATTAAATGAAAAATACGTCAAATACGACCACAAACTCTTCAGCAGCTGGAAACCTATATACCAAATTCCAACACCAAAACTCCAGAAACTCATATTCTCGATGCCCAGACGTCTTCAAACTGTTTAGAAAAGAAGAGGAGATGCTACACCATGGTAAACATGCCCCCGTCCCAACTATTTTGAGACCTGTAGCAGGCATCAAATTTGAAATAAGCTAATTTTGTGCATAAAATTTTACAATTTCTCAGTTTAAACATTTGTTATGTTATCTATGTTCTATTGTGAATAAAATATTGGCTCATGTGATTTGAAAGTCTTTTAGTTTTCATTTTATTCAGATTTAAAAAAACCTCCCAACATTTCCGTATCATGTAAATACTGTTTTTTAATTATTATTTATTTACCTTGTTGCCTTGTCATGCATTATTTTATAAATAAATAAAGTCTAAACAGTATTCAAAAATAAAACTTTGTTTTATGGACTCTAAAATCTTACCCCATTGTGTAAAAAAAAAAAAAACAATTCCAAGAAAGAAAAAAGTAAAAAATGCCTTGTTTTTGAATAAAATAACTAATAATAATAATAAAAAAAATAAATAAATAAATAAATATCAATCAATCTACAAATAGTTAAAAATGATTTTGGAGATTATATATTAAATACATTTTTTCCAGGCCCTAAAGGTTTTTTCAGTCATAAATCAATAAATCAATTCTGAAAGTTAATAATCCGAAAGTTTATAATTAAAACAAGAAAAATACTTTGCCAGTGAGGGTTATCCAATATTTATCTTCTATAAATTAAAGCATGCCATTTTACTTGTTAGGTAAAACTAATATGTTTTAAGGGTGTTTAGGTGTTATTGCAAAACAATACAAACAAACCCGATTAAGAATTTTGTCTGCATTAGATTTCTTCTATGTTTCATGTAAATAGTGTATGAATATTCAAAGTATGCATCACAGTGCTATGGTAACAACATGATGCTTTTTTTTTTTGTAGAGATTTACAACACAGAGACTTTACCTGCTGACACCTACTGCAGTTTGTGGCACTCTCACAGAGGATGTTATAAATCTTTCTTTTCTTCTAAACCTCTGAGCTTTATTATCTTATATCTGAAGGTCCCCTTGAAGCACTGATGGATGACCATATGCTTCATATCTAGACACTTTAGAAAGAAAAGCTGGAAGACATTTTGAGGGGATAGAAAGCCAAAATGTACAAAAAAACCCACTAGCTGTTAGCATGTTGTGAAACAGACATGAATGATAGCTTAAATTGTGTGGCTTGTTGAAGAGAGATGTGCTATTCTTTTTCTAAATGACAGGACCTACAATTTTCACCTGGTGGGTGATAAAATGGTTAAAGTAAAAGAAAAAAAAGAAAAGAAAAAAAATTGAAGGAAATATCTGAGCCAGCAACCAGAAGATCATACAAACTTGAACCTACTAACATGATAAGAAACACTTAAACTTTGTGCTAAATATTCAGAACTCATGAGAAAGCTTAGCAACACCCTAGCAACCACCCAGAAAAAGTTAGCAACCACCTAACAGCATTGAATCAATCAATCAACACCTATAACACTTTCGTAAACATATGGCCAAGATCTTAGCAACTACCTAACAATGTTAAAAAATAAAAAATATCTTAACTTTAGCAACCATATAGCAACACCCTATCTACAACCAAGAAAATATCTAAACTACCAAACAAAATGAAAAAACACCAGTAACAGTCACAAACATACTGTATAACCGGACCCTAGCAACCACCCAGAACACCTCAGCAACCAGCCAATAACATGGAAAGCACCTATAAGAATTCCACAAGCATATTGTATAACCAGAACTAAGCAACCACCCAGAACACCTTAGCAACCACCCAACAACATGTATAAAATACCCATAACACTTTCACAAACATACAGTATAACTAGAACCAACCACCCAGAACACCTTAGCAACCACCTAACAACATTAAAAGCACCCATAACACTCACTAAAATCAGCAATCAACAATCAAACAAGTGAAACTTTGCTTTCTATGATTGTGAATTCTGTGTAAATGCATTTGTCAAAATTGAAATTCATGTAAACACATTACACTGATCACTTGTGGTGGCATCTGTGCAGAGTAAAATAACTCACAGATTTGGCTCGTAACACCACGCGGAAACACCCGGGGGCAGGGAGTGTCCCATACACCAGTGATGTGGCTTTGGAGCAGCATCTATGATGTGTTAAAACTGCGTTGGCAACAGCGGGTGCCTAAAAGATGCAGAGAGAGGAGGAACAAGAGTAAACCATGCATCAGTAGTTTGATATCGTCCTCCCACACAAACAGTAACATTTGCTTTCCTTGTGTCGCCAAGCACTTATCGAGAAAGCCTGCAGCCTCCGGGGGATCGGTGAGAGCGATTTAGCCTCTGAAAAGAAGAGCCGGTTCCTTATCCTGACATGCTAATCTGATCTCAGGTCTGAGGGCCCCTGTGTTGTGCCGGCTCGCTCTCACAGTCTCTCACCTGTCTGTCTACAGCAGAGAGGTTTTGTTTGATCGCTCAGGTTTGAGATGGTGACCTGGATGAGAGCTCGACCCAGATCTAATCTGTCTTTGACAACTGAATTCTTATTACAAAGGGTTTTTAGGGTCTAATAGAGGCAGGCTCGTCATAATATGGGCCAGTTTTTACCTCACCTATTGCTAGAAGCTGTGTGTGTGAGAGTAAGTTGAGAGCAGAGATGAAAGACGTTTGAGAAGAAAAGTGGAAAAAGATAGCATAGGGGCCAACAAGAAGGTGTATGAAGAAAGAAAGGATAAGAAGATAAAAATAGGCTGTGTGAGGTAGTGAGACATCCAGAGAAAGAGACATCAAGTCAATGAGAAACGGCAATGACAAATGGTTTGATAATGAAGGCTAAAGCTTTAGGAAGGAAATTAAAATTTTATCAGGAACATGGACACATTGAAATTGAGTGCATCTCGGGAGCTTCATCAGTATAGAGATACTCTAGGTCTAGGAAAGAAAAAACATCTCAAGAGAAAACAATAGCTGTCTAGAATGAAGATGTCTGGATAAACTGCTCTCAAACCATCAATAAAATAACACTATTTAAGTTACTGTATCACCAGGCCGCCATATTTAAGAAAAAATCCAATCAACATGTCTTATGCTGTGCTATTTATAAAGCTTTATAAAGTGATACTGCTGTTTACTTCTCATGTTTCATTATTCATAAGGTTCGTAAATAAAATAAATGATTAATGATTAAATGCATCATAAATATTCATTGAAAAGTAAAGCTTTGAAATTTTACCTAATCATCTAAAACATCAACCATCATTACAAATTGTCGATTTAAATTTCTAACATAATTGAGTCCGAAAAGAACTCGTGCTTTATAATTGTGTGGAGACTGCAAAATAATAAATAAATAAACAAATAAATAATACAAATATCAGTAAATAAATAAAAACTATATACACACACACATACATACATATAATTTTTTACAATATATAAAAATTCTTATATTTTTTTAAATTAACTTTTTAAATACATAATATAAAACTACATAAATTATTTTTTAACTGTCCAAAGTATTTAAAGGGAGAAGCTTACATTAAAAGCATACAATTTAACATTATATAAATTTTGACGTTAAATCCAGTGTTGTTTTATACAGAAATATTCTATTGTCTATACAGTATTCAACGGAATTACATAAGAAGTAACTGTAATAAAGTTAGTTATACAAAAATAGAGTACATAAAAAATAGAGCAATCCCTTACTTTTTCAAGGGAAAAATAATAAAATTAGTTATTAATACCTAATGCAATACACATACCGTATATATATACACACACACACATACATACGTACATACATACATATTTCCTAGAGTATCTCTATACTAATATGTCAGAAAAGTAAATACAATATAAATACGGGTAAATATTATCATTGGGATGAAAAAAACACAACCCTTAATAAAAATAACACTGAATACAGTTTCGTAGTCAGTAAGAAATACCTATGCTCTTGAAATCATCTCAAATTATGGCAAAAAGTTAATTTTGTACCTTGAATATGGATGTTCAATAAGAAGGAACTTCAGCAAGCATCTTCCCAAGGCCATAATTTGCGTGATAACATTGCGTTAGTTATTTTATTCATTGCAGTCCTCTCTCAGGGCCTGCCTCTCTGCATCATTTCACGCTACATCACAGCAGATTAATGTCAACCCCTCAAACGCTACACTGTGTAACTAAAACACTCTCCTCCCGTTTGGGAAACTTCATTTTGTTCAATTAAAAAAGGACCGTCACACCCATAGACACGTATGAAGTATGAGTATATGGATGGACAGACAGGTCTGTCAGTCATAATGGCTTGAAAGCCCTGCCACCCAAACGTCTGCCGTCTTGTCCTTTTTGAAACGGTGAAAAACTGACATCTGAATGCTTCAACCCTAACATCAGCCCATCATTAATTTCTATCTTCCTCCTTCCCTGCTGGTGCTGTGAGGAGAGAGAGAGAGAGAGAGAGAAAGAGAGAAAGAGAGTTGTGATAGTGTGTAAGCTGATAAATGACAGATCCAGGACAGCCTATTTCAGATACTTTGTAATTGGACTGTGAGTACAATGTAAAATATGGATCATGGTGGGAGAGGGACATTCATGTTTAAAAGCTACTTGTAAAAGTTTTCTCAGAGCTAATGCTTTGGGAGGATCGGGACCTCATAGTTTGCAGTGAAGAGGTGTAAAATTATTTTATCAAAGAGAATGATATCCGGGACACAGCAGGACATTTTACTGTTTCTTTAATTCTACACATTCCTAGCTAGTACAACTGTACAAATGGAATTTCCAGTTACATATAAGTTTTATATTTCATTAACATTTACTGTTGAATTGAAACTACTGTTGAAGTGGGACATTAAAAAATGAAACAAGGGGAAGTGACATTCTCAGTCTAAAGAGCATCTAATTGGACAAAAATCTGTGTAGTGCAGGATGAGTCATCAGCATAATTAATCCAGCAAATTTACTTACCCTCAGGCCATCCAAGATGTAGATGAGTTTGTTTCTTCATCTGAACAGATTTGGGGAGATTTAGAATTACATCCATGCTCACCAATGGATCCTCTGCAGTGAATGGGTGCCGTCAGAATGAGAGATCAAACAACTGATCAATAGAGCACAATAATCCACAAGTAACCTGCACAACTCCAGTTCATTAGTTAACACCTTATAAAGCAAAAAGCTATGTTTGTTAGAAACAAATCCATCATTAAGACTTTAATTAAAAAAATATATAAATTAATTAAACATCAAACTGTTGTTTTAAGCTAAACTATGAGTTCTTTATCCATAATATTACTTTCACCAGTTGAAATGCTGTCTCATCTGAATCAGGAGATAAATATGCACAGATCAAGTGTGATGTGAGAGGACAACCGCGTATGGATTTTTCACTGGAGAAAGCACTATTATGGATTATGGACTATTATTACTTATGGAGTAGTTTGGCCAGAAGTGACAGTTTAAAGTAAAAACGCTTTATCGAGGGATTTGTATCTTATAAATATGCAGTTCTTGACAAGATATTACTGATGGACTGGAGTCGTGTGGATTACAGGTACATCTTTAAAAATTTGAATATCGTGAAAAACTGAATTTTTTTGTAACTTATTTCAAAAAGTGAAACATTCATATATATTTTAGATTCATTACATGTAAAGACATTTCAAAAGTTTTTTGTTTTACTTTTGATGATTAGAGTTTACAGCTCATGAAAGTCAAAATCCAGTATCTCAAAATATTAGAATATTTCCTAAGATCAATCAAAAAAAGGATTTGCAAAGCAGAAAAGTTCAAGTTCTTTAAAGTATGTTAATTTATGCACTCAATTCTTGGTCGGGGCTCCTTTAGCACAAACTCCAGCAACAGTGAGGGAATGGCATGGAAGCGATCAGCCTGTGGCTCTGCTGAGGAACTATTGAGCCTTCAGCTCGTCTGTATTGTTGGATCGACTGTTTCTCATCTTTCTCTTGAAAATATACCATAGATTCAATATGGGGTTCAGGTCAGGCATGTTGGCTGGCCAATCAAGCACAGTAATATCATGGTCAGCAAACCACTTGGAAGTGGTTTTGGCACTGTGGGCGGGTGCTAAAGTCCTGCTGGAAAAGCAAATCAGCATCTCCATAAAGCTTGTCAGCAGATGGAAGCATAAAGTGCTACAAAATCTCCTGGTAGACGGCTGCATTGACTCTGGACTTGATAAAACACAATGAACCAACACCAGCAAACGTCCCGGCACCCAAATCATCACTGACTGTGGAAACTTCAAACTGGACTTCAAGCAGCTGGGTTCTGTGCCTCTCCAGACTTCCTCCAGACTCCAGACATTGATTTCCAAATTAAATGCAAAATTTTTATTTATCTGAAAAGAGGACTTTGGACCACTGAGCAACAGTCCAGTTCTTTTTCTCTTTAGCCCAGGTAAGATGCTTCTGACGTTGTGTCTGTTTCAGAAGTGGCTTGGTAGCCCTTTTCCTGAAGACATCTGAGCTTAGTGACTCTTGATGCACTGACTCCAGCTTCAATCCACTCCTTGTGAAACTCTCCCAAGTGTTTGAATCAGCTTTGCTTGATAGTATTCTCAAGCTTGCGGTCATCCCTGTTGCTTGTGCACCTTTTCCTACCCAATTTCTTCCTTCCGGTCAACTTTGCATTTAATATGCTTTGATACAGCACTCTGTGAACAGCCACTCCTTTCAGTAATGACCTTCTGTGACTTACCCTCGTTGTGGAGGGTGTCAATGATTGTCTTCTGTACCATTGCCAAGTCAGCGGTCTTCTCCATTATTGTGGTTTCAAAGAACAAGAGATACCCTGAATTTATACTGTAGAGATGGTCGTTTAATGAAACTCAAATATAAATATTCTAATATATTGAGATACTGGATTTTGACTTTCATGAGCTGTAAGCTCTAAACATCAAAATGAAAACAAAACAACTTTTGAAATGTCTTACTTTACATGTTATGAATGTAAAATATATAAGAAAGTTTCAATTTTTGAAATAAGTAAAAAAAAAGAAAAGTTTTTCATGATATTCAAAAATTTTTTAGATGTACCTGTATTTGTGAATTATCGTGATGTTTTTAATAGCTGTTTGGCTGACGGCACCCATTCACTGCAGAAGATCCATTGGTGAGCAAGTGATGTAATGTTAAATTTCTCCAAATGTGTTCAGATGAAGAAACAAACTCATCTACCTCTTGTATGGCCTGAAGGTGAGCACAGTTACAGTTTTGGGTAAAGTATTATTATAAAGGCATCTGCTTTAATTTAAAGCATCTTACAGTGCAGTCAGGGTGTATGTGATCAGTATGTACAGTCATGTTAAAAAGTTAGCACATCCTATTGAATTCCATGGTTTTCTGTATAAGGAGATAATAAAAAATTATCTGGTCCTTGGAAAGTCTTAAAATTTGGAAATAAAGCCTCAGATGAACAATATCACATGACATATAACACTGTGTCATTATTTGATTAACAAAAACAAAGCCAAGATGGAAAAGTCATGTGTGACAAAGTTAGGACACCCTATGATTCAATTTCCTGTAGATCTACCTTTTGCAGCAATAACTTGAAGTAATAATTTTCTGTATGGCTTTATCAGTCTCTCACATCGTTCTGGAAGAATTTTGGCCCATTCTTTTTTACAATGTTGCTATGGTTTATTGAGGTTTGTGGGCATTTGTTTATACACAGCTCTCACCACAGCATTTCAGTCAGGATGAGGTCTGGAATATGACTGGTCTATTGCAGAATCTTGATTCTTTTCTTTTCAGCCGTTCTGTTGTAGATTTGCTGTGATCAATGTCCTGCTGCATGACGCAGTTTTAGCCAAGCTTTAGATGTTGGACAGATGTTCTCACATTTTACTCTAGAATACTTTGGTATACAGAGGAGTTCATGGTTGATTCAATGACTGTGAGGTGCCCAGGTCCTGTGGTTAACAAGCTCAAACAAGCCCAAAATCATCAGCCCTCCACCAGCATGTGTAACTTTTGGTATGAGGTGTTTGTGCTGATATACTTGTTAGGTTTTCACCAAACGTGCTGCTGTGCATTATGGCCAAACATATCCACCTTGGTCTCATCTGCTCAAAGGACATTGTTCTAGAAGTCTTATGGTATGTTCAGATGCAACTCTGCAAACCTAAACCGTGCTGCCATGCTTTTTAAGATAGAAGAAGCTTTTTTCTGGCAAGCCTTCCAAACATGCCATACCTGTCCCATATTTTTCTAACTGTACTGTCATGAATTTTATCATTTAACATGTTAACTGAGGCCTGTAGAGTCTGCGGTGAAGTTCTTGGGTTGTCTGGTGTGATCTTGGGGTGAATTTGCTGAGACGTCCACTCCTGGGAGGACTGGTGTCTGTTATAAATGTCTTCCACTTGTGAATAAACTTCCTCACTGTAGAATGATGAACTTCAAATTGTTTGGAAATGGCCGTATTACTCTTCCCAGATTGATGGCAGCAACAATTGCTTCTCTAAGATCATTGCTGATGTCTTACCTCCTTGGCATTGTGTTAACACACACCCGAAGGCTCCAGACCAGCAAACTCCTAAAACATCTGCTTTTATAGAGGTGCTCACATTTGCTGAGGCATTTGATTAGCAGTGCCTGACTGCTACTTACCCTCTTAATTCTTATGTTAACAGTAATGTTATGTCCTAATTTTGTCATCCATAGCTTTTCCATTTTGGCTTTATTTTTGTGAAATAAACAATGACAAGGTGCAATATGTCATGTGTTGTTGTTCATCTGAGATTTTATTTTCCAAAATTTAAGACCTGGAAAGAGCCATTTATTTTTTTTATTATGTCCTGGTAAGGAAAACCATGGAATTCAATAGGGTGGCCTTTCCACATGACCGTAGATTCTCCTCAGAATCAAACCTACTGTATGACCTTGCCATTGCTAAGATGCACCATTTCAGCTTCAGGAGCCTATGTTTAAATTTCAACTGTATGTTTAACTTGTGTAAAATTTTAGAATCTTTAATAAAATTAAAAATACAATGGAAAAAGTCTTGCATAGTGCAATGATCTTATTATGTACTATGCAACATACTGCTGAATGTCATATCACGCCAGTATGCACTTGTAGTTGTCAAAAGTGATATTTTTGAAAGCCAATGATTTTCAAGTACCTGCTAAGTAACAGAACTTTTCAATTCCTGACTACTGACTTACAATAGAAGTGATTCATTTTAGGTGCGCTTTCTGAGTTAACATCAAATGCTGCAACCTGGGACTCTGTTTTATAACCGTAGACCGTCTGCAGTGTCACACAGATGTAGCAAAAACTACTGTGATGATCCTACAACTTTCTCATCACTTGCTCCAAAGCATGCGCTAACCCAAACCGTCTGTTTTGACTGTCTCTGTCCTCATTAGTGAGCGGATTCACATTTCTGGCATGTTTTTCCATCTCTCCAAAGTCATTTTGGTATGTTGGATGCTGCGAAATCTGCGACAGTTAATTCAATAATGTCATTCGGAACGCATCAGTGTCATGTCGGCGCAGTCGAGCATGATTGTTGAAGGAGTTGTTGCGGCTCTGTAATAGTCTTAATTAGAACAGAGGTTTGAGGACGTCGGAAATACAGAGGCACTGTTGGGATCCGCGTCCTGCGGAACAGCACTTGCCAGCGTTGGATACGGTACAAACTTCAAGCTCAAGTGGATTCTGTGGTGTACTTGAACTTGTTCTAACCTTGTTTAATTATGCAATCTGCAGCCATAAATATGAGTGAAATAGCTGTTTCCTACTTTGTCTTTCAGTTTTTAAAAAAAATGTTTTACTTTTTTTTTTATCAGTTGCAAAGTTTGTCTTAAAGTGTTAGTTCAAGCAGAAATGAAAATTTGCTGAAAATGTACTCACCCTCAGGCCATCCAAGATGTTGACAAGTTTTTTCTTCATCAGAACAGATTTGGAGAAATTTAGCATTACATCACTTGCTCTCTAATGGATGCTTTTGCAGTGAATGGGTGCCGTCAGAATGAGAGTCCAAACAAACATCACAAAAACACACAAATAATTCACATGATGCCAGTCCAAGTTTTTTAAATTTACACTGTCGTTTCTGGACAAAATAAAAGTCCATAATATTATGGATAGATGACTCGTATTTTAGCCAGAAACAATGTTTTAAAGTTACAGCGTCTCGATGGATTTGTTTCTTTCTGTGATGTTTCTTATTGTAATGTTATCATCAGCTGTTTGGACTCTCATTCTGACTCTCATTCTGACCCATTCACTGCAGAGGATCCATTGGTGAGCAAGAGATGTAATGCTAAATTTCTCCAAATCTGTTCTAATGAAGAAACAAACTATTCCTTTAAGGAAATAGTTAACGCAGACATGAAAATTCTATCAATTTTGCTCATGTATTTTCAAACCTGTATGACTTTCTTCTGTTGAGGAACACAAAGAGAGACATTTTGAAAAATATGCTGGTCACTCTATTCAATATATTTTTATAAAAAGATCGAAAATGACCGGAAAAAAACCTCACACTGCTGATATATTGTTGGTGCTTGTATTTTTTTTGTAACTTTTGTGTTTCACAGAAGAAGAGTCATATGGGTTTGAAAGAACATGGTGAGTAAATGAAAGAAAATTTATTTTTAGATAAAATGTTCTTTTAAAATAGACTTAACAGCACATGCGCTGATTCACGTACAACACACATTCTTATAGCAGCATTTTGATGATCATCCATTTCCTTGCCATTACGGTCTTTTTCGCCTTAATCTTCTAAGTTTCTTTCTCTCTCTTTGTCCATCCATCCCACTCTCTCACTTTTTCATTCTCTCTTTCTCTCTCTGTCATTGGTATAATCTTAAGTCAGACAGCGCGCAGGCCATTAAAATCAGCTCAAGCTCTGTCATTGCTTTGCTCACTTCCTGTCTCTCCTCTGTCTTGTTTCCTTGTCAACTACCATGACAGTGGCTGAAAATATTTTCATGCAAACACACACTTACACACGCTTATGTTTTATGCGCGCACACAAACACACACACACACACACACACACACACACGCACAAACTTACTGTCAAATAGCTAAACCAGCAGTGAAATACATGCAATTACCAGATTCCTGAATGGGGGGTGGGAATGGAGTTTGTGGATGCGCTAACAGTTCATTTATTTTAAATTAAAACCAACTCATATAAACATCTCCACACTCACACAAACACACAAACACTATCATATGGGCTCAGAAACATGCAATTACTGTTAATTGAGGAGAGAAGTCTCACTGAGGCAAAATTGATCAATTTCACACTGAGTGGATACAGAGAAACAGATGCAGCGAGAGGAAACGAGAGAGATAACAGTGAAGGGATAGGGTGAGGGAAAATACAAAGTGAATGAATGAATGAATGAGTACAGTCAAAAGTTTGGACACCCTTGAAGGATTATGTTTCTCATAAAGCTGTTTTAAAGCATTAACTAAAAACGTACGCATAAATGTTTGCACACAGATATAAATTGTGCCTATATGGATTTCTTTACAAAAAACAAAAATCAAAACATGTAATAATTATTACTATTTATCATTTTATAAAAATTTAAAATTTAAAGGGGACCTATTATGCCCCTTTTTACAAGATGTAAAATAGAGTGTCTTATGTCCCCAGAGTGTATATGTGAAGTTTTAGCTCAAAATACCCCACAGATAATTTTTTATAGCTTGTTAAAATTTACACTTTTAGGGCATGAGCCCAAACGCGCTGATTTGGAGTATGTTGCTTTAATGCAAATGAGCTGTTGCTCCCGGAGAAGAGGGCGGAGCTTCAAGAACTCAAGCTCAGGCATTAGCAGTGCTAACCTTAGCCTTTGCAAATAAACATTCCACTATTAGTACAAGCCAGTTATCTTTACAGAAAACGTACTGTAAAAGTAATATGTAATTTAAAGCGAAACAGTTTAATTTAGCTCAAAAGAAATCATTTATGATTTTATAGGGAATTTGAACGGACTCACTGTTTCACGGCTGATCACTGAGTTGGCAGCGATTCACGAATGAGCTGTATAACATCAACTCTGCAATGGATAATAAAATCCAAATTATATAGTGAAAACACTATTAAATAGCACAGAAACAAAGATCGGCTGTTTAAATAATAGTAATAATAATAATAATAATAATAATAATAACTAGAAGTAATAGACTACACTTACTTGCCATCAGTATTTTCATTTACCTCTGCTCTTAAAAGTGCTTGAAGCAATGCTATTTCAAATAAATGCCACAAAATATAATAAGAAATAATTAAAAACAATTAACTATTAATACTTCGCTTCAGTGTAATGAGTCAATATCATGATCAAACACTATCAAAAGTAATTTTATTCTAGACTATTTCTATTCATTTTTATAGAGGTGCCATTTCTCTGAGGAGTGAATGACCTGAGTTAAAATAGAATGAGCTCAAATTGAATAGCCTCTATGAGATTATAGAAACTCATACAATCATAACGCACAGAGAGCGTTTATTGGGCAGCAGTGTTTCAATCTGATTCTGCGGTAACACTACATGGGCCTAATAAAATAAGAGTGGCAATTAAAAATGAATTAAAACATTCGGCAATCAACAGCATCTAAAATTGTATTATTGCACGCTATAATAGTGATGCTTTAATAGAAAGGGCTGATCATTTGTGCTCTCTAGTTACTTTCAAAATCAAATCATGACTGCACGTCTAATGTAATGACAGAAAATTGCTTTTAATTTAATATTGTCATCTTTGCTTATGCGTTGGCTTTTAAAGTGAGAATCCGTGACTGACCATACATGAAGACAAAAATAAAAATAGGACTTTATGTCTTACGTAAAAGAGCGGTAACTCTGGGACTTTAATAAAAGGCGCACAGCATAAGTAGGACAGGAAGGTTGACCACCCTCTCCTCAAAACACACCTGACATATGGAGACATGAGTCTGCTATCCTGTGAATTTGAGCATGCTCTCACTCCCTGCTGCTAATTAGGAGCCTTAATTAGTGTCTAGATGGAATTTGCAATCATCCAAATGACCCAATTACGTGGCATAAAGAGCATGTTTTATTTTTGCTCAGTTTGTGCCCAGATTCCTCCGACTAACAGAAACTGAATGAGAAGGGTTCATATATTATAGCTCTATGAGGAGAGAGAGGGGAATACATTTCACGCAGGATTAATTTTAATCATTTATTTAATTAACATTATTAAAAAAAAAAGTTATTTTAAATTTTAATATTTCAATGCAAGGTGAGCATAAGAGAAATAAAAATAGCAGTGACCCTAAAACGTTTGTAATAAATTATTAAACAATAAATTAATAGATTAAACATCACATATAAACACTTTGAAGTACAGTCAATTTTTTTTCCCAAAAAATATTCATGTTAAAAGTTTAACTGAAAAAAACAAAAGGCTGCTAGCATGAAAACACTATTGAAAAGTTTACTTTAAGTATACAAAAACATCAATAACCACAGAGAAAAAAAGTGGCAGAGAGAGAGAGAAAAAAAAAAAAGAGCAAGCGAGAGATACTATAAACCGCTGGAAATCAGAGTGGTGGGACACATACGGAAATGCCAGTCAGAGCCATTTCACAGCTGGATGCTTCTATCCTCATGTACACCTACACATCTGTCTACACTCCACACTTCAGAAAAGAATTAGGTGTGCGGTCACAGTATATGCACAAACACACATAGTATTTATTCACAAATCTCACTGATATGCATGCCTGTGTATCACTGCACCAGTGTATTCCTGGAAACCCAGCATGCTTGTTAGTTATTTGATCGGTTGTTTTGTGTATGGACTTATGTTATCACAGCAGGTACGTTTGTCCTGGTATCAAAGAATAATGCTGCTGTTCGTATTGATATTCTTTATGTATCAGATTAGCTTCGAGCACAGATTGGAATAAAGCGGTTCAAACAACAAAGTATTTCTGGATCTGCAAAGCAACATTTATTAAGAGCTTCATATCACAATAGATTATAAAAAGATTATGTACATATTACAGAGCAAATCAGATAATGTTTTAAGCTTTGCTGGTGGGCAGACTTTTTTCTGTATCATTGAATAATTTCTGTATTAATTTAATTTCAAGGCATTTTATTTTCATTGTCTAAAAGAAAGGCAGTGAGTTTAGTCCATAAAGCATTTTTTTTTTTTGTCAGGGAAACAGAATGACTAAATGATGAATGACTATATGATGATGAATGGGGTGAGTGAACTGACATGACCATAACATAAGCTGGTTTAGAATTAGATTATGATGGCAGAACATTTAAAGATATTAAATTCCACCGCAGCTATAGATGAGAAAGACATTAGCAAAATTTTACAGGGTTGCGTATAGAAGCATACGTGATTATTTGAAAAAGTTTTTCATGAATGTTCTTTCATGAAACAGTGCCACTTTTGCATGCTGTAACACTTTTGATCAATTTAAAGCATCCTTGTGGAATAACAGTACCTTCTAAAAAAAAAAAATGATTTATATAATATATATATATATATATATATATCTTACTGACTCTTACTGGTAGCTAGTGTATATTAAATATAAAAAGAATAATTCACCCAAATATGACTCACCCCCAGGTTGTTCCAAACATGTATGACTTTCTTTCTGCTGTAGAATGCAAAATAAGATCTTTTGAAGAATGTTCCAGTTGTTTCTGGCCATATACTGAAATTCGAGTCCAGAACAAGATTGGACCCCCAATGACTTTCCTTTGTATGGACCAAAAAAAAAAAGAAAAGAAAAGAAAAAAAACCACCAAGAATGATCTTATTTTCTTTTCTTATTTTGTGTTCCACAGTAAGTCAGGCTTGTAATGACATGAGTGTGAGTACATGATGACAGAATTAAATTTTTCTGGGTTAACTGTTGCTTTAATGCCCCTTTTTGCAAGATCTAATATAAGTCTCAGGTGTCCCCAGAATGTGACTGAAGTTTCAGCTCAAAATACCCCACAAATCATTTATTATATCATTCTGATAATGCCTGAGTGGAAGCAGAAAACACGATTGTGTCTGTGAAGGTAAACAGCATGTTTATATTAGATCTGTGTATTAAGTGACAGCAGTGTAAAATACAGTACCTATACTGCAGTCTATGCTGATAATATGACCAAAAAAATTTAATAAAAACAGAAAAGACACACCGCTCTTGACTTAACTTCTAAAGCTTTAATAAGACATTTCTTACTTGAATGCTGCTTTCAAATGCTCTAGTGTGAAGAAAAACATGGTAAAATGGTGTGGTTAAATATTGTTTGCAAAAAACTGTGTTCGTCACTAAATGTTTAATGCAGCTAGGCCATTTAACCTAAAATGAATCGGGTGCTAAAACGGCAAGCTATTAGCAACACAGTTCATTCTGAGTCCATTCCCCACTCAGAGTTCTTGAACAAGGACAATGTGTCCTCAATACACACATCAGTCATCTAATACACATACAGGGCCGCCACAATTCAGGAGATTACAGAACTTCCAACCATTAACCTTAAGACAGGTGCTCAGACTGCACTCCATCTCCATCCATTAACACACTTTGCCTCACACAGAGACAAAAAAAAAAAACATTCAATGGACGATCATCAATTACAAGACAGTTATGATGAAGGTCAAAGAAAGAGCACAAAAAGCAGAAATGGAGAAGACCGTATGAGAATCACTCAATACCCAGAGAGTCTTGACGTAGTCTCTCAAGGAGCCCCCACAGGTGCTATTGTGGTCACTCAATGTGGCCATAAAGTACGCCAATTACACAAGCCTGAAAGCTTGAGGGTCCGTTTGGTTGGCAGACATCAGTATGATTGACCACTTGCTGTGTTTGGAAAGCTTCTCTGGGTGAGAGCAACCATCAACTAACAGAGACTTCCACAAGAGTGCCTGTGGCTTTGCGCCAAGCAGCGTTTGTTAAGACAAGCATAACTATTGCTGAAGCTCATACAGTACTTCACTCATACAGTGATTTGAACAAACCTGTAACCTTAATCTTTAACCTTTGATGTGGAAGTCTTGCCACTTTGTGATACAGTCACACAGCTTGAGGAAAAGTGTACTATTATGAATTCAAGTAATTCAACTTTGAAAGATTTCACCTGGTAGATGACAGAATGGACAAAAAATAGTTATACTACTATTTAAATAGGTGTGGTCAGTCAGGTTTTTATTTGAAATAAATAGTTATTTTATTCAGCAAGAACATTCAACTGATCAAATAAGACCTGCCACTTTCATTACAAAAGATTTCTGTTTCAAATAAATGCTGTTCCTTTTAACTTCATATTTATCAAAGAATACTGAAAAAATTTAGCTGTTTCCACAAAAGCATTAAGCAGAATGGTAATTGATAACGAAATGTTTCTTGATCAGCAAATCAGCATATATTATAAAGATTTCTGAAGGATCATGTGACACTGAAGACTGGAGAATGGCTACTGAAAATTCAGCTTTGCATCATAGGAATAAATTAATAATATTATAGTTTTTACTGTATAGTTTACTTTATTTGATCAAATAAAATAGCCTTGGTGACCATAAGAGTTGTCTGTCAAAAAAAAGAAGAAGAAAAAAAAGGGATGTACTTTGAAGGAGGAAGTCATAAGGACCAAACTAGATGCTGTACTCTTTTGACTTGAGCCATTAAACAAGCACCTAGTAACTAATGAAAATACCCTAACAACCACATACCATAGTAAAACACTAAAACAACTCAATTAAGTTATTAAAGTTGCCATCTTTCTGTGAGTCAAAATCTACATTGTTCTGGGAAGTAGTTTCAGCAAAAAGTATTTTTATGAGAAGAACATTTCCATCGACAGTCTCTTCACAATATAATTGTAGCAATTGTCAAACACAAGAAAATAATTCCCACAGATGGCATCATTTTGATTTTTTGTCTTTGAGTGTTTCTCATATGTCTTAAAAGAGAAATGCAGCGCTGACTGTCTTTGGACTCAAGTGACATGGATTTCATTTTGAAAGATAATGGATTCCCGAATTACATTATACAGGCAAAAATGACGGGATAGCATAGAAGGAGTTTCAAAGGTGTATTGTAAAATAATATGTACAGAGACAACTATAACTAAGCCAAGTTGATTCCCCCAAAAATGTAAACACTGTGGCACTTTTAAAGCATTGTTCTTTATTTGAGCATCTCAATCTGCCTGACAACAGCAACATTGGCTCAGCCAGGGGATTGAAAGGGGGGCGGGGTTATCTGACGGTCTGACCAATGGCAGAAGAGTGGAGTTTTTGGGGAAACCTGTTTGAAAAAAATTATTTTTTTGCAATTCTGTTTGGTGCTGCTTGTGGTTTAGACACAGTTCATAACATAAGGATAATTTATTATCAGTCATTTTAATCGTTTTTTTGTTGTTATACTGTTTTATAAGCATAGGACACTATAAATAAACCAATTGTCAGATGATTCTCCACAAAAATGTAAACATTGTCACTATGGTGCAAAATATTGCTATTTGTTGAAGTAACCTGGCCTGCCCAACAACAGCAATATTGGCTTAGCCAATTAAGTGAATTCTGGGCGGGGCTATCTGATTGTCTGACCAATGGCAGAAGAGCAGACTGTTTGAGACAACCGTTTAAAAAAATAAAATAAAAAAATAATTCAATCCCATGTGTCTCAAAAACTACACACTTCACCTTTAAAACATGAGGATAATTTATTATCAGTCTTGAAAATATACCTGTTGTCTTACTTTCCTACAGTTTTCTCTACACACTTTCGCCACTGTCCTCTTTTTGATGTACTACACTGACATTTACCTTCTCGTTCCCTGCTTCATTTTTCAAGCTTACACAATTCCCCCTGGCATATCTGCTTTTTTAGCCAGCTGAACGGACAGACATTCGTTCCCCGCTTGGTGCAGCAGCATAAAATTCCTTCCTCTCTCTAAATGCCACATTCCCCAAATCAGAGAAAAAGAGCAAAACAATCACTGTGAGACAAAGAAGACCATCAGGTCCAGTCCAGAATGCTCTGTGGCCTTTAAAAAAAAAAAGGTGGAAAAGGGTGAAGTGCGTGAATTATTATTATTTTTTTTTACAAATGTTTAAATGCAGAGAGTCAACCAACTCAGAGAATTCAAAATAATACGTTTGAGCACAACTGAGCTGCCATGCACATGCAGGCTGAATTGTTGGACGGTAATCAGGATGGCTTTTCCCAAGAGCCCTAACTCTCCTGTACTTCCCTAAAGCTATTACAAAAAAACAACGCATTGTCATCCACTCCCTCCAAATGTTTTAGAAAGAGAGATGGGTAGACGGGCCGATATGGGGGCCGTGTTTGGCATGATGTAGTGACGTGCGAGGCTTTGATGCTGGCATGTGGCGTGGGGTGGGATTGCCCTGAGACGCAGCGGATTCGGGGGATAAGTGACTATCTCAAAGGTCCAGATACCTCCTGCTAAAACGAGAGCCGTGCAGCAGTCTGAAACATGGCTGGGCCACACCAGGAAAAAAACAAAAACAACAACAACAACAAAAATTATAGAAACAGGGTTTGTGCTTTTGTATGTGCAGTTTGTTTTGAATCACTTGGAAAAAGTCATACTGTAGGTGGATTGAAAACAGAAAAAAAGTTGGTTGATATAGCTGGGAAAACCATTTTACATGTATGTAATACATATATTTGATCAATCACTTCAGCAGAAAGTAGGAATACTTCATAATTTTATTTATTATTATTTTATAATAAATAATCATTATTTACATAATAAATAAATAATAAAGATATATAATTGTCCATGAAGGCTGGAAGTGAAAAAACTTCTTACTTTCAGGTGTGCATAATTATTAAGCAGGTTCTCTTTATATATAAAACGAGCCAAAAAGAGAATGACCTCAGACTGAAAAGTAAAAAATTATTAAATGCCCGGGAGAGTTAAGTTAAGGCATGACAATTGGACAGCAAAATGCTCATTAGGTCAGCATGTAAAAACAAGCAATTATTTTGGATGTGATTAATTGATTTGACAGCACATAAATATAAATAATTGTATGGATCAAACGGGTACAAAAAGCACTTGTGGAAACTAAATAAACATCCCAATTCTATTTATCTGGTAAAGTTTAAATCAGAGAAGCTATTAAAACATGCTCTAATGCTCTCAGTCATGACACAAGGAGGGGGTATGATACTCGCTCACGGCACAGTCTTTACAAAATGTAATAGGCAAATAAAAAACCCATTAAAAATCATTACGATATTCTGCTCAGTTTTATATTACCAAACTCATGTCAAATATATCGTAAATATTCAATATATACTACCCAAACCTAACAGAATAGAGAGTTTTTGATTTATTGTTTGACCCTGTTTCTGCCAAATTTTTCATCCCAAACATTCATAATAATTCAAAGTGTTTGTGTGCACGAGTGTGTGAGTGATAGATGAAGGCTACACACAGAGCTCTGTCCTGATTAGCAGCGTTCATCTCTGTGAAGTCAATGAATAGACATTACAGCAGGATCAATCGTGCCTCTGTCTCAGTCTCCATATGAACAGGCCTAATGAAAAGGAATTACGCTCGTCAAACCAAGGCCTCTGTCTTCCTCCTATTCCTTGTGCTCTGACTCTGCTTCTTTAGCCCTCTCTTGCTTTTATCTCAATACTCTTAAAGAAAAAAGTACAAAAACTAAAGCAGCAAACTCCAAGATCAGCTAGAATAACACAAACCTGCTAATCTCAATCTCATTTTCTCATAATGTACTGCACAGCCTGGTCTAATGCTCTATTCACACTGATGGCGATTTTATCACCGAAGGTTGGTCGCTAGTAGGCGGAAATCTTATCACAAATGGGATGTATTGCCAATGTCATTCAAATCTGTTCTCTTGCCCCTAAAAATGAACATTCTGCAGGGGAAAGTTTTTGTGCAGCTGTGCATAATATATTATATCATGAACAAGATGAGCGATCATAAATACATGAATCAAATGTTGGCAATTTCTGACAGTTTTCCACACATTTTCTATTATATCGCTCTATGTGGGCAGAGGTAAATCATATAGAACTGTGAAAGTAGCTTGCAGTAACATGAATATCCATCATGGATACAGTATCTTACAGGAGTTGGATCATGTCTTCAATTCCATTGGTAGTTTCTATTTCATCTTATTTGCATAAAGTTAAACTCAGAGTAGAGGAAATCGGTTACTCTTATTCATCATAACTAAACTTCTGGCCACATTTTTCCTGCAAAATGCTCACACATAGATGTGGGTGTCAAGAAAAGTTGAACTATGCAAATGAAGAGTGATGTGATGTGACAGCTACCAAGGCACTGGAGGAAATATGATCCATCTCTTCTGAGATACTCGAGTTGAGTGTAGGCAAGGTAGAAGAGTTAATAGTAACTGTGAACAATAACCCACAAGGATATTGTTCAAAAAAATGATGCATGGGAAATCATGCTAGAAATAGTCAGCACTGTGAGCAAGTTTGATTCGTGCATTGGTAATAAATCATCTTGTGCATGATATGATGCATCACGCACACCACATTTTCTCTTCCAGAATGTCCTGTTTTATTCATTGTCAAAATGGAATGACATTGTCATTATTACACCCCATTTGTGATCAGATTTTCGAAAGTTATGGTCATTTATGCAGCCCATGAAAACATTCTTGCACTAGAAAAACAGGCAACCTTTATGATTTACATGACACAAAATGTGATACAATCTTGTATATTTGCATGCTGAAAGTTGCTCTTAATTGGCTTTTGATTTTTTTATTTGCACTCAATTTAATGAATCAATTTTCCTGAGTTAAATGAGGTGTAAATGAGACTGTGAGGCCGATCATGTTTGCGTGCCGTGTGTCGGGTCTGAACGATGCTTGTAAAGACTTAAGCATAAGCCAGTCAGTACTAAGAGTTCAGAAGGGTTTTTCCCCAGTTGCTAGCAATTTATAACTAGAAGTGTGCACAGAATCTTGCTCTGTGTACAAACACCAGTGGCCTTTAGTCACTGTCGGTCCATCTTGATGTTGTGCTTGACATCGCAAGTTAAGAACATCGGCTTGACATGCAACGTTTGATTCGCCTCAGTGTTATTTCTCAGCTTTAGCACTAAAACACATTGCTTCTTGAAATGAGCCAAGCAAATGTGGCATGTATAAGCTTAAAAACAAGTTTTAAGCCCTTTAGTTTTTCATCTGACTTTCTTTTGTCATTTTGAATTGATTCTTTTTAATGAGAGATTATTCTTGAACTCACTCATTAGCCGTTTAGTTCATTTAGTCAGTGATTTGTTCATAACTGACTCCTGAATCCTGAATCAGTGGTCTGAATTGATATGAACCATGAACCATTACTGTGATTAAACTTTAGATTTATACGAGTCTTATTTCAGATTCAAGAGACTTACAGTTCTGAGAAAAATTGTGAGATTCTGAAAGGAAAAGCCGGAAATGCAAGATATAAAATCACAATTGATAGATACAAAATCAAAATTCTGAAAAGTCAGAACTGTGAGATAAAAAAGTTGATTTCCTATATTTGAATCCGTTCAAATGTGTCATTCAATGCAACTCCCACTTTGTTTTTCGGTATGCAGAGGATAAACAATGCAATGCTACTAAAACACTTGCCATAAGCACATAACACAACACACTGATAAAGAAACAGACAGCGTCCCACTTCCTGCTGACAGGGGCAGGAAATTGAGTTTGTCCAGAACAAAGGGAGAGAGAAGGCGCATGAGAGAGAGCCAGCTAGGTTCAGTATTGCCTCTCATTAAGACAGACAGTCAGCGCTCATAAGCGCTGTCATTGATATGCATGTGATCGCCTCAGCCCGTCCATCTGCAGCTGCACACGGCTGCTCATCTATTCACTCAGACATGAGAAAAAAATTAAAGGATCCTTTATGTTTTATCTGTCTCACTGCTGAAAGGACGGAAAGACACGTACTGACAGACTGAGCTGAGGGTCACTAACACGTCCCCGGCACCAGCCTTTCAATTAGTCTCTCTGCAACAAGATATCAGCTGTGTCGCTGAGGGAGAAAGTAGATCCAAAAACAACCCATAATAATTACTCTCTTAAATTTGAGACTATTTGATAAGCAAAACAGTGAACACCAAGACAATTCAATCTCTTTAAAGCAAAATACTAAAGATATTTCATCACCTCACTTACATTACTGCAGTGAAAGCATGATATGGAAATACAAACCCGATTCCAAAAAAGTTGAGACACTGTACAAATTGTGAATAAAAACAGAATGCAATGATGTGGAAGTTTCAAATTTCAATATTTTATTCAGAATACAACATAGATGACATATCAAATGTTTAAACTGAGAAAATGTATCATTTTAAGGGAAAAATAAGTTTATTTTAAATTTCATGGCATCAACACATCTCAAAAAAGTTGGGACAAGGCCATGTTTACCACTGTGTGGCATCCCCTCTTCTTTTTATAACAGTCTGCAAACGTCTGGGGACTGAGGAGACAAGTTGCTCAAGTTTAGGAATAGGAATGTTGTCCCATTCTTGTCTAATACAGGCTTCTAGTTGCTCAACTGTCTTAGGTCTTCTTTGTCGCATCTTCCTCTTTATGATGCGCCAAATGTTTTCTATGGGTGAAAGATCTGGGCTGCAGGCTGGCCATTTCAGTACCCGGATCCTCCTTCTACGCAGCCATGATGTTGTAATTGATGCAGTATGTGGTCTGGCATTGTCATGTTGGAAAATGCAAGGTCTTCCCTGAAAGAGACAACGTCTGGATGGGAGCATATGTTGTTCTAGAACTTGGATATACCGTTCAGCATTGATGGTGCCTTTCCAGATGTGTAAGCTGCCCATGCCACACGCACTCATGCAACCCCATACCATCAGAGATGCAGGCTTCTGAACTGAGCGCTGATAACAACTTGGGTTGTCCTTGTCCTCTTTAGTCCGGATGACATGGCGTCCCAATTTTCCAAAAAGAACTTCAAATTTTGATTCGTCCGACCACAGAACAGTTTTCCACTTTGCCACCGTCCATTTTAAATAAGCCTTGGCCCAGAGAAAACGCCTGCGCTTCTGGATCATGTTTAGATATGGCTTCTTTTTTGACCTATAGAGTTTTAGCCAGCAACGGCGAATGGCACGGTGGATTGTGTTCACCGACAATGTTTTCTGGACGTATTCCTGAGCCCATGTTGTGATTTCCATTACAGTAGCATTCCTGTATGTGATGCAGTGCCGTCTAAGGGCCCCGAAGATCACGGGCATCCAGTATGGTTTTCCGGCCTTGACCCTTACGCACAGAGATTGTTCCAGATTCTCTGAATCTTTGGATGATATTATGCACTGTAGATGATGATAACTTCAAACTCTTTGCAATTTTTCTCTGAGAAACTCCTTTCTGATATTGCTCCACTATTTTTCGCCGCAGCATTGGGGGAATTGGTGATCCTCTTGCCATCTTGACTTCTGAGAGACACTGCCACTCTGAGAGGCTCTTTTTATACCCAATCATGTTGCCAATTGACCTAATAAGTTGCAAATTGGTCCTCCAGCTGTTCCTTATATGTACATTTAACTTTTCCGGCCTCTTATTGCTACCTGTCCCAACATTTTTGGAATGTGTAGCTCTCATGAAATCCAAAATGAGCCAATATTTGGCATGACATTTCAAAATGTCTCACTTTCAACATTTGATATGTTATCTATATTCTATTGTGAATAAAATATACGTTTATGAGATTTGTAAATTATTGCATTCCTTTTTTATTCGTAATTTGTACAGTGTCCCAACTTTTTTGGAATCGGGTTTGTATACCAAGAATAAAGCTGCATTGTCACGGTAGAAATAAAGTTACTAGTGTTATATAGTGGATATAGACATATTGCATACACATTCATGTTTGGTTGCTGTTCATATCTTTTGATCCTACTGTATATCTGCTATTGTATGGCTTTTAATATTCTCTATATTCAGACCAATGATATCAAAAACTGTGTAACAACAATTTTCTATCAATTCTCTTTGTTTTCAGTTGGTAAAGCTTTGGTTTTAGCATGCAAAGGGAGGCAGGTTCAAAATCAGATATGTTCAAATCTAGATTTATTTATTTATTTTTTTGAAAATCAAGCTTGTAAAATGTTTTTTTTTTTTTTTCGATGAAATCTCACAGTTTTGGTTTGGTAATATATATATATATTTTAATAAATTACTATTTTTATTCAGCAAGGATGCATTAAATTTGATCAAAAGTGACATTAAAACATTTGTTAGAAATTATTTCCATTTCAAATAAATGCTGTTCTGTCAAACTTTCTATTAATCAAAGAATCCTGAAAAAAAGTATGATGGTTTCCAAAAACGTACTAAGCATCACAACTGTTTTCAACATTAATAATGATAATAATACTACTAATAATAATAATAATAGTTTCCTGAGCAGCAAATCAGCATATTCAAATATTTTCAGAAGGATCATGACTGGAGTAATGGCTGCTAAAATTTAGCTTTACCTTCACATGAATAAATTACATTTACAGTTCTTTTATATTATAATATTTCACAATTATTACGGTTTTATAATGTATTTTTGATCAAATAAATGCAGCCTTGGAAAGTCTAATGGACTTAAAACATTATTAAAACAATAAAACAGTATTTTAAATCAAATCTTTGGTAGTTTAAAGTATTTGTCAAAAACCTTCTTTTTGTAATCCAGTTAATCAACTCATTTTCAATTTTAACTGATTGCCAAATGAACTCTTCATATAGAATTTGTGCTTTGGGAATCCAAGTTACAGTTTTCTTACTTAAATTCTTGCTCTTTCTACACCTTTAAAATGGATCTTACGCATACCTAGCCATAAAAAGTCCCACCTTAGCTTTCTCAAGCATCTAGTACTGTAAATGTGGAAAAAAAAAAAAAAGTGTCTACCACACTACCAGCAGCTGCGCATCGCAACATGGCAAAACTCAATCGCTCCCATTATAATCAACAAAGCTGTCAGTCGTCAAAAACCAATTTTGCACTTTTGCACAGTTCTGCTGATTGTAATAGGAGTGATCTTGTTTTATTGTGTCGTTCAGATGTGTGAGAGACAGTGTCAGACAGAAAGACAGAAACAGTCCAGCTTTAAATGGAGGGACATGATCATTTTGACAGACAACAATATATGCTGGCACACAGACAGAAACTCGTTCTTATGTTTTGGCCAATTCTGTTAGACAGGTCTGGCAGAGTGCAGAGATGTTTACTTACTTCATTACTGAGAAGGAACCACAACAAGAGATCAGAGTTTGACTGGTAAGCATGGCCCAGTTAACCCCTTCTGACTGAAAGTTGTAACTACAACATTCACATGACATTTACAACTTGATTGGTCAAAAAAACGTCTCTGCTAAGTTCCCATGAGCAAAGATTCAAATATCAGATTTTAAATGACACACACCAGCCGAGAAACAGCCATTAAGATAAATGGGAATTCTAGTGGACTGCTTCCTCCAGTTATTATAGACCTCCTTTTGCCGTGCAGCCCACAAACAAAAACAGATCCTCCCCATTGTGATATTTCAATCTTCCCTTCCTCATTCTCTGCTAGTCTGTAGTCTTTTATCTCAGTGTGGATCTTTTCTCTTTGTCATTCTGCAGAACATTACCCCCAGCATGTGTGTGTCCACTCTCCCGTGCTGTATATTCAGACTGTCACCGCTGCCTACACCCACTCTCATGTTCTTTTATTGCGCGGCTCTGTTACACCAGCCTCCTGCAGGGTAAAAAAAAAAAAAACACATAATGTAGTTTGATGTATAACATCCATAAAGACAGACGCACTCAGGAGGAGGACTAACTCAGAAAAAACAAGTGTGAGTTTCTGAGTTAATCATGCTTATTGCAGCCATTTTCTACACTAATTTTGGACCATCATAATTTGGAATTCAGATCAATTTTTATCATCAGATTCATACATCGTGAAATGTGTTAAAAGTTCACCCAAAAATGAAAATTTGCAGAAATTGATTCATCCTCAGGCTATTCAAGCTAGATTAGTTTGTTTCTTCACCAGAACAAATTTGGAGAAATGTATCATTACATCACTTACTCATAATTGGATCCTCTACAGTGAATGGGTGCCGTCAGAATGAGAGTTCAAACAGCTGATAAAAATATCACAGGATGTGAAAAGCTGTGAGTTTGTAATAAAAATTCATTATTAAGACATTTTTAATGTCAAACCATTGCTTTCAGCTAAAATGAGTCCATAATCCATAATATAACTTTCTCCAGTGAAAAATTTGTCTCACCTGAATCGGAAGAGAAATATGCAGAGTTCCAGCAGAGTTTACAAGTGAAAGGAATCCAAAATGTTTCTAAACAAGTATATTGGTGGATTTTGATGCGAGAGGACAACAGGGGATGGACATTTTCACTGGAGGAAGTGTTTTTAAAGATTATGGACTCATTTTGTCCAGAATGGCTTGAAGTTAAAAATATCAATGATTTATTTATTTATTTATTTTGAACAAAAATGCAGTTTTTCACTTCAAAAGATGTTAACTGATCGATTAGAGTTCTGCCAATTACCTGTGGATTATTGTGATGTTTTTATCAGCTGTTTGGACACTCATTCTGACGGCACCCATTCACTGCAGAGGATCCATTGGTAAGCAAGTCATGTAATGCTAAATTTCTACAAATCTGTTCCGATGAAGATACATTTCAACAGGAATTTTTACATTCAGGAGTTTCGTATGAGGGCGAAAACTTTTCCCATATTTTCAAGTTACTCAAGTAAATTCACCGCACTGACCAACAGAAACCTGCTTGGTTTGAAAATAACTTCTGTATGCTTACACTGCTATGCTATTTACAATAGTCAATTAACCTTTTTTGTCAGTAAACTTTGCTAGTGCACCTTAATACTGTACACTACATACTTGTGGTAGCTGAATGCATAATCAGATTAATCAAAATATTCATTAAATGAACAAGCAAGAGACGTGGAAAATGCAGAACTTGACAGGTGTTTAAATTATGTTGAGCTTTCTCCACATGAGCCTACTTGCTCAGCTTACATGAACACAATATTTCAACTGTGACAGGAAACATCCTCAATGGAAATAAAAGGAAACATTCTCAGTGACTTTGATGGCTAGGGCCCAACTGGTAGGGCCCCGGTGACTGGATCTTTTCTAATGAGAAGAGACATCATAATACATTTAATGCACTTATGCACGACAGAGGTGGGAAAATGAGAATGGGAACAGAGCGAAAGGTGACCAGAAGGTTTTTCTCCGCCTCCCAGAATGTGGAGGGATTTCTGCAGCCTCATTTATGTGATAAGAGAGAAAATCAAAGAGGGTCATTATGGAAGAGCGAATGAAAAATGAGAACAAAGGACAATGGATACATAAAAAGGGCTAAAGATTTGTATGCGGTTTGTCATGGGCGTATTCAAGTCAACAGACAATAAACAAGTACACAAATGCACACAGTCACATAATTAACTGTGCTGACAGTTAAAATATCCCGATAAGATTTGAAACTAATTGAAATACAGCCAAAAAGACAGAGAGGGAGAGAGAAAGGGACTTACATGATAATTAAAGAAGAAGGGATGAATGAACTGATGGAGTTATTAAAGGGTGGATTAGTGTCGTTCAATGTGAAATAAGGATGTATTTAACATGCTTGAAAACACTGGCATATGTTTGACTTTGAGACACTAAAAATGTGTAATTAAAAAAAAAAAAAAACGCATAATTGAACATTTGCATAGAATACAGACTAAGCTAGCAGGCCAAACACTAACAGTATGCTAAGCTAATACATTGAACAGCTAGCTTGCAAAATCTAAGCTAACTAAAACAAACAGGATATTTTAACAACAATAACAACTTAGTTTTTTTGTACTATTATGCACTATTGTTCAAAAGTTTAAAAAAAAGTCTCCTATGATCACCAAGGCTGCATTTATTTGAATAGTGTATAATTTATAATACTGTAAAATATTATAAATAAAAAAATAAATCTATTTAAGCTTTGCTTTAGTCTCCAGTGTCACATAATTGTTCAGAAATCATTCTAATATGCTTATTTGGTGCTCAAGAAACATTTCTAATCAGTTGAAAACAGTTAAAATAGACAAAAATTTTTTTGGGATAAATAGGATTTTTTGACAAATAGAAGGAACAGCATTTATTTAAAATAGACATCTCTTGTAACAATGTCTTTACTGTCACTTTTGATAAATGTAATATGCTGCTAAATTAAAAACAAATTTCTTTCAAAATAAATGAAAAAAACAAACAAAAAAACTCTTTCTGACCATAAACTTTTAAATGGTAGTGTAAATAACTTATAATAATAATAATAGTAAAAAATGTTCAGGTGATATCATCAAGCGATTTTAATTACAAATCACACTAAACTACCCGCTGTAGAACATCAATCCAATCTTGAGCTTTCACTACTAGTAAAATAACGATCTTTACCCTGTGGGTTAAATTAAAATTTTTGAAATCCTTCCAATATTTAACGGATGCCAGTTCTCGCCAGTAGATGCTAAGATGTCAGGCGGTCCTTAATCAGTTCTGTTTAACCTTTCTGTAACCTGCAGAACTGATACTCAAATTCATTTGCAAGTGCTGCTTAGGGGGGAAAAGACGACATGCGTAGTAATCTAAAGCTCCTAAATGATCGTATTCATGCTTGCCAACCCTTCCTGTGCATTATGTGCAGTGTGTGTGTGCGCACAAGAAGCCGATAGAATGACAATGAAAGAGATAAAGAGACACACTGTCTAGAAGAGTTATTCAGGTGCAATACAGCATGGTAATACCCGCTGGTTTGACTTGAGTCCATTTTCATAATCAAATAAAGAGAACCCTATCAGACAAATTCAATTCATACCGCCAGCAATAGCGCTGTGTATTCAGCAGTCATTTTCAGAAGAATACACTTCATTTCACTGGCCAAAGAGTGTAATTTTGTTGACGTTGTTGGACTGCTGTAATAAAGATAAAGCAAAGAGAATGTTTGGGATAGAAAGAGTCACAAAAACAGCCCGGTGTCAAACAGCAATGCAAACATTTAAATGCAAAGGATTACATGTGTCGTCCAGGGCTGTGTGTGATTTCATGCCGTATTAGGCATCGGGTGCTATCTGAAACAAAGCTTGGTTGGAAAAGGTCATCTGTCAGCTGAGTGTATACCAAGGAGATCAGTGTAATCTTAAATAAACACAATCATGTATGTTGAGGCATGTACAAACAATGGTGACGGAGGCTTTCAAGCTATATAAAGGACACAAAATGTGTGGGGTTTTTTATGAAAATGGCTTCAGAACACTTGGAATAATTCTAAAATGAATTACTAATAAATAAAATTGTCATTATTCACTAAAAATCTTGACATCCAACTCAGTTCTCATTGGTACACTGATTTATGAACGAATCATTCTTTTGATTCTTCACAATAAATTGTTCAATCTAGTTCACAAAACTGGCCTGACTGATTCAAAATCGCGATCTGATCTGGTAGCTTCAGAAGATTTCAATTATTACACACAACCACTTTTAGAAATACTAACAACTTTTATGATTTTAAGGTACTTTTTAAAGCTTAGAAGCCTCAGTGTTCTTAGAATAATGACTAGAATTATAGAGTTCAACAGTCGGCCTCCGTTAAGTAAAACCTCTCCATGTAGGTCTCACGGTCCTACTCGCCCCGTCTCCAGCGTGGGAGGCGGGCGCTCTAACAAGGAGGGTAAAGGCCACGGCCTCTAGCGTCTGTCGCTAGAGCACCACTTGAGGTCGGGGAGTGAGGTTTAACCTGCACAGCACTTACACGCTGGCCTCTGCTACAATAGGGAAACTGATTTGTCATGAAAACTGATCAACCCAACCTGGTAGGTAGGATAAATCATTACAGAAAGAACTATAGTAAGCTCTGAAGATGTTAGTTGATGGTATTTGTTTTTGTTGAAGCCATATGATAACAATAATTCAACTTATTAAAAAAAAAAAAAAAAGTTAACAGTGGAATTCCAGTTGGAAAACAACATTATGAAACTACATTATAAAACTACATTAAAACTTCATTAACCAAGATGCTGTACAGAAAATTCCACCAATCAGGCAGTTGCAGTGAGCAAAGCAAACCAATAGAGCTCCGCCCACTTCCTTGAAGCACCACAAATCATGCAGTTGATTCTGTTTTCCTTTCGCTATAAAAGTACTTGAAAATTTGTCAAATATATACATATTTTCCAATAAACTTACATAGATTGTTTCTAGGTACAATCAATGACTCCAAATGAATAGATTTATATTTTAATTGGATCATCCCATTCATAATGGGAATTTCTTCACTAAACCTGTCAAGTATACTAACTTCTATGTTTGTCATTTTGTAAAATTTTAAAATCCAAGTTTTTAAGTTGTGATTCACTCCCTCAGACAGCTGGTTGGTTTAGTTCATGCCTTATAACGCTTTAAACAAATCTTTATTTAATTGGGGGAAATGAATGGAAAAAAATACTTTGAGCAAAATTAAGGATCTAAGTCACACAGCTTTGGAGGATGAGTCAATGATGAGATATATTTCATTTTGGGGTGAACTGTCTTTTTAACACTACCCGTGCTAAAAGCATCAGTATCCTGTCATAATGCTTCCTGCTGCTGAATGTGTGAGAGCATGGTAATGTCAGAACACCCTGTATTACACCACATCACTCAGCTCTCTGCACAAGTTCACTGTCTCTGTCAATATCAATCTCTCTCCGTTTCTCTTAGCGAACTGATCCTTTTAGTTCTTGTGCATCCGAAAGGACTGACACGTTCCATTTCTTCCTCGAAACTCTTCCCACTGCGGTGCACCTCTAAACCTCTCTCTCTCATTCCCATTTCAATTCGACATCAAAGAGGTGAATCAATGCTGTGCCACTAACGTTCACTTATACAACAGTGCCCTTCATCGCAACCTCATCTTCATGGTTGTATTATTCTCATTCCTCCTTCAGACATGCATGGTCTTTCTTTCAAGGAGGTTTTCATTCTGATTTGTTGCAAGCACACACATGCACAGTAAAGCACATGCACATGCATTTATTTCCTCTGTAACCTTTAACATTGATTTTTAAAGTATAGCCTTGTGGGTTGGGAGCATTCAGAGATGGCTATAGATGGAGGCAGATATTGCATCTATATTAATATAACTTTCTTTCAAGTCTTTTCGGCTGGATTTAAATTGTATCTATATAAACATCACATTCTTTATGATTATTTTTCTTTTTGTACTGCTAGTATTTACTGCCATGATGTACAGTTACACAGAAGGTTGGATCAGGGATCATCAAACTTGAAAGTGACATTTTTAACGAAATTAATAATCACTGTGTTATTCAATGCAATCAATGTTATACTATACAGGTCAAAAGTTTGAAATCATTATGAATTTTTAACGTTTTTGAAAGAAGCCTCTTATTATTTATTTGAGCAAAAATACATTAAAAACAGTAATATTGTGAAATATTATTACAATTTAAAATAATTGTTTTCTATTTTAATACATTTTCAAATTTAATTTATTCTTGTGATGGCAAAACTGAATTTTCAGCATCATTACTTCAGTCTTCTGTGTCACATGATCTTTCAGAAATCATTCTAATATGCTGATTTGCTGCTCAAGTAACATTTATTATTAATGTAGCCTTGCTGCCTAAAATTTTTCAGAAAACAGTGATTTTGTTTTTGTCATTATCAATGTCTTTACTGTCACTTTTGATCATTTTTGATCAATCTTGCTGAAAGAAAGTATTCATTTTATATATTTATACAAACTTAATTCAGACTTTTTAATGGAAGTTTATCACAGTTACCAAATATCTTGAATGATTTCAGACTTGTTCAGTTTGTGCAATCAGTATAACTTATATTTATAATGTATACTATACAGTATATAATACAGGTGTAAAATATTCTAAAGAAGTAGCAATGTCTGATTAATGAATGAGTCATTCTTTTGAGTCAGAATCAGTTGATCTATTCAGAGAACTGCTCTGAATGATTTGTATACCTACGTTGGTATTTATAACAAACTGTAGCATATAGAATTAAGATCCCATAACTTCAGATGATCCATCATATAACTGAACTTAAATCATGTAAAGTTTTTTTACACTGACATTTCCCACCTGTGTTAATTCTGGGCCTTCTAATTATTACTAAAATTGTCAATCAAATAAAATGATTATCACATACATTAGTATTTCTGTACCCCTGGGTTACTTAAATGCTGTTTTTATAAGATAGCTTTACTGAAATGCCTGCATAAACTACTCTAAAAATTCATAATGTTCCAAGTGGTCTTTTTTAGCATTGAAACTTGCACTGATCAATTTTTTTTTCTTTACCTGTCTTTCCATAGGCTGTGGTCTGGAGTTTCTCCTGGTGCTGTGTGGTTTAGAGTTGACCCAGGCTTGTCCCCGTCACTGCATCTGCTACGACTCTCCCAGCACGGTGAGCTGCCAGGCTCACAACTTCCTGGTGGTTCCAGAGGGAATCCCGGCCCAGAGCGAGCGCGTCTTTCTGCAAAACAACAAGATCCAGCGACTGCTGCAGGGCCATTTCAGCCCCACCACCGTCATGCTTTGGCTCTACTCCAACAATATCTCATACATCCAACCCTCCACATTCATGGGCTTCACCCGCCTGGAGGAGCTCGATCTGGGGGACAACAAACACCTCCGTTCCCTGGCTTCTGACACTTTTCAGGGCCTGACCCGACTCCATGCTCTGCACCTCTACTACTGTGGCCTAATCACTCTGCCCGCTGGCTTATTTGAGGGGCTGCACAACCTGCAGTACCTCTATCTACAGGTTTGTGTCCCTCAAATACTAAAACAATAACAAGGAATAGCTGATGGAATTATTTATAAAATGCTACTATAGATATTTGTTTAGAAAGAATCATATCACTATATATATATATAATATAGCACATAAGTGCCTGTTCTGCTAGGTCTGATGTTCTGTGTAAATATATCATATTTAGGCCCTCCGCAGGCAAATTGAGTGTGAATTTATAAGACGCCTGGCTTGGTAAAGTTGTGCTGACACTTTAGAAAATCTGACTGGATACAATACCATTTTAAAGAAATCAAAAATGCCCTTCTCGAATGGATATCCTTTTTTAGACTGGCAGTGCTCCCGGTTTGAACTGTTGCTTAGGAATCATCTGACTTGCCAAATAAATCCAGATAAGATCTGCTCAAAATTTTCAATATCAGCCTTGGCAGCAAAAAGTGCTGCACTAAAACGATGACCAGAGACTATATTTCGTTCTAATGAAAATGTCAAAATAGGAAACATACTATTCAGGTGCAAAGAGCATTGTGGACACACGACTCATGGAATTTGATTTATGTTTAAGGTTAAGTGTTCCTGACCTTTCATGAGATTTCATAAGGCTAGTCATCCATTCAAGATTATGGATATTGTACTTAATTCTGAAAAAGATCATAGTGCAATAAAAGGATCAAATAAAAAAGACAATCCAAAATGTTTTTTGACATGAAAGTCTCTATATGTATATATGTCCTTATTATTATTATGTTTAATTGCTTAATATATCATAAAAAAATCTCTATTTTTATAGAAAAATATTCTACTCTCAAACAAAATGTGTCAAGAAAAGCAGTGTTCCAGTGCTTTCCACTTGGCTCGTTTTGCCCCACTTTCACAGCATTTAGCTTCCCCTTTATCTCATAACCTGATAAAAGAGGCGTACTGATGAGGATGGATTACTGTAAGAGGTATTTTGGCATACATATGCGAATGACTTCCATATTTCTAATAAAAAAAAAAAAAAATACACATAATATTAATTGCTCTCATGCCAATCTTTGCAAAACCTGCACGTCACACATGCCTATTCATTATTAATACCAATGCAGAGGTTAAGAGTTTACATATTGTCTATAAATAAATTTACCTTCAACACATCATGTCCTGAGAACACCATGTATTGAAGGCACGCTGGATTTTTGAAAAGATTCTTATAAAGAAATATATTGAAGAAAAGGGAAAATCTAATATCTAATATGGTCCAGTATGAATATCCAAGATCTTACAATTTTATGATTCATCTTTGAACTGCTTTATGACACAGAAGGAATTACATTATTTTATTTGGTTCTTTCCCCAAATATGTTTTGCAGTTTTAATCTTACCAACATCTCTCAGACAATAACCAAAAACAAGACAAAAATATGAATAATTTAGCTATTTTTAATTATAAAAATATTTATAATTAATATTGTTGTGTAAGGTAATATGTAATTTAAAGGGTAACAGTTTAATTTAGCTCAAAAGGAATCATTTATGATTTTATAGGGAATTGGAAAACAGGACTCACTGTTTCACGGCAGATCACGGAGTCGGCAGCGATTTCACAGAACAAGCCGTATAACATCAACTCAGCACTGGATATTAAAATCCAAAATATAGTGAAAACACTATTAAATAGCACAATAACAAGATCAGCAGTTTAAGACATTAACTTGTAAGCACAAAACACAAGATACTTCTCTTTTCATTATAAATAAGACTTTATTTATATAAACCTAAGACATAAACTAATCTAACACATGAACATACGCATTCACATGTTGCAGAAAGAGAGAGGGAGTGAGGAAAGGATTAGTTTAAGAGAATGAAAATGTGAAATCCCAAGTTTACAGCAATATGTGCTATTGCATAGACCTGAACAACCATCAATCACTTAATTAACCCTCGCTTTGAGTTTCTCAATGAGGCTAAAATTTGTATTAAATGCACCAGCTCAGCTTTGGACCCCTCCCAACTGGTGTGTTGACCAATTAGACTTTATCTTAGCTAGGGGTGTTGCTCTGTTTCTCCACCCAATCAATAAATCAACATATCGTGGTCAGTCACATTGTCCGAATTTTCCAAATTATTGCAAAATATACTTTTGGATGTGATTTCTATAACCAGAATATGATACATTTGACAAAGAATTGATTGGAAGAAACGTTTAAAGCATGATTTTTCAAACTCATACATAGCAAACTTGAATATGAACTCTTAGGCCATTCAATTAAAAAGACATACATAATATGTAATTAAAACATGATAGTCTAATGTGTGGGTTACATACAGTACATAAAATGGAGTTATGCATAGAAATCATTAGTTGCAATTATGTCCTTTTAAGATGATTTTAGGTGCACATGGAAAAGACCATCTCTGTGAGGTTCTGTGTAAAACATAGGGACATGTTCTATGAACAAAGGAATTTCAGTCTGGTCTGTGTCTTCTATGTGAAAAGTCAATCTATGGAAGCTCGTGATTTCTATCGTGGAACACATGTGATGGCCATCTCTTTGACCATCAGTCTTGATTACTTGCCCCAAATTTGACAGTCTCCTTCCTGAGTTGGAATTATCAATACATGTTCCTTTTGTTTTAATGTTGCAAGCTGCTCACTGACAGAGTTGGATGGTTCGCTTGCTTCAGACAAGCTGAAGCTAGGAATCTGATTTTTGACGTCCTGTTACAGCCTTGGGGCCCCTCTGGAATTTCGGCTCCTCATGTTTTGATGTTCTGATCGAATCTTAAATTTGTCTGATTCGGTCTCTGATATCCTACAGTTGAAATACAAACGAATCTACTGTGAGATATTGACAATACAGTAACAATGTTTTAGTGTTTTCTCAATGTTTTCTAATTCAAATGATCCAATCATGATCCAGTTTGAGCTGATTGAGCTGTTTTGTCGCAACATCATTTCAGTCAGAGTAAAACGGGCTCAAATGAATCCATTCAACATGATGAAATATTGACTAAATTTGCCAGGACATTTCATCAAAATACAAAAACAATAACACTGTCGCTTTGGATATTCATATCTGTGACTTGTTTTTTTTCTGTGCCTGTTACTGACTGTTGGTGTTTATCTGCCGTTCTACAGAACAACCAGCTGGAGTTTCTTGAGGATGACATGTTCATTGATCTTCTGAATCTGAGCCATTTATTTCTGCATGGAAATCGGTTGTGGAGCCTCCACCAGAACACTTTCCGTGGCCTTGGGGCCCTTGATCGCTTGCTGCTCCATCAAAACAGGCTCCAGTGGGTTCACAAACAGGCTTTCCACGACCTGCGCCGCCTGACGACTCTCTACCTGTTTAACAACTCCTTACCTGAACTTCCGGCCGAAAGCTTGGCTCAACTGCCAGCGCTGGAATACCTGCGGCTCAACGACAACCCTTGGGAATGCGACTGCAAGGCCGTGCCGCTCTGGGATTGGCTGCGGCGCTTCCGTGGCTCCACCTCCTTGTTAATATGCACGGCTCCACCGGAGCTGGCAGGAAAGGATTTGAAACGGTTGACCAAAGAAGAGCTACCCTCCTGTACAGGCTCGGAGTCCCTCCACCAGAGCAAATCCAGCCAGGGGGACGTGGGGGTGTCGCTGAAGAAAGACGATCATCATCGATCGCACAATCATCATCATCATCCTCACCTGCCACATCAGGATCAGTACTACCCCACCTCCCCATCGCCGCTTCCTCGACCGCCCAAGTCGGGACGCAACAGGAACTGCACGAGGCATCGAAGCCGCAAGGGCAATGCTCAGAACGAGGTGTATAACCTAAAGGAGTTAGCCAATAAGGAATCGGACGACAAATATGACCCATCAAAACCGAGACGAAAGAACAAATGCATCCCACGGACTTCGGTGGGTCCCCCTAGTGGCGTGCAAAGAGCGAACAGCAGGGCGGCTTCCTTCTTGGCATCTTGTTTCATCATCCCTCTTTGCTTATTGGTGTGTCTCACTGTCCTTATTTTCCGCTGAGCCTTGTGGAAGCGTCTACTAATGGTTTTACCGAACAAACTCAGCTCTCTGTCTACTCTGGCTCCTACACTTCAGTGTGCGAATGTGTGTGTGTGTGTATGTGTGTGTGTGCGTTCGTGTGTACATGTGAGCCCCTTTCGAGGGACAGAGGACTTGTGCGAAGTTGCAGGCCTGGAATTAAACCGGAGATGGGAAGAAACTCTGGGATTTGTGAGCGAGAGACGGGACACTAAATGGACTACTCTTCGATCATCACCATTTCCTCTTACTCCAGGGCATATTCAGTATATAAAAAAAACAGCTGCATTTGTTAACTACATTCAGTTGTACATCACACCTCTGCAGAATAATTAGCAGCTCATTGTGGTCAAGCTCATTGCCATTAAAACCTCCGTATCCCTGTCCTGACCGTTGACCTGCACACAGGCTGTGGTCCAGTGGGGGGGAGTGGGGGGTGAACAAAATACATAAACCAAGCATTTACACAAATGTACACAGGGGCTGCTTCGCTAATCCGTTAGCATCTCAGCGGTTTCTGTGGGAGGGTTGTTGTTAACACCTTTAGCACCTGACAACATAAAAATGAAAGCCAAGCACACAAGAGAGCGATTGGGTTAGTTCTGAGATTTTTTTTTTTTTTTTTTACATAAGAAATATAATTGCAGTTGCAATATTCACACATTAAAGTTGGTTCACACAGCCCCAACAAACGCTAACAGGGTTGATCCAACAAAACCAGAAGTTGCTTTGTTGTCGCAGTGTGAATTAGAGCTCAAATTCTACTGTTCTAAAGCTGCTATGCTGGCGATGTCAGTAAAGTGGAGTTGATGAAGGATTATGGGATGGTTTTGGGTTTGTGCATGTTGTTATTCATTGATTGTGCCCTTAGTATTTTGCATAAAAACCGGAAGGCAAAAGTTATTAAGATATGAAAAGGTCAAGTGGAGCTCATGCAAAAAGCATCATGCGTTATCTGTTGCTCAGCTGCAATTATGTGCTAACCTAGAAGGGAAACAACACCAACACTACATTAATATTTGCTCATGGCACCGTGTGGGAAAATGAAAAAGCAAATTTCACAAAGGAAGAAATACAGCTGTTCAGTCACAGGCGTCAAGTCTAACCTGGAAGGGTAATTTGCCATAGGTTCCCTCAGGAAGTTTTTAGTGATTATTAATTTAAACCACTATGGAAAAAGAAAAAACATCTCAAACAGTTAGATATTCTTGACATTATAAATAGCACTAATGAAGTAAAGTTCAAACACTGTGCATCTGTATATATTAAACGTTTTTTATACTACACATGTTATTATTATTAAAAAAGAAAAAGAAAAAATACACACACACACACACACACAAACACATACATATATATATATATATATATATATACACACACACACACACACACACACTTATATGCAGTTTGTATGTGGTAACTGTAGTTTAGTTGACTACAGTTTACAGAAATGAAATGTTATAGTTTCACATTAAATATAACAGACAATGTATTAGACCATTTATTTCCAAACTGGGGTTTGGGGACTAGGGGGCCACAACTGAGTGTGCAATCATAGTTCTGAGAAGAAAATTCAAAGAAAAAGTAAAGTAAATAAATAAGATAATTAATAAATAAATATGCTATAATGTATATGAATGTTAAGGGGATGGTTCACCCAAAAATGAACAGAAAATAAATGCATACAGGTTTGAAATGACATAGAGGACTAAACTTTATTAAAGTACCAAATCATTATGTTAAAAGACTTGTTCTATTAATATAATTTACATAAATCACACCCACATCATGGATTGTTTTATCAATACATTGTAAATAAGTTGATAAACAAGGACTGCAACTACAGGTATCACAAGTAATAGTGCTCAATAGGTCAAACAACCTCTGTAGGCCTTATGTAGCCACTTATTAGCAATTTTAAATAAATAAAAAAAATATATATAGAACAAAATGTGAACAATAATGTTATCCACAGGCCTTATTTTTCCTAACCCTAAGCCAATAAATTAGAAACTACTTTCTAAAAATCCATTAGAAACTCCAGAGGGAACCCACTGCCCAAAAACGCCAATTCTCATCCAGGTTTTTTGGAGTATAAAGTGAAAAGCACCATATGGAAAGTCAACAAGTTCTGAGGTAATAATCCTTGCAATCGAGATTAATCCTTGCAAGCCATAGAAAAACTTGTCTGTCACTCACCGTCTCTGACCCCTGCTGCTGTTGAGCCATCAAATACATGTCTGTATTGGGATCCTAAAGCTGGGAGTTTTATTGTCAATGGAAAAAGTCACAGAGCTCCCTTCTGGACAGGTGGGGTAATAGCCTCTTCCTTGTCCCTCCTCAAAGACTCTCTACCTTTATAAAAAAGTGAACTGAGAAAATTGACATGTCCAATGTGAACATTTATTTGTTTGAGAATATATGTCACTGATTGACGAAAGACTATGTGTATGACATTGTCGGGGGAAGGAGGAAGTTATTTTGTATTCATGTACTTTTTCTTTGTACATTGTCCTCAAACTACAATTTTGAACATACAAGTGCACCATACTAACACCTTCCTCGTATTCCTCGGCCTGTCCTTCATCTTTCTTCCTCCCTTTTTCATAACTCAAACTTTCTGTCTGTTATGAAATACCACCAGACTCAAAAGCTGTTTCTAAAGAACATTAAAGAGAAATGTGGTCTCACGCTGATGGTTTTGGATGCCTCTGTTTGGATTCTGCTTGAAAACAGAATGAAGTAGAAATCAGATGCTGTTTAACCAGGGAAATGATCACACAAGACAGAGCTTTTCATTTTCTGGAGTTACTGCACATATCATAATAATTCACATTAAATCTCTGGGCTGATTTAAAGTCTGATTATAAAAAGGCAGACAAGATATAGCGATTTCTCAGTTGCATATATTTTACCTATTCACACACACACAGTGGGAATAATTGAACGGATATATATTTCAAGCATAATTTCTTCAGGGAATTGCAGGACATCTCCTTTCAATAGACAGACATATTTTATTGAACCCTGAGGGGGAATTCTGTCAACCAGTAAAGCCTGCTCAAATGCTATGTTGCTATGTACATTATGAGAGTAGTTCATCTGAAATGGAAAACTGAGTGTGGAGGAATATGAGTTTATGCTAATACCTGCTATAGCGCCCCCTGTGGTTTGGGCCAAAGCTAAAACACTTCAACTGTGTTTTCTCACACAAGAAACAGACAGCTCAATTTTGTTGTCAATTCACCTTTTAGTGCTTAATCCTGTTCTGTTCACACATACTGCAGTAATTTGCAGGAGTAACAATTACTTGCTAATGATCTACTTGAACATATATGAGAGTTGTGTCTGTATGTGTGGTGCAAGAATGCTTCTTGGAAATAAGCTGCATACCAAAATATAGCAACCTTCCTACTTTATTACCTCCATAAACTCGATAGCTTTATGAGACGAGCCCGAACAACAAGTCCAAAGATGCTTAATAAGTGTTGCTTATAAAAAGTGGACATGGCAACCCTTCGAGTGTGTGCTCTGCAAAGCAGCCTTCCAAACATAAACAAAACATGATGGCTCTGTTATCAGTGGTTTAGATAAAATCACCGAACATAACGAGTCTTTGATCACTGGAATATTACTTTGATTAAAAATAGTGAATACCAAAAGTGCAAGATGCCATAACGTTATATAATTTAGGTGGCTCACCCCGTATTTAAACGCAGTTGTCACTCCTATAACAGTGTGTTCGTGGTCAATGTAATACAAAGTAGAACAAAATGACACTGTTTCAGGACAAAAAAAAAATGGTTGACACAGAAGGTCAGGGAGATTGATAATGGAAATCGTGAGGAAAAATTGCCTTCTTTTCATCCTTGGCACCTGATGAAAAGTGGTCTGGGAGTTGGGATAAAATCGAGTTTTGTTTTGTCATTCACAAAGAGAAGAACTTAATGCAAGACTGCAGTACAGACAGGCTCCGAACTACATTAAATATCAGCAATATGAATCTCTTTCCAAAGCAACTGACCTTCTCTTTCTGTTATGCTTATTCTCGTGTTAAATATTGGTGAAACTTCCAATATTTTGATGAGAAAGAGCGACATGACTGAAAGTCCGCAAACTGTATGATATTGGCTGGAAAAGCAGCCCATGCGTGTAAAATTTCTGCACTGTGTACAGTTAGCAAATTTTCTGTATGCTTGGAATATCTGGATGACCTTCTGCATTTTCCAGACTATGCAATACACAGTAAGAGCACACTGTGAAAAAACAGTGTCCCACAATGCAATGCACCCAAATCTATCTTCAGATTGGCACATAAACTCCAATCTCCTTTTTTAAACAATTACTTTTTTTTTGAGAAATTTTTATTCCAAATGTAATTAAAAAGCCAAAATAACTGTTTTTATTTAATTTTTAAGCCATGATTGGAAAAAAAATAAAAAAAAAATTAAAACTTTCCAAAATTTGTACAAACCCGCAAGGAAGATTTTTGGCACAGAAATACTCCGTCATACTTCCAAATCATTTTTTTTTTTTTTTTCAACTCTTTAACAGTGTAAACAACTCTGAATGCATGAAACCGCATTGTACAAAAATGTATGATAAAAGTATGATGCTATTCCATATATAGCCATTATAGAACTAGTATTCCATTCTGAACATAGCCTGGGTCGACTTCATTTCCAATTTCAAATTCTAATATGAAATTCTTTACATAGAGAATTTATTTAATAATTAAATTATTCATTTCATTCACATCCCAAGTTGAACCAACCCTTGCTTGCCATCCATGAAAACAAAACTAGAAACTGCAGTCAAATCAAGAGTTGATTTCCTAAAATATAAACCCTATGTTTCTGTTTTCAAAACATAGCTTTGTTTGTGTGAGCATCACATCCAGCCTCACAACAGCTACAATGAATCAACCAATAGCATGAATTTGGGGGTGGGACTATCTGATTGACTGACCAATAGCAGAAGGGGTTCATGAAACTTTGATAACAGCCATTCTATGGCAGGTCCATTAAGTGAGGCTAGTGGTGCGGAAACACACACTAACTTTAGTCTTCACAAAAAAGCACTTAGCCTCTGTAGATTTGCATTCCTTATTCGCTATATACTCCAGCTTCTCGTTAGGGCAGCACAATGTGTGTTTAATTAAATACAAGCATATTAAAACGCAAGAGGCCAATGAGGTGAAGGAGTGCCCCTCATGGAGTCCTGGAGCATAAGGGGCGATGACACTTCAGTCTGAGCAGAAAAGGAGGCAGGTGGGGACGAAAAAAGAGGTATGTGAAGAGAAATGAAAGGGCTCTTTTGTTTCTTCTGTCTACCTACTGAATCCCTCTTGCCTTCGTCCCCCTCCTCCGTCAGTCCCTGCCACCTAGATCAATCATAAATCTAATGCCGCCTGTTCTCCTAAAGCTCTTACTTTCTATAATCCTTTTATCCTGGTTATTTACTAATTCAATAGCTTCCTTCTGAGTCCAAGGACACCTGGCAGCATGACGAGGCCTGACGAGAGGAAAAGAGAGAAAACTGAGAAATTGAAAAACAGGAGGAGGTGATGGTATGGGTGAGATAGCAGCACCTCACACAGGTAGGGGATGGCAGTGCATGGCCAAAGGCAAAGTATGATGCAGCAAAATTAATTACATCTTTAACTTTTCCCACATTGTTGCCTTAGAAGAATGTCATTCATCTGGGATCAAATGCATTGGGTGGCTAATGGCTTGTTCTTTGTGGGATTCGAACCAGAAACCCTAAGGTACAGTATACACTGTCATCACAATAATGCAATACTGCAAAACACCAGCTGTTTTGAGATGCACCTTCAAGTTCACTGTTTTACAAAACATTTACATGGAAAAGCAAAGTCACAAAAGAAACCTTGTAATATCTCAATTGTTTCTTTTCTTCACTCTTAAGTTTCATTAGTTTCCTCTTCACAGTTCTCCTCAAGAGTTTCAGGGGGACAAAAATCAATTGTGTTCAAAAATATCAAATTTATAGTGAAAAATAAAAAATAAAAATCAGCGATTTCAAAGATGAACTGAAATTTATTTATTTAGATTAAATTATCAATGCCAAGGCACAGCAGAAAAAAAGCTTCCAGGAGAAAGAAAGAAAGAAAGAAAGAAAGAAAGAAAGAAAGAAAGAAAGAAAGAAAGAAAGAAAGAAAGAAAGAAAGAAAGAAAGAAAGAAAGAAAGAAAGAAAATAAATTCATTTAAAAATTTAAAACAACACACAAATTATTTTATTTGACAGACATGATACAAGTTTAGAGGGAAAAAAGGTAAAGAAAAAAGGGGGGGGGCAATTATTATGATTATGAATATTATTATTTTTATTATTATTATATAACAATAAAAAAACCTGTTAAAATAAAAGGTTCAAATCTATACATTTATCTGTTTCCATATAGTACTGTTTTAACAGCACACTAAATATTTTATTGACACACGATACAAAAAAAAAAAAAAACCTGACTGGCGCTGTTTCCAAGTTGGACTGACTTGCTTTAGTTTTTTTTTTTAGTTTAGTTTAAAGCTTTAATAATCCCCTTGGGACAATAAATTCAGACTTTTGTGGTGCTTCACATATACAACACTTAAAACACACATACAAATACTCAAAATACAAATACATAGGAGGGAATAAAAAATAAAAATACATTAATTAATTAATTAATGAAATCATCTAAATCAACTAAATTTATTACATAAACATACTGCTTCAGGCACAAAAGTAAATTTGTACCGATTTGTGGAACATCTAATTCACCTTAAACGTCGCCCATGGGGCATCCACTCAAAATAATCATGCAAAGGCTCTCTTAATCTACTAAAAAGTAACCTCTGAGTGATAAAACTGTCCTATGGGTTTATCTCAGTTAAATGCCATCAGTTTAGTGTCACTTCTCTAATATTTTTCTCACTAGAAGAGCACAGTTTAGTCCTTTTATGTTTATGTGAGCACAGGCATGCTGAGAACTCTAAAGTGTCATCTAAAAAGCCTCAGTGAGGAGCTCTTACAGAATTCCCAGCACTCCTTTCACTGACATGAGCTCAATGACTTCAGATTTGAACATGTGACTCCAGAAGTTTCGATGTGATCCTCTCTTAGTACTTCTAAATCCACTGTGCTGTCAAGTCAAAGCAACGCTTAACTTAGAGACGCAGAGAAAGAGAGAGTGAGAGACAGAGAGAGAAAGAGGGGAACAAAAGAACAAAGTCAAAACGAGAGCCTAAATCTCAGCTAGAGACTTTATAAAACAATTGTGGTGAAGAGGAGCTCGATGCAATCACTGACGCAGAGCTTCAGACATGGTTCATCACATACACATCTCCCAGACTGAGAGAATCACAACAACATGGGAACATGCCAAAAAGCGGGTACTTCTGCCAACAGTTCTAGGAAACTGAAAACGTTCCTTCGGAGCGAAAGCCTCTAATGATAAACATTTATCTGCATACATCCTAATTTCAGAAGCACGTTTTTATCTCTTACATGCCGAACATTTCTGTATCTATCTATCCATCCATACATCAATTTCTCTGTCCATAAACATTTGAACTTCAAGACATTTTAACCTGTTTGAAACCTTTTTTGATAGCCAGATTATTGTGGATTTTTGTGATATTTTGATCAGCTGTTTGAAATTTCATTCTGATGGCACCCATTCACTGCAGATGATCCATTGGTGAGCAAGTGATGAGTGAAGTGATGCTAAATTTTCCAAATCTGCTCTGATGAAGAAACAATTTACGTCTTGGATGGCCTGAAGCGGTGAGTACATTTTCAGCAAATTTGGGTGAACTATTAACATTAATTAACTACCATGAACTAACAATAAACAATACTTCTGCAGCATTCTTAATCTTGGTTCATGTTTTTAGCATTTACTGTACAAATCTGTTTTTAAAATCAAAAGTTCATCTTCTGAAACATACTTCTTTTCAGTGTCATCTTTGTTCTGTTCCACATCCAACAATTGTCTCACTTAAATGTTACAGTATCATCCCTCTTTATCATTAAGCAAGTAACATATCCATTGACAATAGTTAATGCACTGTTAACTAACATGAAGAATTGTATTTTATTAATTAACTAACATTAACAAAGATTTATAAATTCTGTAAAAATACATTATTTCTTGTCTATAATGCATGAACTATAACATTAACAAATGAGACTCTGTTGAAAAGTGCTCATTGTAATCTAAAAATTCTTTCCAATAATACATAAGATGACTATCTGACCTGTATAATGATTTTATAACATTTTCGAAATTTAAGTTTGAAGATGATTGTGTGTAATTTGCAGTGATGGTAAGTAACTGATTACATGTAATCTGGATTATGTAATCACGTTCCAAATATGAAGCACCTGTAATTAGATTATATTACACTACCCGTAATCAGACTAAATGTCACAATCTCTAGCTGGACTGCCCGTTGTCAGAGAGTCACCACAGTCACCGCAGTCTCCACCAACGACACTCACCAGATCCCAATCCCCTGACTTCTGATCACCGCCAACTGTCAGCACTAATCAGCAGCACTAGGCAAGGCAAGGCAAGGCAAGTTTATTTATATAGCACATTTCATACACAGTGGTAATTCAAAGTGCTTTACATAAAAGAAAGTGAAATAGACATTAAAAATCACTAAAAACATGGAAATTAAAATAATAAATACAAGGAATATATATCCTGCACTCCTCCCGTTCACTCACTGTCTGGTCTCTACTAACCTGACCCACTTACCTTTTGTCTACCTACCAGTTGCTCCTGTGTTCCTATCCCTGTTCTCCATCGCTCCTATGCTCCACCGTCCCCACGCTCCGCTGTTCCCTCTGGATCCCCTGGATAAAGAAACAAGGACATTAACACTCAGATAAGCCCCAAGAGACTTTCCCATTCCCCGCCTGCTTACCTGGACTCACTGCTTATCTCATTCCCCTCTGCTGCTTTTCAATAAACCTGTTGTTTGTATTGCACTTATCTCTGTGTCCCGTGTTTATATGCTGACACCCGTGAGCTTCACTAGAGGACACCCCACTCCAGACTCTTGCCACTTTGCCCAGGACTCCATTTCCCATAATCCTTTTCACACTCATCAGTTGCATCACCTCTCTCATCTAATCTCATCTCATCATCAGTTCACAGCTCTCACATTAGAAGGACTTTAAAAGTAGCACACACACTCTCTGTCTTCACTGGCGATTGAATGTTTAGCCTCCCGTTGTCTTGTCTTCTGTGTTTCTTGGTTTCTGTGTTATCGTGTTTTGATCCTGGACGCTTTCCTTGCTTTTGATCGCTTGCTGCCTGCCCTGACCTTTGCCTGTTTATCTGGATTACTCTTTTGCCTTGTCTCTGCTGTTGTTGTTTGCTGATGTGTTGACCCTGCCTGTTTCTACTACACTCTCCATTACACTAAAGTTTTTTTTTTATTGATTACATCATTACATATTATTCACACAACAGCAATAAATCATTCATAATTTATTGATTCTCCCAAATTTTTCAAATCTTTTCATCTTTAATAACAACGAGTGGAATTAATTTCCTTTCTCTTTGTATTTTTATATCAATGTGGTACAAGATTATGCTATTTAAATAAATGTGATAAATGAATTAGGTCAAAGGTAATCTAAAAGTAATCAGATTATATTATGTTTAATGTAATGGATTACGTTATTACAATTTTTGTCATGTAATTTGGAATCAGTAATGGACTACAATTTCAAAGTAATCTACTCAGCACTGGTAATTTGTAATTGCTAATTAACAGCTGGAGACTGTCTACAGGCAAATTGTCTAATTTACATGGCCAGTAAAAATATTTATGATTATCATTAGGTTATCTATGATTGAAAAAGTACAAGAAGCCACACAGTGAATCCAAAACAGGCTGAAAAAGTCTAGCCAAACTTTTTTTTTTATTTGATAAATTGCATCGTGCAAAAAGTGCAGAGTGCATGCGAGTTAAAAACAAGTGGACAAGAGTAAGCAGACATTTCAGTGACTTGACTTCAGGGAAGAAGAAAGAGAGACAGTAACCCAAATGGAAAACAGAAATTGAAAAGTTAAGAATCAAATCCACGTCTGTTCTGTCTAAAAATTAGCACATCCTTTGTGTTCACACTTCATTGCTCCCTGCATCTCACTCAGTTCCCATTACTTTTCACAGACGTTTCTCTGATACTAAAATAGTTTTGTTTGGACAAACTAATTTTGTACCAACACACGCATAAGGGTTTACAGAAGCAAATCATCAAATCGTTGTGCTCATTTTATTTATAAATACACGATTATCATATCCATTCTCGTTAGTAGGACACTAATATTACTTAAACTGGCAGAAAGGCATAAAAATAATCCTCACAAATCTTTTCACTGGTAACAAAAACAGAAAGTCTCCATGGATAACTACTCGCGTCACATTTAAGGACGATCGGACCATTATGTACCATTTTGTCTGAAGTTTTGATTATACTGTCTTGCAGTGATACTTATGAGAATTAAATGAAGGAAACTTATTATCATGCATTAACGATGTTTAAATGTTGCTAAATGCTAAAATCTGAATGAACAGTGGGTCAATTTATCCAGATTAATAATCCAAGTTCCCTTCCAGCTCATCAGATACACATTACACAAGCAGACAGTTCATATACTCACATCTCAATGAGTCAATCTTCAGTCTTAAATGAGTCCAGACAGACACGATCACTCATGAGCTTCAGATGTCAGACAACCTGAGCTGTTTTATGCCATTTAAAGCACCTCTACAGTATTTGCATAAGTCACCAAGCTGGCCACATTCATTTGTTAGCAGAAAGGATGAAGAATGGCCCATATCAGCATCCTCATTACTATTCATTTATCACTGGGAGCAGTATTACCATACTGATTAAGGCCCTGCTCAAAGATTCAGAAAAGTTTTCCGTGGCGATATGAATATTAGAATTAGAAGAGTAATCAGCAATATTCCATCTGTTCCGGAGCCTCCTGGAACCTCTCTGTCTGTGTCAGAACCTGCCCAGAGGCTCCGTGGTTAGCAGATTGTTGTGCGCTTTGAATCTAGACCAAGATCTGATTTAGCCCAAAGCAGGCGGCTCGGAGTGCTGCTGATCCACCTACTTTTTAACTGGCAGAAGGACAGAAACTGCCTCGGTTTGATTTAACAGCTGTGTTCTGCTAAGACGACCATAAAATTGAGTTGAGAATTCTGTCATCGTTTACTCACCCTCATCTCGTTCCAACTCCATATGACTTAATCTCATCTGTGGAACACAAAAGGAGAATGGTTGTTCTTTTCCATGGAGTTAATATAATACAGTGAAGAGGGACTGGCAATTTCAGTTTTCCAAAAAAATGCTCTTAAAATTCCAGCGGTACAAGAAGTTACAAAATATATTTTCATGCATGACCGAATTGACATATTACTGGCATATTGTCTGTTTATTAGTACTTAATAAGCACATATTCTGCAGAACCATATTCTATCATATCCCTTAATCCTACCCAATACATAAACTTAATGACTATCTTACTAACTACTAATAAGCAGTAATTAGAAGTTTTTTTGAGGCAAAAGTCATAGTGAATAGCTAGTTAATCGTAAACATTGGACCTTCATATAAATACATATGAAACGAGTGAAATGCATATAAATGCATATGAAAAATGCACACAAACAAACTGCATTCACAAGCGTTTGATTTTTCAAGGCTACCTAAAATTGTTTATTTTAAGAGATTTTAACAGATACTAAAATATTCTAAAAATACTCAAATCAGCTGAGGAAATGTACTGTACTGTATAAAATTAAAGCTGCTAACTATATATACAAAGTTCTGTCAAGAAACTCTAAATGGCACAGGCTGATAGATTCTAACTCAATCTGATATAAATCACATCATTATTCACATGGCACAGCTGATTGGTTCTCTTCATATCAGCAGCCAATGAGCTTGCTGCTCAATATTTTTTTAATTTTCAATAATCATGTTTTTTATTATGTTATCATGTTTTTATTGTGTTTTATTGTGTTAGTTAGCTCTATTTTTTGTTATTTTTTTAAATTTAATCAATATAACCCAACTGCAGTTTGATTGAGATTAATTGCAATGCACAATGAAAAAAACATGCTTTATATATATATATATATATATATATATATATAATTAATCGCAATCTGACTCCTGGTCTTTGTTCATCATACCTGGTCCATGGGTTTTAACTGTTATTCCCCAACATCACAAAGCTCAAATCATCTCAGACTGGTTTCTTGAACATGACAATGAGTTCACTTTACTCAAATGGCCTCCACAGTCACCAGATCTCAATCCAATAGAGCACCTTTGGGATGTGGTGGAACGGGAGATTCGCATCATGGATGTGTAGCCGACAAATCTGCAGCAACTGCGTGATGCTATCATGTCAATATGGACCAAAATCTCAGAGGAATGTTTCCAACACCTTGTTGAATCTATGCGATGAAGAATTAAGGCAGTTCTGAAGGCAAAAGGGAATCCAACCTGGTACTAGCAAGGTGTACCTAAAAACGTGGCCAGTGAGTGTGTGTGTGTGTGTGTATATATAAATATATATATATATATATATATATATATATATATATATATATATATATATATATATATATATATATATATATATATATATATATATATATATATATATATATATATATATTTGGCTTTGATTCAGAGGGTCCACTGCAGCATTTCTCAGACCAATAAATAAATAAATAAATAAATAAAAAGTATGCAAGATACAGTAACATCTTATCCGTATTCCATTACCAACTGTGAGTGACATTCTGTCTCCACACGCATCTTGGAAAAGGAAGCAGAAAAAGAACTGGATGTGCCTGTGAAGAGACTCTAAAAGACAGACAGACATCTGTGGACGTACATTAAGTATCAGAGCACAAGACTGCAGTTAATTCTGCAACTCTATCTTTTCCCTCCTTCAAAAACACTGAACCGACCAGTTTTTCTTTTTCTTTTTTTATCTTCAAACAACACTGTCTTGTACGGTAGGAGGCTACAAACTTTTAGCATTCTTTAAAAAACAGCATTCTTTTTTAAGAAAGCGCTTTGAGGAGAATGAAGCCACCGCATTGGATAAGGATCACTGAATAAATGAAATATTTCAAGTATTCAGTTCATGTCTGCGTACAATGGAATGTGTGATTAAGACAAGCTCATTAGCCAAGAGTCCAAACTGTTTCTCAAAACCATGGATGAAAGAAGAAAGTATCCTAATTAGCTGAGAACTGCTCACATTAGATCCACTTATGTCATAAAGTAGTAAAAAATGGTGATGCCTTTATAGCAAAATGTAAAAATAATACTTCATGACCTCTTATTTTTCACAACATCTTTCTTATTCCTTTGAAGAAAATCTGGCATACAGATAAAAGTCCAAACAACATAGTAAGCAGTCAAAACATGCAGCCAAGCTTAGTCAACCAGCTAACTTGTTACATTTATAACCTGAAAATGAAACGGGTTATAAAAAATCTATTTGGTGAATTAAGTGCTATATTCGAATGCAACTTCCTTTTTTGTTTTAATAGAAAAAATTATGATATGACTCCTTTATTGAAATTTTTTCCCCTAAGGTCCAATTAAAATACTAAAGGTTTTTTTGCAACAAAAATATGTCAAAATCTATTCAAGAATTTTATGAATACATTCATATTCGAGAACTGAATTTGTCCTTTATTCATTCAACATCTAAAAAACGTTTCCCTTTGGGTAAAAAACTGACTTCAAGTCTTTGAATTTTTTTTTATATATATTCATGCTGGCTTTATTATTTTTTTTATTATTTTTGTACCGTTTTTATTTATAAAAAAAAAAAGGATTCTGGACTGTAATAAATGTAGACAGACTTACCTAGGGGCAAGTTACGCAATCAAACAAAACTGATCAGAAAGTGCCTTCATAATAACCATAGGGAAGTCCATTAATGTTTTCAGGGATGTCTAAATGATGGCGTGAGAGTGAAAAGAAAGGTTGAGAGATGAAAGGAAGGGAGAAGTGGTTTGTTTTTGATCTGTGAAGATTTACAAGGCAATATGAGACACACAAACAACTGCTCTTGGACTCCACAGACAACTGTTAACCAGAGACAGACACCGTCTTACTGGATGTTTTTTTTCTTTTCCTTTTTCACCAGTGTTGTACAGGCTTGATTGTTTGACTGTTTTTTGTTGTGCTAGCTAAAAAAAAATAATAATACTTTGCACAATAATGATTTGAACAACTTTCGCTTGCAGCTTTAAGACACTAAAATAATGAAAAACTCATCACAGTACAAACAGAGCGAGACATCATTGTGGTCATTTCCAAAGAAAACAAGTGTGAGTCTTTATTTCTGAAAGCAAAATCTGAGAAGCAGGAGACTTTCTAAGTGTGAAGGAATGCTGAGATTTCAGCAATGCCTTATAGGTGTGACATTTTGTGGCATCATTGTGTAGTTTCAGGTTGGCATCTCACTCAGGTTTGGGTTGAAGTGAGGTTTAAGAGCTTGTTCTTTGAAGACCTCAGCTAAACTCAGAGCAGGATGCAGATTCTGCTGGCAGGATATATGGTACAGCATGTCTAATTTGAGCCCGAGGCGGCACACCCACAAACCACCCACAGTCCGTTCATGGACCGCCTGATGCCTACTGCACACAAAAATGCCAAGTGCTAACTGAAAACCTATCAATTTCAATCTGATTGACTGGATTTGCACAACTTTTGGGTGCTCCAGTCTGCTAAAGTCAAGTTGGCAAGGTACTTGGCACTTTTGAGGAAGAACTAGTCACTGGATTTGCTGTATTAGTGACTCGAGTTTTGTTTGAGGCACTTAGTAGCAATTAAACAAGATTTTCACAGGCTGACTATTTTGCTTTCTCATATCTATATTCGTGTTATATCTGCAAAATAATCTATACACTGAAAAAATGGTGTAGAAGCAATTTTCCACTAGTAAATTTTACAAAGAAACAGCAAGTAACACATTGAGCCCTGTATTAATGATCTAAGAGCATGGTCTAAAATGCAAGGCGCAAGAGTACTTTGGGCATGTCCGAATCCACTTTTGCTAGTTTAAGGACGAGAAAAACGGTTGGCGTGCCCAGCGCATAATCTAAAAGGGTTGTCACTATTCTCTTAATGAGTAATGTGTGTGTTTTGGGCATAACGTGCAATAAACCCATCAGAATCTCATCTCCCATTCCCTTTAAGAGCCAGTTGCACTCGCGCCATAGCGGATTGGCTATTTACACAGAGGCATTTGCAAGGACAAAGACTGAACGCATCTCCAGAGAGGAAACAGAGCTACTCGTGTGCAGTAGCCTAATTCTGACTTGCAATGGCTATCCATTGTGACATGTAAGCATTTATATATTTTTTTATATTTATCTACACAATAATAATCTTTCCCATTGTAATAATTACATTTTGAATATTTGGCATGTTTGTGTGCTGCTGCACGTCCCTGTGTGTGTAATAAGCAGAGTGTACACGTGTTGTGGACCCACCTATAGGTGCATATTACTAACGCACTCTTTAAATAAAAAAAATAAAAAATGCACCATTGACTTTAGACCAGGTTTTAGTTGGTCATCTATTTCAGTAGCCTCAAAATAGCAACACGCCAACAATGCGCCTGAATACACCTCGTTTTCAGATCAGCATGCCCATGAGCGCACAAATGGGCGCAAATGCATTTGCTATTTAAACAACGTAGCGCAGGACGTGAATATGATAACTGCGTCAGGCTGAAACTAGCAAAAAACACTTGCATTGCGCCAGGTGTATGATAGGGCCCCATTAAATTCAATGTGTAATTTTTAAGTACTTAAAAAAAAAAAAACTTACTTATTTAAAACTTAAGTATTTTTTTTTTTTGCAAAATATACTCCAATATACTTTGTTCTATTTAAGACTTCTTTACAATATATTTACGCATGCATCGTGGGCCTCTTGTGAACGCACATGGAAGACTGACATGGAAGAGAAGAAATTGTTGAATGAAATAGTTTAATGTTTCCTTTGCGCACAAAAAGTATTCTTTTAGCTTAAAAAAAAATTATGGTTGAACCACTGATGGACTATTTTAACAATGTCCTTACAACCTTTTTGGGCCTTGAACGATTCAGTTGCGTTTCTGTCTATGCAGGGTCATAAAGCTCTCGGATTTCATCAAAAATATCTTAATTTGTGTTCCAAAGATAAACAAAGGTCTTACAGTTTTGGAACGACATGAGGGTGGAATAATTAATGACAGAATCTTCATTTTTGGGTGAACTATTCCTTTAAATCAAAACTTAATGTAAAAACAGGGGAAATACACAATTAAATATCCACGATTGACTCATACAAAACCTCTAATATCGGCTGATAGCCAATATAGTAGTCGTATCGTATCATGCAACTTCATGTTAATATATTTCCAAGTACAAATTGGCATAAAAAGCCCGTGGTTGAGCACAGAAACAAATGTCTACACTGATGAGGTGCATGCTCTGGAAAACAACAAGAGTTTTGGGATCTGTTATGCACCAAGCTAACTGAGTCACCGGTACCTTTCTTCAGATGTTATTTTATGCATATATGACTTTACAAGCATACAGATTAGCATATAGAGAGTAGAGAAGATGAACAAACTGGGAGAGTGTGAAAAAGAACAAAAAGTTCCCTCCTCGTGAAGGCCCGAGGGTAGAGATGGTTAGCGTGACAGCCTTCCATCTCGTCAGACAGTGTCAAGTGCAAAACCGATCAGTCTCGTCAAATTTAGGTGCAAGAACACATTTACACGACGCCACTGGAAACTTGAATGGCGTTTTGTGACGCAGGCACAGCAGGGGTGGTAGATGCGTATGACAGCGCTCTGACATATTCTTGAAGTTCTGGCTTGGAAACCCAAAATAAACTGCCAAATTAAAACTAAATTATAGTTTTAAATGATAAAAAATATACAGCTTTAATTACAGTATACACACATGACAAAAAGTGAAGGAACTGCAGTGTACTATAATTTCATTCACATTATCATACAAACGTTTGGGGAGAGTATGGTTTTTTTAAACTCTTTATTTAGTAAGGAGGCATTAAATTGGTCAAAAGTGAAGAAAGTAAATATAATATAACATTACAAAAGATTTTCATTTCAAATTAAATTCAAAGCCTTTTGAAACTATTTGTGTTTTCTTCAAAAACATTAAGCAGTACATTGGTTTTCAACACTGTTAATAATAAGAAATCTTTCTTGAGCAGCAAATCAGCATATTAAAATGATTTATGAAGGATCATGTGACACTGAGGACTGGAGTAATGATGCTAAAAATTCAGCTTTGCCATCACAGGAATAAATTATGTTTTTAAAAAATATTCATATAGAGAAATCTAGTTTACATTGAAATAATACTTCACTGTTTTTAGATCATTTTGATCAAATAAATATAGCCTTGGTGAATATTAGAGAATTCTTTCATGTTACCATGATTGAACATAGTGTGTGAGTGTGAGAAATATTGTGATATTCTGATTTTGAAGACAGATTGCTGATGCAAAATATTTAACACTCCTCTCGATTTGTTAGATCTTCAGGTGTTAGCTCAAACACACACACACACACACACACGCACACACAGGCCAAAACCTTAGGCCATTAACTTCTTTTTTGCAAAAAGATCCACAAAATCTACATGAAATCATGCTGGAATATGTAAAGGCCTCAATCTCAGGGAAGCAGGGCTGGACCCTTGAGAAAAGCTAATCCTCTTTATGCAGCTTCATCGCCTGAGCCAGATTCATTCTGAACATTTCAGACAGACCGGTACTGTGACTCATCATCGCTGGTGGAGGGAGGCGCAAGCGTTTAACAGAACAGCCCCCAGCGGAGGGAATGAATGCGTTTAGTGGAACAGCCCTCAGGACAGCTGCTGATGGCTCAGAGCAGATAGACGCAGTTTGCTCATTTTCTAAGGATATTTTCCTCACATATTTTATTATTTATTCTCCTTTGCAAATGTGCCGAATGTCCATCAACTCTAGGCGTGGCACATGTCTGGAGGCGTCCTGTCAAAGTGTGTCCCTAGAGACATTTGCATGCCCACACACACAGTATCTGTCTCAATACATATCTCTGTCCGCTTTCTATAGCTGTAATTGACAGCGACTTGGGCTGTTGGTGAATATCCACATCCATACAGTCTTTCTCAAACAAAAACAAATACTTTGATCTGTCATGCTGTCGGTTGGAATGACTGTTGATGCAAAAGTCATAATGATTCAACATGGTGTGTCATTGAATGCTGAGGCACTTAAGACCCGCCTCAGTGAGCACAGGTCACTGTAAATAAAAAAAAAAGTTGAGCCAACTTAAAATTTTAAGGCATCCAGCTTCAGCAGATTTTTTAGTTCTCTCAACTTATTTTTGTAGGAGATTCTCAACTTTTTGTTGTATAAACTTAAAACAACAAGTTGAGAAAACTCAAAAATCTGCTGAAGCTGGTTGCCTTAAAATTTTAAGTTTAAGTTTTCTTTTTTTTTACAGTGGCCTGTGACACGCCAAACCGACATCAAAGAACTAGACGACTGACAAAAGCCAACTGTGTTGCCCCTGAACACGCAGCAAACAGGCAACAGCCAACTGGCATGTAAATTCTATTCCTGTGTGAGAGGAAATACCTGTCTATACCAACAGATGGCAGGACTAAGAAAGCCCGTTTCTGCCACGGAATTAAACAATTAAACAGGTAATTGGGACTTTTTATCTCAGAATTCTGACTTTTTTTCATGCAAGAAAATTCTCAGAAGGGAAAAAAGTTAGAATATCAGCTTAAAATTGCGAGATATAAACCCAGATCTGTGAGTTTTTAATAGCCATAATTGTGAGATACTGTATAAAAAAACTTTTTAAATTGCAATTTTTCTCGCAATTCTGAGTTTACATCTCACAATTCTGTTTTTTATTCCCACCACAATCTAACAAATAATAAAAAGGTAATTGCGACGTTCTATCTCATAATTATTGTCTTCTCAGAATTATTATATATTTTTCTGTTATAATTATAGAGTTTCTTTCTTGCAATTGCATATTATAAACTCACAACTGCATGATATACATGTTTGCAAATGGAACTAAATACCTCACAATGTTGACTTATTTCTCAGAATTGTGGGAAAAAAAGTCAGAATCATGAGATAAAGTCGGAATGTCCTTTTTTATTTGTCTACAAGCTTCCATACAGGAGTCTATTACGTCAAGGGGAAAAAAACGAAACTAGGATTGCAGATATACAAACCATACAAAGCCATTTTGAATATAAATCATGTTTATCAGTTCGTCTTCGCTTTCTTCATTCCGTTCAGGTAAGAAGATGATGTAAAATTACAAAAGCACTTCTGGCTTTGTCGTTTTCCTACTTTCATCAATTTCATATTTCTTCTTTAAATCTGTCTACCTTGTGCTGTTCCTGGCTGTGTGTAGCACCTACAGCTCTGCAGATCACTTCTGAAGGATCCCAATATTAGACCAACGTTAGTAGCTACAACATAGAAAGATAGAATTCAAAGACATCTGGATTCTGTTTAATGATTCAGATTAGACTGAAAAGGTAAATGTTTTTAAGTACATGCAAAAAAAAAAGTTTTCATATATAAATTATAAAAGCTTAGGTCTCTAAAAACAGCATATTTAATTCTGAAAACTCAGAGGATGAAAAACATCCAGAAACTAAATTCTATCTGATTTTGGGTCCAAAAAACACCTTATTAATCTTATTATATAACCTTATAAACACCTTATTCCATACTGGAATTATGGGCTCTATATTACCATCTGTGGTTCAAACATAAAATTGCAAGTTATTTGTAAAGGAATCGTTTTTACATGCTAGAATCTTGTTCGTTTCTAATGAAAAACTTTCCATAGTGTACCTGTAATTAAATATGTTTACTCCTACCACCTTGTTTATACACACTTCATGCAAGACCATTTGAACGTCTTGTGACAGAGGAATTGTCAAATCTCAACAGGCTGACCCACCCCAACTGTACACTTGGTACACACAGGTTTTTGAAACTTACTTCAGAGTGCAATGTAAGTCTTAAAAAAAAAAATCATTGAAGCCTCCAAAAGGCTTTGAGAGCAGCAGGGGGGCTTCTCAACCGAGCATCACATTGAACAGAGATGTCTTCATGGCCACAAAGAGTTGCTTGCTCCTCCTGTCCCACAGCAGGCATCAATGACAGAATCTACAGAGAGAGTTTCATTGAAGATAGGGAGTTTATTCACCGATGATATGGAGACTTATATCAAATCCACTGTTAGGACATAATTCAATGGAGTAATAAAGCTGCCACGCAAAGAATACAAGAGGCCGGAACATAGCACTTACAAAAGAGAATTTGATGTTGTGTCAGAGCCGTAGCCTAATGCACATGACTTCCGAGCTGTGCTGCTCAGGTAGTCAATGCAAGTCCAGCTCGTGTCACTTCCTGTCTTTGCCCTCCATTTCCTGTCATCGCCACTATTTCTCTCTGCCGTGAATAAAAAAAATCAATGACAAGGAAATTGAGGAAACTGTAATTTCATCAGCTAATTAGATTAAAAATATTAAAACTAAATGCAAAGAAAATTATGGAATGCAAATTATGCAATGAAAAATAAAATAATAAAATAAAATTTGAATCAGTTTGAATTGATAAAATGAAACAGACACAATGTATGATATTACTCATTTAACTGATAGGAATGATTAAAGGAGTTAGTGTTAAACTTCAAACAAACAAAAATATATTTCTGTCCAATTCTGTCATTTTATTTGTTAAATCAATTCAACATTTACAAAATATTATTTTTCACAGTGCATGGAATTATTTAGAATATACTAATATTCAGATAAGGGATCAAAATGAAAAATGGGTTTGGAATAACATTTCAGCATTTCAGACTGTAAAATATAATTACTGGCTAGTTTCTGACACTCAATTTCCAAATCCGTGCTTGAATTCACTGTGCAAATGAGAAACAATGCCTGCAGAGTTAGTGCTGAATCAGGCCTTTTGAGGAAAATAGCCACAATAAACATGCCAGTGTTAGGATAATTCATAAAGCTCTCCGTTATCATTATCCCCCACACACACACACATGCAAACACACTCATGCTAATTTGCCATAAGTCTATTTAGTATGCCTATTATATCACCTTTATGGGTGCGTGTGTGTGCATGATTTGAGTGATGGGTTGAACATGCCATTCTGTGTTTGGGGGGCGCTCAGAAATGTCCTATACAATTAATTGAATATGAAATAGTCTTCTCTATCAATTGAATGGATCATTACCCCGAAACCACTCTGAGCGGATAAATCTGTGGCTATTACTTTCAACTCGACTGGACACCAGCCAAGTCTAATCGTCAAATGAACCAGAATTACACTTTGAACCAATACACTCATGAAGAAATTTTAATATCTTCATGAATAATAGTCAATACAATAAAACAATATATACAATTAAATCCCCCTAAGTATCATATAACTGTACCTCATTATTTTTACCAACAGATTCTTGTTTGACAGTTGTCATTGGTACCTGTAATAAAATGAATGAACTCGTCACCATGGTGACAATCAGTCAATGTGTAACAAAAGAAAGGTGATGGCAGCCATTCAAAGGACAATCCAATTAAAAAGGGTTCAGGAACAGAGCGCTCAGACCCCTCATAGGAATCTTTTAGAAAGCTGCTCAGCAGATGTCAGGAGGTTATTATACCTCTATATTACCACTCTGCCCTCATTAATATTATAGATATGCATTGCATACATAACAGGGTACATTTTCTTAAAGTGACCTTCTGCTTGGTCCCCTTGAGCAAAAAATGTTGGACCCCATGTGCTCTAGATGGCTCTAACACTCACCATGTCATAGCAGATTGAAATATATGCTATACATCATCCTGAGAATAGATTAGGATTGTCACACGAAACCAAAAATTCAGTACACAATACTACTATCAAAGAAATTTCAATATTTTGATACTAGCAAAAACTAAATATATGGTATAAAGTAATATGCCATGTGCTATAAAAAGCTGCTAACATATAATTATACAAAGTAATCTTGTGTATAGGATTATCACAATACCAAAGGTTCATCACACAATACTAATAAATCTCATGATAAAAAAAACTACTATTCTTTTGAGAAGACTCCTTCATTTAAAATTGTTATTGTATAAATATTAATAAATTAAACTAATTTATAAAAATGTAATATTTATAATTGAATTTATATAAAATGAACTACACAAATTTATGAAAAAAAAACTAATTAAATAAAAAAATATTAAAATGAAATAAAATACAATTTAAAAAAAAAAATATTTATTAAATAGTATATTAATTTCAAATTATTAAAGCAAACAATACATATATTAAGAATATATGCAAGCCTTTAAAGTACCCTCCTTTGCAGAGCCGATCCCGCACCGCATTAAAAGAAATTATCATTCATGTTTTCAATAACCGCTGGCCAAACTCAAAAATGAAACTAAAATTAAAACATCTTTGAGAGCAAGGGGGCCCCATGGTGTTTCGGGAGCCCTACACAGCTTGCGTATTCTGCATTTTGGGAGGATCGGCTCTGGAAAGTAGGATACTTTAAAGGCTTGCGCACTCAACTGTTTGTGAAATGGAGCTTTGTGCTCGTGCATCCTACCTCTCCCATTCATCACAAATCCAAATATTCCATAATATTTCCATATTTGCGATTTAATGCATCTATTATTATAAAATAAACATGTATTGCAACAATTAATCTAAAAATGAATCACGAATGTTTTCATATATCTATCATTTATGGCCATTTGTTATGAAAAAATATGGAAAGTGTGCTCAACTATTATTTATTATGTAAATGATAGGCTTTGTACTTCAGTCGCGTTCTAACGGTGACACAGAGGCGGGTGCACTGATGTTTGGCTCACTGTATTTTATTTTGATAAAGTACCAACTGCGCTGTCAAGTTAGCAATGCTGGAACGGATGTGTGTTGTTGTTGTTTTGTGTGTGTGTGTGTGCGCGCGCTCCGGCGCGATCACTTCAACAGTTCCTTATACCAGCAGAATCAACTTTAAACACTTCTTATTAATAATCACTGGATAAAGGTCTGCTTTTATTTGTGTAAACTCACAATGAAAACAAAATAGATTATATATATATAATATATATATATATATATATATATATATATATATATATATATATATATATATATATATATATATATATATATATATATATATATAACATGTAATAATATTTAGTATTTTCACATCTAGGTGGAAAACAATTGTAATTTGCACTACTGTCTGTTCAAAATAAATGAAAAGAAACTGAGCATAGTAGATTTCTTCTTTTTTTTTCCTGTTGTACCGAAATTGTATCGAACTGTGACCCCCGAACCGTGACATCTATGTACTGTGCCATCCCTAATTATATATATATATATATATATATATATATATATATATATATATATATATATATATATAAAACTGAAGATTCAGTTTCAGTTACAGTCGATGTCACATTACGGAATGTCGTTTTATGTTGTCTTTAAATAAACATGTAGAAATAAATATAAATCTCCAAGGAGAATTTTAAAAGAAATTCTATCATAATACATCAGTAATTATGATAGAAGTAGTCATAGTAGTTTGCATAATGTTTATAATTTAAATTAAAATGTCCTGTCGAGACCTCAGACGAGTGCTACTACACCTGTGAAACACTTGATGGCACACAAGAGAGTGCTTGGTGGAAATGTGGAACAGGAAGCTTCCAATCTAACACTTCATCAGTATTGGCACCTCAAACGCATAAACAAACACACACACCATGGATTGCTGCAGTGGCTTGTGACCTGATCCTGGCCTTGGCAGTTTTGACTGTCAGCTTGGCTTGAGTTTTAAAGGAAGTGGCACTGCAGTAAGTACAAACATGAGTGGCACAGACCCTCAGGCCAAGCTAGTCTAGAGGGATGAATACAGAAAGAGAGAGAAAGAGAGAGAGAGAGCTCTCTCTCTGTCTTTCATATTACTGTATATACCTATAAAAGTCATGATTCGACTCAGTGGCTGTTTGGGGGATTTGAAAAAGGGGCCAGTTGTTCTTTTAGTAGGACAACATCATCTTAAATGTATATTTATATACATGGAGATAAAAAATAATACCAATAATTAATTAATCAATAATTTTACTTAGGAAGGATGCATTAAATTGACCAAATGTGACAGTAAAGACATTTATAATGTTAAAAAGATTTCTATTTCAAATCAATGCTGTTATTTTGAACTTAATGAAGAACACACTATAGCTGTAATAGAGGAAACTGAATGGATAAAAGACTTAAGTAAAACAGTAGGTAAGGGATCAAGTGAACAGGTAGAAGTCTTAGACTTAATGATCTGCTTAGTAATGTAGTCAACTGAAGGCAGCTCAAAATTTAACAAAGTACTTGCTGACCAACAAATATGATTATGTCCATTTTCATAATCACTAGACATTAAAACAGAATTAAGCAATTCATGATGTATACTGTCAATCTTAGAGTTAAAAAAATTCGAATAAGACACACACTGAATGGGCGAATGTGAGACAGCATCGTGAGGTTTCAACAGTTTGTTAACAGTACTGAACAAAGTCCTTGTATTAGACTGTCCATTAGAAATAATATTTGCATAAAACAATGATTTTGCTCTTTCTAGTGCAACCTTGTATGAAACCAGATGCTCAGAATACATCCGTTTATGTACTTCAAGACCAGTTCTTTTGTATAGTCTCTCCAATCGATGACCTAAAGCCTTTTGAAGACGAAGTTCAGAAGTATACCAAGGAGAAGGGTAAACAAAAGATACAATGTGGGTCCTCATAGGAGCTTGAGAAAGACTGTTATTATAAAAGTGTACCAAATCAGATGTAGAAGTAGAAAAGCAGCACTGGTTTACAGAGTAATCAATCATTCCATCCAAAACATTAAGGTCAATATTTTTGATATTACGAAATGAGAGAGTGTTGAGGTTTTACTCTTGCCAAAAACAAAAATGGAAATATTAAAAAATATAGGCTTGTGATCCGAAATAGGGGATACAGTTGAAGTAAAATTATAAGGCATAACACCAGAACAGCATACAAGATCTAAGAAATATGTCCCTTATTATGTGTTGGAAAATTAACAAACTGCACAAGGTCAACACTGTCCAGAACCAATTTAAAATCATTGTATTGAGTGCTGGCAATATTATCAAAATGAATGCTAAAATCTCCCATCAACATGATATTTGGAGAGTACACAGATATGTTAAAATTGTAGAAAATTCACAAAAAAAAAGCATTCATAGTAGATGCCTTTGGTGGCCTATAAATCATGAGAATAGTGGGAGTCGGACCTTTAAGTTGCACAGCCAAAATTTCAAAAGTTGATGGCTTTGATAGCGAAATCGGACAGACTTTATTTTTATCAAGATAAATAAGTGCAAGGCCACCCCCCTTACCAGAACAACGAGGTTTACATATATACTCATATCCTGATGGAATATGGACATGGATAGGATATATGGATATATCAATCCAATGGATTGAGTTTAGAGATCAATAGATGTCTTCTGCAAAACACATGTAAAATAAAAGTCTCAACCTTTTCTTTTTTAATCAAACCAGCAGAACAGGAACTTTTTATTGAAACTGTATGTATGTTTGTAAGTGTGAAAGGGTAGACAGACTTTTGTGAGTGGGTTAATTGAAAGAAAGAGGGTGCAGTCAGAGGTTAGACAGATAGCAGTGACCTCGAGCTCATGATAAGCACAGCTTCATTAAGATAAGACCCAGCACCCTGCCTCTGATCAGGGCACATGACTCCAGTGATAACCAGCGTCTTTCTGTCTCCCTCTATCTGTCTGCAGACGAGAGGAGAGCCTGAAAAAACTCTTTAAAACTTAACGTAAGCTCCCCAAGAGCTTGTAATCTCCAGATGACATGAAATTACGTTTTTTAAAAAGTTAAAAGTATTTGACCTTCAAAACATGCTTTTGCAACAGCAAAGGCCCTGCAAGAGATACACACAGGTAGATTCTTATTTAGTGTTAATAATAAAATAAACATGTATTGCAACAATTAATCTAAAAATGAATCACGAATGTTTTCATATATCTATCATTTATGGCCATTTGTTATGAAAGAATATGGAAAGTGTGCTCAAGCGCCAGCAGAAAACATTGTAAAGAAATACTCTTTGAGAGAAGCAGTCTTTATCTGCGGGAGTTAAAAGCAGCTCGTAAGTGTATTTACTTGTCTCATTAGTGTTTAGCGCAGTTGTCGTTGCTAGAAAACGCTTGTTTTGTTTACTATGTGGAGACGTACTGATATCGCGCTTGGTCTCGTTCTGTCTCGCGTATCTTGTCAGTGTCTGCGTTTGCTTGGCCATTTGTTGTGAAAAAATAAGGAAAGTGTGTCTAATTAGTTCAATTAGTATTTTGCTAGATGGGTATAAAAAAAGCTTAGTTTACCGCAGCAGTTGTCATGTGAAGACTCTACCGTGCGACTCGTGTCAACACTTTGTTATAATAAGATGATTCATGCTGAACACAATACCTGAACAAAATCAGTTGGGGCAGTCGTGGCCTAATGGTTAGAGAGTCGGACCTGTAACCCGAGGTTACGCCACAGCAATATGGCTGCCCACTGCTCCGGGTGTGTGTTCACGGTGTGTGTGTATTCACTTCTCACTGCTGTGTGTGCACTTGGATGGGTAAAATGCAGAGCACAAATTCAGAGTATGGGTCACCATACTTGGCCACACGTCACGTCTTAAAGAAAATCTCCGGCAATTTGAGCTGTGAGTGGATTCTAACTTAAATGCCTCTGATTCAAGAAATCAACAGATATGTCTGTGATTAGCTACACGGCTCAACGCTGCAAAAACACATTGAAATACTAATCGATCGCCAGAGCGCAAACCATAACGCTCCGTTCACTCGGCCGCCATACTTGCAATGCCTCCGGGCAGCTCAAACAAGACCAAGTCCTATCTAAATGAATGGGAGAATCCTGAAATCGCAAAAGCGGCTTTCTGAACTCACGATTAAATTACATATTTCAAATCAGCAACAAAATCTGAAATTAATTGCTTATGACTGCACATGTGCATTGGCTGGTCCAGCCTCAGGTGATCCATTGATTTTACCAATTGCTTTGTTTAGAAGGCGGGACTATCCTGCCATATTTCGCGTTGCTCTTTCTCCCATTCATAAGTTTAGGAGTGAACCATCTTTGTATTTCTACAGTCTTTGATAGTTTGCCAAATCTGCAATAAAATACCATTAATAGGGTGCTTTTGATTTCTGGAAAAAGCTAATGGTTCATAATGGTATTTTAATGGAAACCATTGGAATTTCTGTGATGATTTCTATTAGGATTCTATTGGGTTTTTTTTTAGCAGGGCCATCATATCAAATGATTTCTTGCGCAATATGCATGTCCATTTTATGAGGTTTAGGGGCTTTATACCATCAAATGACAAAATAAATAAATAAATACTTCAATAAATTGGCATGAAATATTAATTCGAAAAGAAAAGTTGTCAGATGCTTGGGACAATGGTCAAAAAAAGATTAGTTGTAATATATATGGTAGCTGAATATACACTGAATGTTTTTTGAATGTTTATGTTCATCTAATTGTCTTTCTTTTTTAAACCAAGAGTAATTTTCTCCACCTCTTCCAAGAGTGAAAATCCTTCCTTTTTCTGTTATGGTATGTAAATAAGGTCATGTTTAATTAGACACGTTTTCTTTTCAATGATGCTCTGCACTTCAGAGCGGAGAAGAAGCTTCCAGAAAGGGTCACGGAGAGCAGAAAACACTGCGGATATGAAAGAAGGGGGTTTATTATGGAAGCGGTAGGCAAGCAGTGATTTAAGAAGATCAGAGAGAGGCATTGGATGTGTGTGAAATTTGCTCGACACGCTGAAATGACTTGTTAATTTTTAGTGTGCTGGCAGATGTCTCAGCCTGTGCTGTGTGTGTGTGTGAGGGCAGATTTGACATCAGCGAGTAAGGGTGTTACAGCTAATTTCGTCCACTCCCGTGGAAAGCACTCATCACCAACAGAGACATGGCAAAACCGCATTCTCCATGGATAGCGCTGTCAAGCTTTAAACGAACACACACATACATTAAAACAACAGTACGGACAGAGTGCCACACAGGCAGCAACAAAGCCTTTTAACTCGCACAGGATGAAATATTAAATGACATACCATTTTAATGTTATACCAGCCACGGTAGAAAGCATAAATCTTATGTCTTTTCTAAAGGCTATGTTCAGAATATAATGCAAAGCACTATGCATACTGGGTACTGTATACAGCCTATTATTTTTCCTTCTTGTGCATTATGTAAGCTAAACATTTAAAAATGATGCTACATTTCTTTCACATGACCTAATTACATTAAATGCTTAATTCAGCATTCAAATTTAATCATTTTTTTTTAAATAATTTGTGTGCATGTCTAAAACTCAAAGGCCCATTTAAATAATTGTAACAGCTTGTTAAACACAAAACTCTTAAAAATCAAAACTATGAGATATATTGTAAAATAAAAAATATCACATTGTGAGATACAGTGGCATTTATAAGATACTAATTGAAGAAATTAAGAGAAAAAATCATGACTACGAGAAATAAAGCTGCAATTGTGAGAAGTTCAAATAAAGGTTTGCAGTTCAAAGTCTAGTTGTGAGAATCATAATTATAAGATAAACAGTAACAATTATCAGAAATAAAGTCACAGCTACAAGAACTCAAGCTGCACTTGTGATATGTTACACTGCATTTGCAATGTTGGTTTAAAGATATAAAGTCTCATTGTGAGATAAATTAAAAAATATATAAAATAGTCACACTTTGAGACATTCATTTGCAATTATGAGATATAAGGTCTCATTGTAAGATAATTATAAAAACATAAAATAAATCACACTGATATTATGAGAAACAGTCACAAGTATGAAAAAGTATTAATTTTAAGATATACAGTTGCAGTTGTGAGATGGAAACACCAATTACATTAAATAAAGTCATAACTATAATAAATAAAGCTGCAAATCTGCGATATTAAGTAGCAATTACAAGATATACATTTGAAATTACAAGATATGAAGTCTAATTGTAATATAAAAATTAAATATGAAAATCACACTGTAAGATATTAAGTTGCAATTATAAGAAAAAGTTATATATACAAAAAAAATTAAGTAGCAATTTCGAGATACATAGTTGCAATTATGAGATAAAACACCAAATAAAAGCAATAGTCACAATATCAAACTGGGATATTAAGGTGCAGTTATAAGTAATACATTTGTAATTGCCAAATTCACTCATTGGGAAATATTATTTAAAATAAGATATAAAGTCACACTGTGATATATCACAAAAAGTCACAATTACAAAACAAAGTAGCAATTGTGAGATATAAATCTTCAATTACAAGAAACAAAGTCAAAATTTTGACTCTGAGGCAGAAACGGGCTTCCATAAATAATGAGTCAAGAAGGGAATATGGAATGATAGTGTGTTATTCCGAGCACAGCCTTAGTACATATTCATATTCATCAGATCTTTCTACGTTCTCTCACAGGCTGTCTCTCTGTAGATTAGTATCTCTCTACTGGAGGTAAAATTGAGCTCGAGTTGGTCAGATCTGTCCACACCTGATAACAGACAGGATGTGCAGACAATCCTGCCACAAATGACTATGATAAAACTCTTATCCTGATTTGAAACTCAGCATATCTGATTCCCTTAGATGGCCCACAAACACTTGCATGCTCTACTAAATGTTTCCATGTCTAGTCCACGACTGCAGGTTTGTTTAGTGATTACAGGGTATGGATGGACAGAATGTGATGCAAACATGAGATAATGTGCTCATTTTTCTATTTAACAAGAGCACAAGATTCCAAAACATCTATTTTCAGCAAATGTTGTTGCTCTGCTAAAACGGTAGAATTTTTATGAAGTGTATTACGCTGAATTAATGATGCATTCATAAATATTTCGATGTTTAAGAAATACAACTAAAGACAGCAAATACGTGTCATGCAAGCGGACATCTTGTTCAGAGGGACCTTAATCAAAATTCTTCATGATTTTCGAGATGAAAGAAAAATTGGGGTTTTGTTCTTTTGCTCGTGAGAAGAAAGGAACCTTCATTTACGTAATGCAACTAAAATGAGATTCTCATTTCGAATGTGTTTGTTTGCTGTGCATGAAGAAAAAAAGTCACTCTAATAGTCACAATCACTTTGGTTCATCAGAGTTATCAGTGCTGAAAATGAAATGCAAGAATACCTTTCCACCCTGTCACTATTGAGCAGAGCTGTTGTATTGTAAGTGTGACCCACAAAGCATGCAGGGAAACCATTCTTTCAGGGTCTAAAAAATAAATCTTGTTGAAAGCCCTGCGAGGAAAAGCATTAACATACAGTACATGCAGAGAGGGACATTTTTGTTTTTCATGCACATTTGGGAAATCAGGTTGAAGCCCTTATTGAAGATGTGGAACAGTTTTGTTTTTGTCTTCAAACATATGGAAATCACCGAGTTTAGCTGAATAGATCTTGTATTTGTATTTGACATGGTCAGTCTGTCCAGTGGCTTAAAAGATTTGTTCACTCAAAAATGTATCATGTCATTATAAACAAGTGTGAATTACTTTCTTTAGGGGAACACAAAAGAAGATATTTTGAAGAATGTTCATGCTGCTGTTTTTCATACATACAGTACCGTTCAAAACTTTAGGGGCTTTTGTTTTTATAAGAAATTAATACATTTATTAGGAAAGGATGCAATCAATTGACTTAAAACTACAGTAAAGATATTATATATATAAAAACAAAAACAATGTTTGTCAGGCATCTACATTGTCATCTGAGGAGATTACAAAGATTAAACGAGTGTTTTTTAAACTCTAAAACATGAAATGTGGAGTTATCTGCTTTTGCTATAAAACAAAATTTTAATATGTAAAAAAATAAATAATAATAAATACTTTCAATGAACTTTAATTTTGTAAATTGCCTGTATTTGTTTAAGTTATTATTACTTAATCAAAACAATCCAACTGTAGTTTGATTGATATTACTTGGAATGCGGAATAAAAAAATTTGACTTCTGAAAAAGAATAAGAATGGAGTATCGGTTTTTGCAAAAGAACTCTTCATATATATACAGTATATATATATATATATATATATATATATATATATACACATACACACACACACACACAGGGGCACCTGTATATGGTTAGTACGATTCCAATGGCCCGGCGAGGGAGAGGGGGCCCGGGATGCGTTTCCCCCCCCCCCCCCCCCCCACACACACACACACCTTTAGATTGCAAAATATTTCTTCATTTAAACTTAAATTGGACAAATGATTTACAGTTCAGCAAACACAAAACTGGTTTGCAGTTGTCAGGTGAATGAGGAAGCCACTAATAGTGCATTTCCATGCATCATGGTTCTGATCACTTCTGATGAATTTGCAAAACATGTTGAATATCTTACAGTAACAAGTGTGCCATGAAAGGCCATGACATGAAAGTGTTTCCACACAGAATTCTACAACATTTCTTCGGTTTTATAATCAAATGCATTTAATTATGACTGTAACACACTGGCGGCAAGAAAGAACTTGGAAAAAGATTGTTGGCAGGAGGTGAGAGGGAAAGGCCAAATGTGTTTGTAAATGTGTGTGAGAGATCAGAACAACACTACCTGAAATATTCTGGAAAATGGTTCAAGGAGCTGAGAGGATTCAAATTTTTTAACAACACAAATCACAAATACAGGCATATTAAAAATGAAGTGGGAAACATACATATGTTTGCCAAGATATGATTTCAGTTGAAGGTTACATGCAAACACAATCTGTTTGAAATGCTGAATAGTGGTGATTCACAGGAACATTAACACCTCGGGCAACAACACATCTAGAGCTACTTCATTCAACATACTATAGAGAAGTAACTCTGTGAGGAGTTAGTGTCCTCTGTATATACTTGTGCTGTAATTTAAAGTGTTTCGGATTCTGGTTTAGTACAGGCACATACACTTATTAATAAGTTATATTTCTACAATAAATTAAAATAAAATGAATAGTTCATCCAAAAATGAACATTTGCTGAAAAATTTTGTATTACATCACTTGCTCACCAATGGATCTGCTGAAGCGAATGGGTTCTGTGATAATAGTTTAAACAGCTGATAAAAACATCACGGTTTAAAGTAAAAACACCCTAATGATGGATTTCTTTCTTAAAAATGTGCAGCTTTTCACTTCACATGACATAAACCGATGGACTGAAGTTGTGTGGATTATTGTAATTATTGCTATTTTTTCCATACTATTAAAAGTAAAAGTAAATGGGGACCAGCAAATGTTGGTTTACAAATATTCTTCAAAATATCTTCTTTTATGTTAAACAAAAGAAAGAGCAACTTGATGTAAGTAAACGGTGACAGAATTTTCATTTTTGGGTGAATTATCACTTTGAGAAGACTTAGAAAAGAAAAAGAAACATAAAAATAATAATACTAAAAAACTAATGCAATCTCTCTCGCTTTTTTATTTAAGTGAACATTTTCTTCAGTAAGTTAATGCAAAAAGTATGAGGAAAATGTGCTAGAGTGTAGCTCTTCCAGTTATCAAAGTGAGCAATGTAAAAGGAATTAATTAGACTAAAACAGTGTAGAAAATTATGCATTTACTCACAATAATTAACACACACACAAAATTAAATGTTAATCTTAAAAGGCAATTATGTTGCCGACTACTCCAGTGTAGTTAATGTCAAGTTAATACAACCTCTCCTGTTTCTTTTCTGTTTTCAAAACACTATAAATTACCTAAACTTTAACTACACAGAGTTCTGTTTATTTTTGGCAGGACTAACCTCTTCTTTCTTGTTGTTGAGACTGTAAGATTCTCATTAGCAAGCGCCTCATTAGCTGTAAGTGTGTCCCCTCAAGCATCGTCACATGATGTAGAGAGCAGCAGCGGGTGGTCCTGGCCAAAGAATCCCCCAATGCAGCTACATACCAGAGACAAACAATCAAAATAATTACATTTATGTAACCGGCCAAAGCTTCTTTCCATGCATTAGAAATGTTAAGTAAGCCAGTGTTTAGAGAGAGCGCAGCAGGAACTGAGGCAAATGTGGCATCATGGTTCACTGTGTATTTACATCGCAGAGAGCCGTTTTATACTTTTTTCAGACTCTGCTCATCTTTTCTCTATCTTTATTTGCATTTTTTCATTCAGGCGGGGGAAGGACATGTAAGGATAACTTGAAGACGCTCATTCTTATGCATAAACTCACATATTCCGTCGCAAGCGAGCAAATACGGTTTTTCCTCACACAAAATAAATTTTTATTTATTTACATTTTTATTACCCTAGATGCCTCTCACATCTATCAATTACTGTTAGGTTTACACCTCAATTAACATCAGGCTGCCATCAAAGAGTACTTTTCATTTCACATCGAGTCTGAGCCCTCCAGAGGGCAACACTATCTACTGCAGCTGAATGGAAAGTATAAAATCAATCCTGCAAGGTGTCTTAATGGGGTAAAGTCTTAAACCATTTTGCACCTGTGTTGTTAGTAGATGACCCACACCTGATAATCATATGTCTCTGTATGTTTGCAACTTCATGCTAATTTGTGCTGCTCTTGATAGACTGTGCTGGTTATTACAGAAAAACGATGGCTGTCTGTGTGAAAGACATTTGCGCATTGCCTGTATCTCTTCCACGTTTTTAAGGAATTGCGCTCTAACAATAATTTGCCTGGTTCAGTAAATCTGTCCCCCATAAGTCAACACTTAAAGGGATAGTTCTCCCAAAAATGAAAATTCTGTCATTAATTACTCACCCTCATGTTGTTTCAAACCTTCGTTCATCTTAACGAATTCAGGTTTTTTTGTTGATAAAATCCGAGAGCTTTCTGATCTTCCATAGACAGCACAGCAACTGAAATGTTCAAGGCCCAGAAAGGTAGTAAGGACATTGTTAAAATAGTCCATGTGACATCAGTGGTTCAATCGTAATTTTACGAAGCTCCGAGAATACTTTTTGTGCACAAAGGAAACAAAAATAACGACTTTATTCAACAATTCTTCTCTTTTACAAAAGTATTAAAAACCACTAGAATTTAATTAAAATGAAAACTGAAATTATAAAATAAACACTAATTCAAAATATTAATAAATGCTATAATCGTACATAAAACTAAAGTAAGATTGGCAATTCAAACACTATTACCACAAAAACATGTTTTGTTTGAGATGTTTTCGTTTAAAAACATTCACTCCCCCTGCCTGCAATTCCTGCCGGACCTGAGACTCGAACTCGCAACATTTGGATTACGAGTCCGACTCTCTAACCATTAGGCCACAACTTCCCCAATGTACACAAATGCAAACAAGATTTTAGAGAAAAGGTGATTCATAAAAAGATAATTTGTGAACCCATGGCCTATTGGTACAGCATCCAGCATGTGTCGTGCATGCTGAGCCGTGGTGCTCATGTGGATATTATGTGTTCAAATTCAGTTAAAACATTTCCTGAAACCATGCCCGTTTTTTTCCCCCATGATACCTTCTTCCCACTGTGTGTTTATCCAATAAAGAGAGTACTTTGTTTGGCCCGGAGTATTTTATGTATGACATCCTAAAATGGAGATCAAACTGTGTGGGTTGTGAAATCGCTCTCCTGTGAGTTGTCTTCCTTTATCTCCACATGCTAGCAGCTAAAAACAGCAGGTGGAATGAGTTGTTTACCAGCACATGTATTTTTTGACGCATGACAAATGACCAGTGTCATAGTAGCTCATATGTGACAGCCACATTTTGCATGAGTTTGGTGGGTCGTCTGCCTATGTCTCTGGGCTCTCCGTCTAATGATGATTTATAGGGCTCATCGCGCCCACGGCCTTGGCCATGCCTCTGTCTCCATCATTTATATTCACTTGTTGTTCCGCTCGGCTTTGCTTGCCTAGGTGGCCTAATTCCACACATGTACACACACACACCGACACTTTTACTTTTACTAAAGTTTATATAATAGACTGCTTTACTTTAATGTCTCTGTCCCTTTTATTTTGTTGCTCTCCCTTCTGTGGTGTTATTGTTGATTTATCTTACTTAGCCATTGGGCATGGTGTGCATTTCATGAACAAACTTTACAAAAACAATGTTCCTGGGTAAATACAAGTTTTACAGCAATGTGTGGAATATGTGGGTTTATAGGAAAAATGGCGCCGCTGATGGCAGCTATTGTGCGTTGCTCTTCAGTGTTTGTACTGTTTTTGTTTGTTTTTCCTGTTTTTTGTTTTTCAAATACGATCAGTTTTACCAGGGATGATCTGCTGAACATTTGACAGAACACACCACAAAATCTTTTACCGGTTTTTGATTTTTTGGATGTTTTGCTGGACATTGTAGTTGGCGGAGCTATAGCTCTGGTCAAACGCTACAGGAGGTGCAGGCAGGGGAAGCGACAAACAAGGATTTTTCTAACTCTGCTGCCCTGTGTTTCACGGAAACCTGGTTGAATGGCGACATACCGGACAGCGTGCTACATCTGCCTAATTATCAGCTGATCAGAGCAGATCGTGACGCAGAATCAACGGGGAAATCGCGCGGCGGCGGGGCGTGCTTTTACATCAATGAGAGGTGGTGTACAGATGTAACTGTGTTAAAGAAGATGTGCTGTTCAGATCTAGAAACGCTTTTCATTAACTGTAAACCTTTCTATTAGCCGCGGGAGTTCTGCTCGTTCATTCTCGTGAGTGTCTACATTCCACCGCAAGCACACGTGAGCACAGCTTTACAGAAACTAGCTGATCTGATCACAGAGAGTGAGCAACAACACCCGGACTCTGTTTTAATCATTCTCGGGGACTTTAATAAAGCAAATCTCTCCCGCGAACTGCCAAAATACAGACAGCACATCACATGTCCCACCAGAGACAGTAATATATTGGATCACTGTTACACAGCAATAAAGGATGCATATCACTCTGTTCCACGGGCAGCTTTAGGACTCTCTGATCACTGTTTGGTTCATCTTATTCCGTCGTACAGGCAGAAACTTAAGTCTGCAAAGCCTGTGTTAAGATCTGTTAAAAGATGGACTAACGAAACAGAGCGGGATCTACAAGCCTGTTTCGACCTGACTGATTGGACTGTTTTTGAAACCGCTGCCACCGATCTGGACGAGCTCACAGAGACTGTAACATCTTATATCAGTTTCTGTGAGGATATGTGCATTCCTACCAGGACTCATCTAATCTACAACAATGACAAACCATGGTTCACTGCAAAACTCAGACAGCTCCGTCAGGCCAAAGAAGATGCTTACAGAAAGGGGGATAACGTCTTGTACAAACAGGCCAAATGGCAAAGAGGAATGGCAAAGAGGAATTATTCTGACAAGCTCAGAAAAAATATCTTCCATTGATCCTGCTTCAGTGTGGATAGGAATGAAGGATATCACCAGTTACAGGTCACCATCCCCCAGCACTCTGGAGAATCAACACCTGGCAGACGACTTGAACGACTTTTATTGTCGTTTTGAAAAATCACCCCACACCTGCCCTGAACACCTCTCCACACAACCATTAACACCTCCAGCAACCCTCCTCTCCCCCACACCTACAATTCAAATCAGCGAAGAAGATGTGTGCCAGGTCTTCAGGAAGAACAAAAGAAGGAAAGCACCAGTCCCAGACGGTGTGTCACCAGCTTGCCTAAAAACCTGTGCTGATCAGCTGGCCCCCATCTTCACACAGATCTTCAATAGATCACTGAAGCTGTGTGAAGTCCCCTCATGCTTCAAACGCTCCACCATCATCTCCGTCCCAAAGAAACCCAAAATTACTGGACTTAATGACTACAGACCTGTGGCCCTAACGTCTGTAGCCATGAAATCATTTGAAAGACTGGTTTTGGCTTATCTGAAGGACATCACTGGACCCTTACTGGACCCCCTGCAGTTTGCCTACAGAGCAAACAGGTCTGTGGATGATGCAGTCGACATGGGACTGCACTTCATCCTGCAGCATCTGGACAGACCAGGGACTTATGTGAGGATCCTGTTTGTGGACTTCAGTTCCGCTTTTAACACCATCATCACGGAAACCCTTCAAAATAAACTAACCCAGCTCTCTGTCCCCACCTCCGTCTGCCAGTGGATCAACAGCTTCCTGACAGACAGACAGCAGTTAATAAAGCTTGGTAAATTCACATCCAGCACTCGTACCATCAGCACTGGAGCTCCTCAGGGCTGCGTTCTCTCCCCACTGCTCTTCTCCCTCTACACCAACGACTGCACATCTAAAGACCCCTCTGTCAAGCTCCTGAAGTTCGCAAACGACACCACACTGATCGGCCTCATCCAGGACGGTGACGAGTCTGCTTACAGACAGGAGGTTAAGGAGCTGGCTGTCTGGTGCAGTCTTAACAACCTGGAGCTTAACACGCTCAAAACTGTGGAGATGATAGTGGACTTCAGGAGAAACCCCCCTGCTCTCCCCCCACTCACCATCATGAACAGCACCGTGACTGCAGTGGAGTCATTCAGATTCCTGGGCATCACCATCTCACAGGACCTGAAGTGGGATATTCACGTAGACTCCATTGTCAGGAAGGCCCAGCAGAGGCTGTACTTTCTTCACCAGCTGAAGAAGTTCAACCTGCCACAGGAGCTGCTGAAACAGTTCTACTCTGCCATCATTGAATCCATCCTCTGCACTTCTATAACTGTCTGGTTATAGACAACTGTCTGGTCTCTCATAGTTGAAGTGTACCTATGATGAAAATTACAGGCCTCTCTCATCTTTTTAAGTGGGAGAACTTGCACAATTTGCCCAACTGTATATATAAACAGTTACATAACTCAGTTACATTTTTTCCACACAATATTTCTATAATTTGCTTTAGTATAAAGACAATATTCAAGTCCAATAATATAATTTTGGAAACTGTTATTTTATTTTGTTGTCCTTCTAATATAATACATATTTTTCTTAAACTATATATTTTATATGCAAATATACTGACATTTTCCTTGCAATTCTCAATTCTCAAAAAAGTAAGAATTATGAAATAAAAAGTTTATTCTGACTTTTTTTTATTCCGTAATGGGAGACATTAAAACAGAATTGTGAGAATTCTGAAGAGAAAAAAAGTCAAAATTCTAAGTTTATATGTCACAATTCTGTGTTTATATCTGTGAGAGACAAAGTCTGAATTGTCAGATCAAAAGTCGCTATTACCTTTTTAAGTTTAATTTATTCCTTGGCAGAAACAGGCTTCCATAAAAGTTATATGGGTCCCTTTAAGAGTGATCTAATTTTGTGGTCTGAAAGTCTGAAAACACCTTATTTAAATAACTTCACATATCAAATAGCAAACTAAATACTAAATAATACTAAAATTAAATTTAGTAGTGGTAGTAATAATAATAACCTTTTTCTACAATCATTTTTGATCTCATTTGGTATGTTTCAACAATTTCTCATCAACACTAAAGAAATCTTCAGCCAAGGATGGATTTATTCTATCTGCTGGCAAAATAATCATCATCAAGGAAAAGAAAGTCATCAGCATGTCAAGAGAAGCATATGGTATGGTCCAAAGGTTACAGGATGTGCCCATGCACATCTTACAGGATGTGCCCATGCTTGAAACATCAGAGCTCTGTAATAGTCCTGTCCTTGATTCAGAGAGTTTTGGTGAGTTTAAACCACCCCTTATCTGTAAACAATATAATGTGTTGTCTGGAGTGAAGCAAACAAACAAACTACAAGCACTTTATGAAAACTCAAGGACAAAAGGAGCCATCAACCATGCTGCACAGAAACAGTTTAAATTATTTCAGACTGTGAAACATGCCAAAGTGATTTGGGATTCAAAACTCAAACCAAAGGGTATTTTAGGGGGTCACCTGAATATCCAAAGTATTATATCAAAGAGGGATCAAGCTGAGCATCTGCTTATGAACTCAAACCTGGATTTAGCATTGAGTGAAACTTGGTTGTCTACTAGTACACCAACATGCATGATTGATGTTCCTGGTTATAGTTGTTATAGAAAGGATAGACCAGGCATCCTCAAATCTGGCCCACGCCTGCAGAGTTTAGCTCTAACCCTAATCAAACACCTGAGCATGCTAATCAGAGTCTTCAAAATCATTAGAAAATCACAGGTAGGTGAGTTTGATCAGGGTTGGGGCTCAACTCCAACGCAGCAGATTGGCCCTCCAGGGAAAGATTTGAGGAACCCTGGAATAGACCATCACAAAGAGGAGGGGGAGTCATGATTTATATTAAGGATACTTTTAAATGTGCTGAGGTAAAACTAGATATTGCTGGATTAGAATGTTTGGCATTAAATGTTATAATGTCCCCAAAAATGAATTTTAATGTTGTGATTCTGTATAACCCTCACATGATACTTCATTTTATTGTAATTTAGAGGAAATGTTGAAGTTTTTAAATTGTCGTACTGAAACTTTAACATAAATTGGTTAGACAAACGTAGTAAGCAAAAACTTAAATCAATTACAGCAAAACATAAATTTAACCAGTTAATAAAACAAGGATAACAAAAACAAGTAAAACTCTTATTGATCTGGCATTTACAAATAAACCTGAAAGGGTAATAAAAACATAATCTTCTGACAGGTTTGTCCAATCATAACATGATCCTGGTTGTTAGAAAATTAACAAAGAAACGTTTGCAGAGTAATTTTCATCAAACTTTTAAACCAGGAGTAGTAGGCATCTCTAAGAGTAAAATTACAAGATTTGAAAATGATATAAAAAATATTAATTGGGAGGATGCATTACAAATTGGCGACTTGGACAAAAACTGTGAAACTGTGATGAGAACCATTGAACAAATTATTTATAAGTATACACAACCGTTAAAATGTAGACAAAATAGTGCACCCCTACCATGGTTAAATTCAGATGTTCATCAACTAATGAAAAAGAGAGATATTGCTTTGAAAAAGTCTTTGCTTACAAAAACACAGACAGATATCCTAAGTTTTAAATCGTTAAGAAATAAAGTAGTTAGTGAAATGAGGAAGGCGAAAACTGATTGCAATTGATTGCAGAATCAGGAGGAAATAGCTCATCTCTTTGGAAGTGCATTAACAAACTTTCTGAACGAGAGGGCATACAAAGAAAACCATTGTTGGAGCTGCACATAAGTGGAAGACTAAGTACTGATAGCACTGAAATTGCCAATGAATTTAATAGATATTTTATCCAGTCTGTGGAAGAGCTTGCTCAAAATGCAATAAATGACACAACCTCATCCTTTTATATGTCTGAGGTTGATGAAGATAAGATATTTCAAATTATTAATCAATTGAATAATTCAAGGGCTAAGGATATATTTGGAATGGATACCGCGTTCATAAAAAAATATATAATGCTTGTTTGCTAAAGCCCTTGGTAAATTTGATAAATGTATCTATTAGAGAAAGTAAATTCCCCTCAAATTGGAAAACTTCTATTATAACCCCAATTTTTAAGGCAGGATCTGTTGATGAGGTTCAGAATTATAGACCAATTTCTATACTCCCTGCAATCTCTAAAAGTTTGGAAAAGTTGGTAGCTGAACAATTTATCAACTATTTAGAAAAACATGATCTACTTCACTCTAAACAGTTTAGTTTTAGGCCTAAGTATTTGACAGAAATGGCAAACTGCTTTCTGACAGAATTTATTAAGGGAGTTTTACATAATGACAATGCAGTAGGCGCAGTGTTTTTAGATCTCAAAAAGGCATTTGATACAGTGAATCATGAAATTCTCCTACATAAATTTAATTTGTTTAGCTTTTCTCAGCAGGCAATAAATTGGTTTAGATCATATTTAGAATCTCGAGATCAGTGTGTTAAAATAAATAATTCAAGATCAGCTTTACGAAATGAGAATGAGATGGGTATTCCTCAAGGGTCAATTTTGGGTCCATTGTTGTTTTCCTTATATGTCAATGATTTACCAAATTGTTGAAAGCAAACTAAATGTCAGTTATATGCAGATGACACAGTCATTTATGTATCGGCACAGACTCCACGCTTAGGTACAGAAATATTAACAATTGAAACGACTGGTGTGTCACATTGGCTGCAAAACAACCGTTTGTCCTTGAACTGTTCAAAAACTGTCTCAATGTGTTTTTCAATTAGAAGGAAGGAAATGAGTGGATTTATAATTAAGATCAATCAAAAGGCAATAGAGACAGTTAACAATTTTAAATATTTAGGTGTTATTTTAGATTCTCATTTGAAATTTGATATGCATGTAAAGAGGCTGTGTAGAACAATCAGAACACATTTGCATTGTTTTCACATGATTAGACCCTATATATCTCTAAAAGCAGCAAAGTTATACATGCATGCAATGGTCTTTTCACATTTATCTTATTGTGTGACTGTCTGGAGTCAGGTTTCTCAACTGACTATAAAACCTGTTCGATCTCTATATAAACAAACACAAAATATTTTCGATAAGAAACCAAACAGATGACATCATTGTAATATTTTACAAAAATATAGTTTGCTTAGTTTTGAAAATGTTATAAATTTGTTTCTTATTAAAATGGTTTTTAAATGTTTTTAAATCACTACAAGAGGTGCAACTAATCAGAATTGTACAGTACCAAAGACAAAAACTAGATTTGCACATTTAGAGTTCAAGGTGCACTGCTTTGGAACAGCCTGCCAGCTGAACTGAAAATGCAATGAGTTGAATATTTTTCAAAGAAATTTGAAAAAGTGGTTCAAACAAAAGCAGGTTTGTAAACACTGATGGTCGTACACAATCTCAGCTTTTTTTCTTTTTTTTTACTTTTATTTGGTTTTTGTGTGATTATTGTTTTGCTGTTGTTAAAAAAGCCTAAGCAGGGACTGGGGCTACAAATTAGCCTTTGGCTAGAAGCCTATATGTGGAGCATCGACTGCTTGAAATTGTAGCAATGTTATACTGCATTGTCCCTGTTAAATAAACTAATAAATAAATAAATAATAAAAAAAAGTAACGACAAAAAAGCTTGTTCATAGTAAGTTTCTGTCAATGTATTTTAGTTTGTTTTTACTACAACAACAAAAGGATGAGTCAAATTATTGTTTGTGATAATAGCATATTACAGATGCCACTGATGAAGCATAAGTTGTATTTAACCCAGAATATTCCTTTATAAAACAAATGACTATAGCATTGTCTTTTGTGTTGATTTCTGCGGTTTGTAACAAAAAGTGGGACAATAAAGAGAAAAAGATCAATACAAATGGAATTACAGATAAACACAAAAGCATAAAAAGAAATAAAAAGCCATAAAGCTAATCAAATTTTCCCCAGTAAAAAATAGTTTACTGTGTCTTGTGCTATTAGGCATCTGAATCTTATCACAGCTTTTACTTCTCAGACTATTTAAATGAGCACTGTGACACACACACACACACACAAGGTGCAGAGGACATGCAGCAATGAGATGATAGGTTTAATTAACAAACAGCCAACTCTGTGTAAGTGAGAATTTACAAGCGAGGTGAATATTTGATGGATTCTGACAGTCACATGGAGGGAGAGCCAGAAAGCCTCGTTCCAGCACAATGCAAACCTGCCTTATCAAAACACCACAGATGCGACAATAAACCAACGGAGAAGCTGTGAGACAAAGGAGAGAGAAAGAGAGGGAGCAAGAAGGGCAGCAGAGAGAGTAAAAGGGTTTGTGGAGAAGGAGACACTTCATATCCATCTCATTACAGTAAATGAGAAACACAAACAGCGAGTGTGAGGCGGACAGAGCTAATGAGCCCAGAGTGCTGAGGTAATTACATCAGAGACGACACATCATCAATAACACCGACCTGATCCCAGCCCTCTTCACACACACACACGCGCAGAGTCTCGACACCTAATCTAACAAACACACAATTAACATGCCGCATGCTGTAAACACACACATACACAAAAACAGTGAAAAACGAGAACTGAAAATGATTCATTACTATAAGGAATGAAATGCTAGCATGATTCAAATTCGAATAATTCTAAATACTAAAGACTCATGTTGATTTTTTTAAACCAATGAAAAATATGAACAAAAGTTATATAAAGATCTGGTTACGTAAAAATCTCTAGATGGAAAACATCGACCATACATAAACAGGTTTCTTCATCACAAATCTTTCAGAACTTTATTCCTAGACGAGATACAATGTTGCTCACTGAATAAGAAATGGCACACAGATGTCAGGGTCTTTACTGAACGTTATACATTATATATATATTGGCCAAAAGTTTGGAATAATTTTTTTTTTGTTTGTTTTAGAAAGAAGTCTCTTATGCTTAACAATTGCTGCCTTTTTATCAAATATACAGTAATATTGTAAGATATTATTATAATTTATAATACCTATTTTTGTATTTTTTATCAAATTTAAAATGTAATTTATTCCTGTGATGGCAAGCCGAATTTTCAGCAGTTATTCCAGTCTTCAGTGTCACATGATCCTTCACAAATTATTCAAATATGTTCAACTGCTGCTCAATTTGTTGTAAATAGCTTTTACTGCTAAATATAAAGTTCAATGAACAGCATTTATTTGAAATCTTTTGTAATATTATAAACATGTTTACTGTCACTTTTGCAATCAAAGTGAATTTTGAGGAAACATCTTGTAAAATAAATGTTCATTTAAATATATAATGTTATATGCATCAAATTTGTAATATCAAACTGCAATACATCTATTTCTTGAAATGCTAGGAATTTTTCTAGACAATTCATCCACATACTGTTTGTACTAATGACTGGACAAATATCCTGTCAAAACATTATCAATAAAGGATGTTACATAAGCTTCTCTCAGCTGAACCACCAAACTTGTAATGTGAGCATAACTATCTGACTTTGCAGCTCAAATGAACTTCAAGTAGATGCTGTATTTGCCTTCGGTCAAGCAGAATATCCTTTAACCAACCCTGATCCAGTGGAGCATGTTGAAATTAATGAAACAAAATTAATTAGGCACCAACTAGTTCTTGTGGAAAAACTTGTTGTGAAAAATTAGGGAAAATATTATATTGTATATTATGTTTTATGGATTAGATAATATTTTGCTACATTATTATTATTATAACTATTTTACAATATTTGTTATATTACATTACTACATTTAAATGTTAGTAACAAAGAAAAAAAAAAGCACTTTTAGAAACTGTAACAAAATGCATGTTTCATCATAAAAATGCTGTAAACTTTTGATCATTTCAAGAAGAGCGGGCTTTCAATAGATTTTTTACTTTCTTTTCTCTTCAGTTCGCCCAGATTAATTGCTTTATTGACCACCGACCAATGCCACCAAAATTAATACTGAAACACAAAGAGCCTTTTTTTCAGGAGACAGATGTGCTCTATTGATCTTCATAACACACACACACAGCGACACCTCTGCACTACCACAGACAACCCTGGGAAAATGCCAAAGCCTGTCAGTGGATATGACACGCACACAGTGGCAGTCTCTCTCAGTTAAGGCGATCAGACGTGAGGGCATGGAAAGCTTCTCACATGAAATCAACAGTTGTCTTCTCCGATTCTTGTCTAGATATTGTATAAATAATGTCGTTCCAAGAGTGAATATGAATGCTATAAACAGCTGCTCGATGCTTACATTTACATCACATTCGAGCACTTGCCAGACGCTTTTGTGGTTTACAAAGTATACAACTATACCCTTGGAATCAAACCCATGGTATTACTGTAGTAAACTGAATGCATAATCACTCAATTCCACATAAACGCCCAAAAGAGGCTTATTCAGATTCACGAGAACAGCAGAACAATAGATACACTTTACAAATACTAAAGGTTTGTCAAAATGGTTTATCCTACCACGTAAAATAAGCATGATGATTTTGAATCAAACTAATTTACAGCTTGAAAAGATGACAGCTTCATAGTCTGCCTCAGAATATCATAACACAAAGGTAATTTCAACTTTATATTTCACAATTGCGACCTTATTTCTTGAAAATTATGGTTGAATCACTGATGTCACGTGGACTATTTTAATGATGTTCTTACTACCTTTCTGGGCCTTGAACGACGTAGTTGCATTGTTGTCTATGGAGGGTCAGAAAGCAGTCAGATTTCATCAAAAATATTTTCATTTGTGTTCCAAAGATTAACAAAGGTCTTACGGGTTTGGAACGACATGGGGGTGAGTAATTAATGACAGAATTTTCATTTTTGGATGAACTATCCCTTTAAATTAATCAAAACTGGCAGTAAAGGCATTAACAATTTTGCAAAGGATTTCTCATATCATAGAATCCTGAAAGATATTAAGCAGCATAGCTGTTTTCAAAATTGACAATAATAAGAAGGAATGTTTCTTGAGCACCAAATCAGCATATTAGAATAATTTCTGAATGATCATGTGAAGACTGAAGTAACAGCTGGTGAAAATTCAGCATTTCATCACAGGAATGAATTGCATTTTAATATAAAGTATATTCATACAGAAAAACATTTTAAATTGCAATAATATTTTACAATTTTGAATGTAGTTCTCGCAATTTTACTTCATATCTCAATCTTCATTTATTCCAAAATTATAAATCATTTATATTTCATTTATATTTCACAATGTGACTGTTATTCTTATTTTAAACTTCATCTAATAATTACCTGTTTGCATAATGAAAGATATCTAATATATATATATATATATATAAAAATAAAGGTCTTAAATGATTTAAAGTTCCGCAATACTAAATACAATGACACCACAGGCCTACTGTGTGTACCTACTGAAATGAAAGATAAATGTAAATGTTCCTCTGACCTCAGTGGGCCGTGAAGCTTAACTGAGCAAACTGGTTTTCACAACCCAGAAAATGAAATCAAACAGTCTGTTTGGACAGAACATGGATCAGGACTTCATTATCCCATGGCTGAACCAAATCTCACAAGACACACAATAAAAACACAGGGAACCCGAGCCACGGTGTCTCGGCTGGTGCGTGTGGCTTTGTATGAGAAACGAGTGTGTACGAAAGGGAGAGAAAGAGGTTTGACGTGTTTTCATCTCCACACAACTAAAAATGTTTGTTCAGCTGTTCAATGCATTATGGTTCTTGGCTCTGATTAAAATGAGATTGTTCAAGCCCTAATTCTGTGCATACACCAACTAAAAGCCATTCAATTACGTGATAGTACAATATTATTATGCTCTGCAGGGTGCTGTTCACATCTGTTCGCTGGTGTTATTATAGCAGGCACTGGAAAAGTCATTGAGAATTGACTGGAGAAACTTAAATGATCATTTATTGTTAGGGTCTCCATTTATATAATCTAATTATATACAAGAGGTAATATAAATTGCATCATATATTAAACTTAACAGTGAAGTTCATTCGTGAAAAACTGAAGTGATTATATGCAAATGAGGACTCAGAGGACATTGTAAAATAAAGACAACTCTTCAGAAAGATGGTAAAACATCAGAGAGCACTACGTTCTTGGAAAACATTCCACCCACAGGCAACAACAAAGACAGTCACGAAAATGCAAGATGCAAGATGTGCCCTAGATCACAGGGTGCATTAATAGCAGCTGTTGAAACACAAATATGAAACACAACAGTAGAACTTAAAGCTCTTATAGAGCAACAACCACATGTGTGATAAGCACCATCCCCCAGGACCTCACAGAAGCAGATGCTTTACAGATACAATACAGCATTAATATTCATATGCAGACACAGGGACACTTCATAAAGTGAAAGCAAGTCATAAACAAAGTTTAAAATTAAGATTAATATAAGCCTGTCTTCTGATAACGGTGCCAACGATACCATCAAGTTTGGTCAGAGCTGTATGACAATAAAAACAAATAATAAGAAGAAATGACCTCAGATGATGGAAGCTGTCGTGTTTTTTTTTTGTTGTTGTTGTTGTTGTTTTTAATTATGGAAATTGTTACTTTCTCACAGATATTATATAGCAGTTCTCCTTTAGTAGATGCTGATTAATTTAATCAAAAAATAAATTTACTTTCTTCGGAGTACAATTTCTTACAGCAAACCGAACAGACAAATTAGCCTTGCAAATCCTATAAATCCTTATGAAGGAGATTCAGACTTTTAATACAGATTCCTGGGACATCGTTTAAACACTGTATTTATAATAATGTCAAGGATAAATATCTAATTTTCAGTGGAGAATCTGCATTAGACCTAATCTGAAAGCATTGTATCTTTTGACAGAACTAACTCTCTAAACGGTCCCTATTTCCCACTGGAGATACAATAGCTAATGAAGTCTCTAGAGAGCTTGACGAAAACTAAGAGATATTGATGGAGCGAAATGCGTGGCGAAAACTGAGACACAGTGCACTTTTCTAGTGTCCCTGAGACGCCTTTTTTATTTTTTATTTTTTATTTTTTTTAAGGAAGATTGTAACGTGGAACAATATCGCCACCTACTGGGAAAATGAATGCACCCTCCATCCTAGTGATTCTCACAGCATTTCTGCATTTAAATTCTGTGTTGATGAATAAAGCAAAACAAATCAAACAAGTTATTGTCGCTCCGTGACTGCAATTGCAAAAAAAAAAAACATCCTAGCATAATAACATATAAAATATGGGAATTCAATATATCATTTTATATATATTATGAAAAAGGAATCGTATTTTATAAATTCGTATTTCAAAAATATTAATGTAGATTTGAGATTACTTTTCAATTTAAATTCCATTTAATATAAAAATTAATTGAATCATAAATGTAATGCACAAAAACTAATGGAATTTAAAATATCTAACATGAAATTGCTTTGAACAAGGGGGTCTGGAAAGGGCCTAAACAAAGTGCTGAATTTAAATACTTAAACTAATACATTATTATTAATACATTAAAATAATCTAATTTTAATCTAAAATAAAATGCTAAAACGCCCCCTTAAAAACGTTTTATTATTATTATTGATGAAAATACATCTAATTTAATTGTTTTTAATAAATATAGCAACACTTGCACTTTCAGAGCTTGGAGTCAAAAGGGTTCAAAGTAACTTTACTTCTGTAAAGCGCTTCTGCCTTCTGACAGATATAGATGCCATATTCAACTACGGGCTGTCATTAATATGGTCAGTGTGGAGCTGTTCATAAATTAACTTGAATTATGTTAGATAAAGTGATTAACTACCTTTTTATGTTATTGCTGCACTAGTTGTTACGTTAGTTATTCAATAAGAGTGCCAACAAAATGTTTAAATATTATTAGTCTAAATAAAAAATAAATATTCTACCTACCTTTTGTCATTAGTCCATACTTCAGTCCAGAAGATCTCAACTCTTTTTCCAGAATTTCTGAGAAGTACTCCGTCGAAAAGTCTCCTGAGAGGGCATCTCAATTTAGACAGCAGGGTAACCTCAGCTTCAAAGTCAAGGCTTATACAACTGCAGCTCTGTATTATTCCAAGGTAAGGAAAAGACGTGATCTAAACACCTGCTTCCTGTAGTAATGCTTAAATGCAAAGTTTCACTTTTTTTCGTCTTATTTTGGCGTGGTTAAACTATTTTCCCTTATTGCTGCTTAACATGCATAAACCGCATTCATTTACACAAAACGTTTCCACTTTGTTGCACTAATACTGCGCCATTGCTCTATTTCTGCAAATAGTCACGCATAGCATCGGTTGCTTAACCAATGACGCGAGTTGGGGGCGGGGTTACGTGCTTGTCTGACCAATACCAGATAGAGGAAGAAGTGAGAACTTAGGAAACCTGTTTGATAACAGTCTTTTTGCAATTCACTTGGCAGCGTACTATCAAGGTCAATGTCAATATTAATATATATATTTTTAAGATGAATATTTTTTTTTGCAATTGGAAATTATAGCTATTTAATATATAGCTATTATATATATAATGAGTATAGTGGGATTTTGTATCCGAAATCTGCCTGTTCATTTTAACAGTGCAAATGTCCTAAGCATGTAAACAATTATTTGTTTAAAAATCAGGATTTTATTTTATTTTTTTACCCCCAGCTCGTTAAAAGTGTGAGTGATTTACATTGATTTTCATTGCTTTGGCAAACAGATCAGCATACGAACCTTAAAATATGTATGCCTTTTATAAATGTCAAAGCAATTATTCTGAAATCTGAATATAGATTTATGTTTTGTTGATGGCAATACAATCTATTTTTTTTTGGAATCTGTTGAGATGAGGCACAATGACATATTGTGAATAAAGTTAATCACTGTGGTTCAACTACTTATGCTGGTTTGAGCTCAGCATTAGTGTTACACTGATATTGGTTTGGATTTCAAATTGCAGGTGGTCCTGTGAGCATATTCCCACTCTCTCTGTTTGATGTTTCAGGGAGTTTGCCATGCTGACAAGAATACAGAAGAGCTATCGCTGTGCTATGCTAACCGTTCTGCTGCCCTTTTTTACCAAGGCCTCTACAGAGTAAGAGTCTCTCTTATGCATCACAAAACATGATTTTTTAAAGCATTCAAATAAGAACATGCCACCTTGTTTAATGCATGCCTGACTCATTTATATGAGTTTAAGTGATTATCTCCTTTTTCCCAGGAATGTCTTGAGGACATCCGGCGCTCTTTGGAGGCCAGTTACCCAAGCCACCTGCAGGACAAACTGAGAGCTAGACAGACAGCATGCCTGTGCCAGCTTAAAAAACCTGAAAAATCCAACCAGCCAACCACAAATCATCCAACACCACCATGCCAGAAAAGCAGAAGCACTAAGACTTGTATTTCACCTGGTGTGTCTGTTTACTTCAGCCCAGAGAAACGTCGCCACATATTAACCACAGAAAATAAACCAGCTGAGGTTGTTCTGGAGGATAAGGCTTTCTGCTGCATACTTATACCAGGAAACAAACTCAATACAATGACCAATAAGACAGGAAAGGTATTTAATACTCAAGACCGACACGGTCACCACTGCCTGAGTCAATCATTGAGCTTTGTGCCCTGTCCAAATTGCAGTTACGTTCGATATTGTGGAGAGTGTTGTCAAAAAGATGCTTGGGAGCGCTGGCACCAATGGTAGTACCCAATTGGAGCAGATCTGCTGGCCATTGGGGTTTTGGGTAATCTTGCACTAAGAGTGGCCCTGAAAGCCGAACAAAACGAGGTTAAAAGGGTGAAAAAAAGCACTTCACAAGAAGACCATGTGACATGTAGCTCTTATAAAAGTGATTCGCCAGTCAAGTTGAGTCTTGGAGATCCCTGTAGAGAAAGTTCAGACCACACAGACTGCTATCATGGCAACTCGTACATGGGCATCTACAGCCTTTTACCTCATGTGGCACAACACTCACCCAGCTCACGCTTTTTACTGGCAGTCACCATGGCGGTGCTTTATATGAGACTGCAAAGTGGACCCCCACCAGACATGTGGGCACCTTGCAAGGACGAAGGAGAAAGTGAAACTTGGCAGCCTGAGATGAGCATGCTAGGAGCCACGGCTCTGAGACACATGATGCAGCTTAGATGTAACGCTCAAGCAGTCACTGCTGTTATGGTCAAAGGTTCAACAGAACTCTCATTCTTAAACACAAACTGCAGTTTAATGCATTTGATTGTTGAATTTTTAATGATAGTTGATCATTTTTTTCTCAATTCCTACAGAAGAAAGTGGCATGGTTGTTCAGTCCAGTAATGAAATCTGCATTTCTACAGCAACTTTTCCTGTTCTCAGCCTGCTTAACCACTCCTGTTGTCCAAACACAAGCATCTCCTTCACAACAGGCTGTCAAACTGACCCACTCAATCAGTTCAGTTGTTCTGAAGGTCACATTGACCATCCCGAGACCTCTCGCAGTGGTGTTACAGTCACTGTACGTGCTTCAAAAGATCTTACTCCAGGACAGGAGATTCTGCACTGTTATTATGTGATCTTGAGAATTCAGTTTTTGTTTGGTTGGGGGCTCGTCTGGGAACATTTTATTTTTTTTATTTTATTTTTTTTATTAAATGTCATTCTACACAGGTCCTTACTGTAGCAGAATGGAGGTGAAGGAGCGTCAGCGTCTCCTGCTGGAGCAGTACTATTTCCACTGTAACTGTCAAGCCTGTCAGAGAGACCTAATAGAAGGAAGCCAGAATGCAACAGAAAATGCAGCACCAGGGCTGAAGTGTGTGAAATGTGGAAAGCCTCTTCGGGTAAACATTTGCAGAAAAGCTCAAATGATAATTTAGTTGGTTCATTGTGTGTAACTTGATGTATGCTGTACATTTCAGTCCTATATGGAGAGATACATGTGCTCTGGGCTGTCGTGTGGTCATCAGATCACCAGTGCTGATGTGCAGAACAAACTAAAGGGTTTACAGTCTCTCTTGGATGAAGCCTTTCATCTCATTGAGCGAGACAGATGTGGTACCGCCTCAGTAATAATCACAATTTGTTTTGTGTATGTGATAAATATCCATAAATATACATAATGTTTCCATGTTTTGCAGACGAGGCCCTAAAAATCCTAAAATCAGCTATGTCTGATAGCATCCTAACAGAGACTCACCCTCTCCAAGGAGAACTAGCAGATGCAAGAGCTCGTGTGTACGCCACCACAGGTCAGAATAACAGCCTGCTATATCACACTATCAGAACAAAAATTTGCAAAATTTGTACATTTATGACAATGTAAAATATGTAAAGGTTGTATAGCAGTGCTACATTGCCTTTCCAATAATGTAATAAGTAACATCTAAATTTATACAAGGAAAACGTATAGTATGATTATTTTTATTTTTATAACAGGTGAATGGAGTCTGGCTGCGTCCCATCTAAAGCATAGCATTATTGCCATTCAGGCCCAATTTGGAGAGGACAGCATTGAGCTGGGACAACAGCTTTTTAAACTAGCACAGCTGCATTTTAATGGGTAAGAGCTCAATGTGTCAAACTCTATCTGATGAGACGTTTTATTCTTTATGATCAAAAACAGTTCTTCTCACCCCAGCATCACTTTTTCCTTTGACAGCAGAGACTGTGGAGCGGCTCTCTCTGTGATTCCCAGGGCCCATAAGCTCCTCTCTCTCCACTGTAGCCCTCACTGTGAAGAACTACGGGAACTGCAGGAAATGGAGCGTTGTCTGCAAGGACTGCTGTGAAATAACAGCTAAAACTGAACTGTAGTTTCATCAAACATGTAATAAATTCAAAGCCTGTTTTTCAGATATACTGTATGTGCATTAGTAATAAAATGCATGAATTAACAATGTGATATTGCAGTGGGTTCAGCTATTATTGCTTATTTATAAAGATACATATTATAAAGATACATATTATTAATATTTTATTTAATTATAATTTATATTATATTTTCATAATATATATTTTTAAATTATATAAAAATAAATATGAAATAATAATAAATAAAATGTATACATGTAAGAGTAGAAAATATAAATTAAAATATAAAATTAAAAGAATTAAAAAATGGTGTTGGGCCCAGTGAAAACATTGGCAGGGCAAGTAAAAATAATGTATTAATCTGTCATTATTATGATGCAGGGTAAATTTTAACATATACTTGGGTTTAGAGGTTGTTCAAATCCCTTAAGAGTAAGCAACAATAATAGTAGCTTGCAAACACCATTATTTAAGCCTGATTTCAGTACCTTTAATACCTCTAGATGGCGGACTTTAACAACTACGTGGGAATAGAACCATGCATATGAGACAGTGCATCACAAACAGACTTATTGCATCCCATTTAGGCTATGATTGTACTCCATATTCTACTTTAGCTTGTTATTTGGCATTATTAAAGGCTGTTTGTATTTCATACTGTACCATTGCATCATACTATCCCTCAAGAAACACTAAAAAGAAAAAGAAGAATCCTGCGCTCTTGCATATTTAATGTGTTTCAGTACATAAACAATAGCGGGAGAACCTCTTAAAACATTTAGTTCAATATATAGCTGTCAGCCTATACAGTGGGATCCCTTTAAGTCAGATGTTCTAGAAGAAAAATTATCACCAAACACCCACTCACAAATACTATACGGTTGCATATTTAAGAACAATGGTTTTGAATGAGACATTAGTAATATGAGTTCAATAATCCAGTAAAGGCCATTGACATTTTATGTTGCTAATGGACTCTCGCACAACTAGAGTGTAGCCCATGGGACGATCTCTGTGCCTGCAAGAAATTAAACCGACTTCTCTGTACTTCAAAAAGAATGACAACTAGTAAAGAGGAAGCCAAGCCAGTGGATTTAGCAGTTTCATCACTCTTGCAACCACTGGCCTGTGTGAGGTTTTTTGGATATATGCTGTTTATTCCAGTGTTTGGTTTGAGCCTCTGGTCAAGGTTCTTGCGTCGGTAAATCTGTTTAACAGTCAGGGGATAATGTGATTATATATATCTCAGGAGAGCAGGCACTGTGTGTGTGTGTGTGTGTGTGAGACCTCATGTTGACATTCAGGGCCATTCAGACTCACAACAGGCAGATAATCAGCATGGCTGGATATGTGACCTCCATGTAAGAAATAACTTTTTATGCTCAAGGGCATGTTCATGATATTTTTATGGAATGAGATTAACATTTACTACCTTGGGAAATTAATCATAAACTTTAAGGGCTTATCTGAAGTGGCTTATCAATACAGTAAATAAGAATCAAATGCTGCTGTGATACGTGGGGATAGATAGCAATTTGTACATCATGTTTATAGGTCAGTGCGATTTTTTCGGATCTATCAATTTAATATTTAAAAATGCAGTTTATACAGACAATAACTTGAAAATAATTAATGAATTAAATCACTAATTGTGATATTTGCTGACGGATAAGCAGGGCGAAGAGGAATGAGATTGCATAACCACAATATGAATTACTATAAACATAATATTTAAAATTGCAATTTGTGCAGACAATGACTTTAATACATTTTTACTATGATAATTGAATTAAAATCAGTTATTTATTTTGCTATGTTTTTGGGGCTTAAATAAAAAAAAAGGTCCTTTAAAGGTGATGTAAAGGTCCTGAGATAAAGAAAAGGCCTCTTTAAAAGGGTCTTGAGAAAAATTTGTTTGGCATTATCTGTCATTGTCATTTATTTAGGTTTTACTGATAAATGGTATTAATATTCTAAAAACAGTATGTCAAGTTTAATAAATGTCTCAAAATATCCAAACATCATGATTCTAATCAGACAAAAATGAATAAAACTTGTAGTAAAAAAAATTGACCTTGCAAAACTTATTTTAAATAGAAATAATTAAGATGATTTAGTGGGAATTTTTATTTAATTATTTTTTTGTAGAGGAATGTTGGTCTAGGAATGAGCGCCATCCTCCATTTATATCATTCTGCGTCATTAACTCAAGCGTTAGCTCAGCATTCTGGAAAGTAACCAGTGCTTGTTGTGTTCCCATTCTGTGAAGATACACTAATTTGTCAAGTGACATGTCTTGTCTAAATGTATACATAGCATGTGGCATTACAGGGTACGTATGGCTGACCTGAGCAGATTAACACATGTATCTCTCACTCTTGTGATTGCAGTGCAGGGGTTCTGCAGCAACAGAAATGCCCACCTGACTTTATATCAGGTGGCTTTATCTGTCTCCTCAGGCATTTGTATTTATCCTGACACTGTCTACATGGATTAAAGCCCAACTGAGCAGGGCACAGTGTGTCCCAGCATGCAACGCTTACTGCGCAAGTCAAAACTTAGATGAATTAAACAGGAAAAGAGCATCTACAGCAGCCCAATCGTAAGCCACTCTTAAAAATGTATGAATTTCATTGCATTAAAATATAAAGCCCAGTGGGAATAAATGATGCGACAGCTTTTCTCAGAACTAAAACTCACTTTCTAAAACTTTTTTTGCAATGATAAATGTAATAAAAAAACTGAAAAATTATTATTTATTTTTTTTACAAATTGTATTTTCTTTTTCTTTTTTATGTGCTGATTGTTGGGGGGAAATTGCCCCAATGAATTTAAGCATGCAAATGTGTTAAACGGACCCGAGTCCTACACTTAGCTATTGAATTGCTTTCAGTCTCGAATGCCTCTTGGAGGGAATTTCAACTTAGTCTTTTATTTATCGGATAGCTATCTGTTCAGTAAAAATGCATGAAGTAATCAAGCATATATACTACTTAGTTTAACAACCACAAAGTATCCAGATATATATCTATATATCTATATCTATATCTATCTATCTATCTATATAAATATATATATATATATATATATATATATATATATATAATTTTCTGAATTTTAAATTATGTGTGTGTGTGTGTGTGTGTGTGTATATATAGTTCTAAATATAGTTTAAATACAAGTAAAAATGTATTCATCAATTTATGAATTATTTTGGTTAAAAAGTATACTTCTTTAAAAAAGGATTTGATATTTTGGTTTGATATTTTATTGTCTAATTCATTACAATTTCAAACATTTTAAGAGTGCTTAAGGGTTCAAATACTTTTTGGGGCCACTGAATGGCCATAAATGCTTCTTATGCTTCTGTTGATAATGAAAAGCCATCTATCACATCTGTCATAGATCACTGGCCCATCCTGCTGTGTGTCTGGCCTGCGTTTGTGAGCACATCACAGCCAGCGGAGTCATTTGACCAATTTTCCACAGCTGGTTTCCACCACGTAATTCCATCAGGTAACCAGAGCTGATTGTGTGAACTGTCTGCATGCAGGTTTTATGATATACAGACTCACGAAAGAGTCAATCTCATTGGCTGAGAGGAACCTCTCGTTCTGACTGACAGTGGAGCTGTGGGAGAGGTGTTGTCAGATTTATGTGTGTAAGAGTGTGTGTTTTGCTGATGTCAGTGTCTCAAACTGTCGGCGGAGCTACTGGAGAGATGAGTGAGCTGTCCCACCAAGCACAACGCTCAGCTGTCAGTCAAAGCTAAGGTCATGGCAGGCAGGCAGCGAGAGTGAGAGAGGCAGTCAAAGAGCTATTGCCATCGCAAAATATTTTTCATAGGAGAACTGACTTGAGAAAACAGGATCAAACTATTAAGATGCTTGCAAATGGCTAACAGAATCCTGATGAATAATCGGCAGAAAATACAAATTCTGTCATCATTTACCCACCTTCATGTTGCTACAAAGCTGCATGACATTTTGGAGATTGACAGTCTTAGTTCCCATTCATGATCATTATAATGGAAAGGAATGTCCGTTATCTCTTGTGTTCCGCTGTAGAAAAAAAAATCATACATTAAACCATGTGAGTAAGTACATTATAACAGAACTCATTTTGGGGTGAACTGTTACTTTAAGCAAGTTTCCATTTATGCTGAATGAACAGATATCGAATAACAGGCTGTATATAACAGAAATCAATAACCATGACCATAATGCATCAGCTGAGGTTTCTGTATCCGGACCTGCAGTGCCTTGGTCATCTGAAGCATAGACATATCTGTTGACATCCATCACTGCAACTGAGAGCAAGAAAGATTAATATTTGCTGATATATGAGCAGACAGAGGGGAATGAGATCACATAACAACAATATAGACTATATGTGTGTGTACTTCCGGTCAAAAGTATGGAATAATTAGGAATAATTCACCAAGGCTGTATCTATTTGATTAAAAATACAGTATAAACAGTAATTTTCTGAAATACTGTTATGTACAAATGTAAAAAAATAAATAATGCTAATTTGTTTTAAAATCTAACTTATTCATGTGATGGTAAAGTTGAAATTTCAGCATCATTACTCCAGTCTTCAGTGTCACATGATCTTTCAGAAATCGTTCTAATATACTCATTTGCTTCTCAATAAATATTTGTTATTATTATCTTATTATATGTTGAATACAGTTGATGCATAATAATTTTGTATAAACCATGATACAATACCATTCAAATGTTTGGGTAAGTAAGATTAAAAAATTTTTTATTAATACTTTTATTTGCATCAGATTGATCAAAAGTGAAAATAAAGGCATGTATATTGTCACAAAAGATTTATATTTCACAAAGATGCTTTTATTTAGAATTTTACATTTATCAAAGAATCCTAAAAAGTATCACGATTTCCATGAAATATTAAGCTCCCAAAAATCGTTTTCAACATTGATAATTTAGTACCAATAACCAAATGACCATATTAGAATGATTTCTGAAAGAGCATGTGACATTAAAGACAGGGTAATGATGCTGAAAATTCAGCTTTGCCATCACTGGAATCAATTGCATTTGAAAATAAACCAGTTCTTTTCAGTTGTTATAATATTTCACAATGTTACTTTTTACGTTTATAATAAAATTACATGTCAATTGTAATTATTAAAAAAGCAGAAATAGGATATCATGACATGCAGAGGTGCTAAATATATAAATATTAACACGTTGCTCATTACACTTTCTTTGACCTTATTTTTCATCTTTTTTTAGCAAGCTCAGTGACACATAATGGCTGATAAAGCAGTTTTAATCTCCTCTCCATGTGCATAATAAAGTCTTCATTACTCTCCTCATTAGAGTCATTATTTTAATGTATGAGCCAAACTCACTAATTGAAGGGTCTCAGGGCCATTAAACTTTAATCAAGCTACATTTTTACCAGTAAAATGGGAGGGTGAGCAGAGACAGATTTGATAAGGTTTCAGTGTTGTTTAATAAGCTCTATCTATCTATCTATCTATCTATCTATCTATCTATCTATCTATCTATCTATCTATCTATCTATCTATCTTCTAAAAACAACGAGACGCTGCTTGTGTTTATTTGTCCAGATTAAAGCGCTCTCCATCTCTGTATAGCACATTGAGATATTTTAACCAACTCCCTGGGCAAGAGACCAGGTCAGCAGTAAAGATTGAGAGAGAGAATTAGAGAGGGGAAACTGAGTCAAGTTTATTTGAAAGGTGATGTAATTTCAGCTGCAGTTTTCTAAAATTGGAAGTTGGGGAAGGACAAAGCAAATCCTCGGAATACCGTGTGCAGTCAACGGGAAAGATCTCCTAAAAGAAACGCAGGCAAAATAAAGTTCTCATTTTTCTTTTAAGCTAAAATTTACATTTTACCTTTATTCGGGGTTCTCAGAGGCAGAATTCGGCATAGTTGGGTAAATTTATAAAATTTAATTTTTGAGCTTCCATTTGCTCTAGTAGCAAAAGAAAAAAAAGAAAAAAATATCATGGCATTCTTATGACTTCACAAAAGAGGTAAAAATATCAAGAAATTGCCAAATTTGCCACAACTCCGTAAGTCGTTGTATTACAAACACTCATGCAGTATTAATAGTTTTCTATAATTTAATGGCAAGATGATAAAATACAAAGTATAGTGTTATGTACATTAATGTTTTGAAAAATTAAAACACAAAAAATGTTACTTGATTAAATTATGTTAATAACCATGAAAAAGCGTCATCACAGTCTGTGAAAAAGGTCCATTGTTTTAAGCATTCTGGCCAATTTCATTATACATTTCAGTTATTTGTCCTTAAGAGATCAATATAGTTTGATAACATAATCACTTTTTTTAACACTTAATACTTCCTGTGCACAGTTAACACTGGTGTAAATAAGATCTCTTGTCTTAATCTCTTTCCTGTTGAACAGATGTATTTTCATTCAGCTATAGTCCCTGAAGCTCTCTGTGATGGACGAGGACATTCTTCTCTGAGCAAATGCTCGAGTTCTACACAGCCACACCATAAATAATTTAATTTGTGCGCAGACGCTACCCAGGCCACACATCAGTCCCACCAAGGTCACTCCCAGCTGTGGAAAGCAAGCACCACTGTTGACTTCAGCATCCAGAGAAAAAAAAAGAAGAAAAAGAGAGAGAGAGAAACACATTTTTGCCCTTTTCCTACCCTGTTTTCTGGATTAAATGATTAAAAAAACAACAACAAAAAACTGCTAGTTCTCATAATAGCACTTGCATTAATGCAAATAATTTGAAACAAAAAACTGCGTCCTAAATGATATACAGTGCCCTCCAAAAGTATTGGAACAGTAAGGCCAACTCCTTTATTTTTGCTGTAGACTGTAAACATTTGGGTTTGACATCAAAAGATGAATATGAGATGAGAGATTAACATTTCAGACATTTTACATTTTAAAAACGTCTTTTTGACATTTGACTGCTTTTATTGTTTTGATAAATTTATTAAAGCTAATACATAACTTCATTCATATTTTGTGAAAGAAAAAAAAACCTGTTGTCAAGCCCTTGGACTGTCTGTTTGTGTTTTTCTCCCCATGTGCTCCCCGTGACCTAGTTTCTCCCTCTCATTGATTTGTCATTTGTTTCAGGTGTGTCTTGTCTAGTTATCCCTCGTTTAGTTGTGTATATTAGGTGAATGTCTTCCCTAAATGCCATTGGTCTTCCCGCTCTCATATGTTTGGATTCCTCTTTTGAGTTATTAAAGATTGTTCGTTTGAGTTCACTCCTCGATCCTCCCCTTTGAAGTTGTGCCACCTGTATGTACTGTAAAATTTTTATGGATATTTTTTAATTGGGATCATCAGATTAACTCATTAGGCCTTTGCTGCAAATTAGCAAAAAAATTAATAAATAAAAATAGTGCCGTGAAAAGTTTTTTGCCCCGTTTTAAATTAATTTTATTTTTTTTGCATATTTGTCACAAAAGATTCAGATCATCAAACAAATTTTAATATTACACAAAGATAACCCAAGTAAATACAAAATGCAGTTTTGAAATGTTTTCATTTATTAAGGGAAAAAAAGCTGCCCAAACCTGCCTGGCCCAACGTGAAAGTAATTGCCCCCTAAATCTAATAACTGGTTGTGCCACCATTGGCAGCAACACCTGTAATCAAGCATTTGCGATAACTGGAAATGAGTCTTTCACATCGCTGTGGATGAATTTTGGCCCCCTCTTCTATGCAGATTTGTTTTAATTCCGCCACATTGAAGGGTTTTCGTGCATGAATGGACTGTTTAAGGTCATGCCACAGCAACTCAACTGGATTTAAGTCCGAACTTTTGCTTGGCCACTCCAAAACCTTAATTTTGTTTTTCTTGAGCCATTCAGAGGTGGACTTGCTGGTGTGTTTGGGTATCATTGTCCTGCTGCATAACCCAAGTGCACTTGAGGTCACAAACTAATGGCCGGACATTATCCTTCAGGATGTTCTGATAGAGTGCAGAATTCATGGTTCCATTAATTATGGCAAGTCGTCCAGATCCTGAAGCTGCAAAGCAGCCCCAGACCATCACACTACCAACACCATGTTTGACTGTTGGTATGATGCTCTTTTTATGAAATGCTGTGTTGGTTTTATGCCAGATGTAACGGGACACACACACATTTTGTTTCTCATCTGTTCTTAAATTTCTTTAGATCGCGGCATGATGTGTTGCTCTTTAAGCATGCTTCTCTTTGTCAGACAGGTTCTATTTAAGTGATTTCTTGATTCAACAGGTCTGCCAGTAATCAGGCCTGGGTTTGGCTAGTGAAATTTAAGTCAGTTTTCTAAAATAATGTGGTTAATCACAGTTCTTTCATGATTTAACAGGAGGGGGAAATTAATTTTTCACGTAGGGCCAGGTAGGTTTGGACAGCTTTTTTCCCTTAATAAATAAAATCATCAATTAAAAACTGCATTTTGTATTTTGCATTATCTTTTTTTATTATCTTTTTGTGTGTGTGTGTGTGTGTGTGTGTGTGTGTGTGTGTGTGGAATAAATACATCTGCAAGAGGTGCATGATGGTGGTTCCAGAAATCAGCAATTAAGGTAATGCCACCTGAATTTAATTTGTTAAAACCGCTTGAATGAAATTAAGTTTGTATAGGGAAGTAGATCCAGTTTGTAGAAGATTTTCATTAATCTTGAATTAATATAATACATGGAATTATGCATATTTGTATCTACTATTATCTAGTTTGATTGTGTGAAGCAACTGTGTATAAAGGGCTGCAGTGAGCCTAGAATAGAGTGAACGATTTGGGGCTGGAGGAACACTCATATATGGAAAGAATCTGTTCAAGACCTAGAAATGCATACATGACAGTGATTGATCATCCTTCAAGAATTCATATATGGTAAAAGATACCTGGCCAAAAATACAACGATGCATTTATGGAATGCTGTGAAAACTTATATATGTGAGTTTGAGACAAGACTCTGGAGTGGTATTCGAACATCTACTCGGCCTTTTGTTAACTTGTTAATAAAGGTCTATCTGAATCCAAAACCTCTTCAGAGCACTTCATTTTGAACAAGGAAAATTCTACAAGTTCTGCTGCTGTTTCTATCTTGTCCATCAGCTGCGCATTGCCCAGAAGCATCAGGGGCAATGGAGGCTGTTGTCAAAGGTGTCAATGTGCATTTAGAAGCCATTTATGTCAGAGGTTGAATGAGATGCATTATAAGATGGCCATGTTGGAACATGCAACCAGATGATACCAAGCCACGCTGCCTGTCTGGACGCGGCTTGCTCCATTACAACTGTGGATGACTAATTAATGCCTCTTTGACAGGTGACACCGTTTTATAAGTATCTGTTACTCTCTGGCCAATAGGCTGGTATAATGCATCCAGAGTGACCAAGCAAAGATGGAATCCACCTCCATTATTCATTCACATGGCTCAGGAGTAGTGTTTAAGTAGTGTGTCTCTCCGCACTTCTGCAGTGTTCCGCTGGCCCTGGAGCCACGCTTCAAAGACCCGGCTTGATTACTGCCTCAGGAGCCTTCGTCTCGCTGTAGATGGGTGGAGAAGAGGAACGGAGAAGGAATCCTTTTGAATTTTTATGACTTGGAAAGTGATTAGGAGGTTTTTAGTCTGTCTTCGGGACGGGAGATGCATGACACCTATGAATGATGAGATTGATCGGTGCGATGATTGATTTTCCTTCATAAAATCCATCTGCAAAAGGCAGTTTGGAGGATCGTGTGTCTAATTCTCACTTCCGTTAATAGGTATGCTTGACCTATAAGATTTGATGACCTTGAGGGTGAAGCAAAAGGACACGTGATTCCTGCTGAGCGTGAAATATAAATGACCTTGTTGCCTTTTGATTGATGAGGAACGTGTACCTGCGTTGGTGCTTTATCAGGGCAGAGCCATTTGTCACAAAGACAACTGATTTATGTTTACGTGGTGGTGCGTGATGAATCAAAAACCTCCTGCTGAAGGTACAGCCATGCATGTGTGCGCCATAATACCGTGTGTGGCAGAGTCCTTCAAGTCCTTACCCTTTGCTTAGAGGCAGGTCTGAAGGACTCGACCAATGGGAGGGAGAGAATGAACAGAATTTACCCACAAATCCTTGCCATTTGGGACATAAGCGGTCCCCTGATGTGAAGCCAATGGGAACGCATTGTGAAAGCATGAGCTTTAATCTCCACTGACACATCGCTTCTGTAGGTCACTTTCATCGCTGATACTTTCTGTCTGTAAACTTTTCAAGCCTTCAGAGGCGTTTCTAGAAACTGGTTGACAGATCTGTGACAAGTATTACAAGTAAGCTGGAAACTTACCGGGCTTATCTATATCCTCAGAAAAACCTGTCAAAATATAAACCTGCACAGCTCATAGTAATGAAAACGGAAAGGGGTTTCAATGCATATATCTTATTTGGCATGGTGACAGTACTTCAAGTGAAGTGAAAATGTTTAAACAGCTGACAGGAAAAATTTAATTCTGATATATTAATAATGTTTTATGGTATGTCATTCTGGTATAAATGCATATTCCATGAAGATAGTTGGTAACACTTTACAATAAGGTTCATTAGTTAACAACATTAGTAAACATGAACTAAGAATGAACAATACTTCTACAGCCTTTATTAATCTTAATGTTAATATCAGCATTTACTAATGCATTATTAAAATCAAAAGTTGTGTTTGTTAACATTAGTTAATGCACTGTGAACTAACATGAATAAACAATGAACAACTGTATTTTCATTAACTAACATTAACAAAGATTAATAAATAGTGTAATAAATGCTTTGTTCATGTTAGTTAATACATTAACTAATGTTAACAAATGACACCTTATTGTAAAGTGTTACCAGATAGTTTGTAAATTTAATTTAATTTAATAAAATGTATGCAGCAAAACAACAACAACAATAACAACAACAACAACAACTACTACTACAACAACAACAACAATAATAATAATAATAATGTCACAACACACACTCTGGAGGAGGGAAACGCGGAGACGTAGGAACTTCTTTCTAACATAGACTTTTAATAACAAACTTAGAAATAGCTGGAGATGCAGATACACATAGCGTCTGACTTGAAGCAGTGCATGCCGGTTAGAAAATTTGTCCGACTTCAACCGGTGCCGACGCCACGTCACTGTCACGTGTGGCATCAAAGTACCGCGAGAGCGTTTCGAGAGCAACCGGCTCATTCAGTCGGCGCAGTTTCAGAGCGACTGCAGGAGCGCTGATGACCACAGCTGTTTCATGATAGGCCAAATTCACCACATGACAATAATGAGGGGGGGTGGGACAGGGGACTCAGGAGGCCATGGTGGATCATGGGAGTCCGGCGGCCATGGCGGATCCGGGAGCTTGGGCAGCCATGGCGGGTCCGCCTCCGAGAGCGCGGCCCCAGCCTCTTCGGCAGGAGCCCTACCCCCCCTTAAAAAAAAATCCTTGGGGGAAGTAGGGGCTCCATCCAGCTGGCACACTGGAGTGGACTCTTGGGGGTGCTCGGGCGGCGCGGACTCTTGGGGGCGCTCGGGCAGCGCGGAGCTGGACGGGACCAGTGGAGACATAGGAGGGCGCTCTGGCGGCGCAGACACTTGGGGGTGCTCGGGCGGCGCGGTGCAGGACGGGACCAGCGTGAACACTTGAGGGCGCTCTGGAAGCGCAGAGCTGGATGGGACCAGCGGAGACGTAGGAGATGCTGGAGGGCTGGACGGGACCAGCAGAGACGTAGGAGACGCAGGAGAGCTGGACGGGATCAGCGGAGGCGAAGGAGGGCACTTGCGAGGAGCAGGCACTGGTTTGGAGAGAGCATCATCCGGAGGGCTTGCCACACTCTCTGCCGGAGGGCTTGGGTTGGCCGCTGGTTTACGTGGGCCACGAATGGCGGCTGGTGAGGGAGAGCCGAGGACGGCGGCGTGAATTTCCCTGCGAACGCCAGATTTGCGTTGGCCACGGGCGGCAGCAGGCTTGGGAGAGCCGCGGACGACGGCGAGCTGGCTCGGGCCCGGATGCTTCCCAGACACCGGTAGATCCCTTCTTTCCAACTCAGTCCGGTGGTGTCCGCTGGGAGGTGCACGGGACGGTGGTAATTGGCCCCGAGCCAGAACAGCTTATTGAGCGTGGCATCATCCCACGCCGTCGCCGCGGCGACCCTGCAGAACTCCTTTGCATACTCATAAAAGGGGCGATCCTGACAGGCTAGGGCGGCAAAGTGAGAGGCAGCGTCCATGCCGTGGGAAAAAACAGGAACAACCAAAAAAACTAGAAAAAATAATTTTTGCCTCAAATTCCGTAAACACGGAGTCGTCTCAGGAAATATCTGCATCCACACTGAATCACTGAAACCGACTGAAAACGATGTAGTACACATGCCAGACCAATATGTGGCGCTGTAATTCTGCCACAGAGATACACAAAAAAAACAGAGAAGAAGACTTGGACCATGAGCATAAACCTTGCGCGCTGAATATAAACTAACACACAAAGCAGAAGATTTTGCTTTAATAAAACTAATGAGCTCAGTAGGTTCTGCAGCATGAACACAGGCACGTAGTCTGACATTGTTGTTGTTGTTGTTGTTGTTGTCGCTGTTATGTGACGCAGCGGTGTCTGATTAGGGGCGAGACGTGGGCTGATGACGTCATCGTTTCAGAAAATATACGGATTCGCCGTCCACACGAAAACATGAAAACGGCGTTTTCAAATTTATCCACCCTGGGACTCGGTTTCAAAAATGATCGGTTTCACTCTTCGAAAACGCCGGTTTCGTGTGGACGAAACGCCTATACGGTAAAAAATGTATGCGTATACAGAGAAACCCGTCTTCGTGTGGATGGGGCCTATACTGTCCTGCCACTCCAGTCGATCCGTGGCGCGTTTCAGAAGCGGCTCTCCGTGGCGAGAGCATCAATATTCGCTCTGGCCGCCCTGCCAGCGACGCTGTAGAAAGATTTGTTGACGCTCTGACAATCGAGCACTTCGTCTTGTATTTAAAGGAGCCGCAAAGGAAACAACCAGGTTGATCTTGTGTAGACTGACCACAAGTAGGGTATGTTAACCTCATAAATATTTTAATTGTGAAAGTAAGAGATTGATCGATGGAAAGAACTTAATTATAGTTACATGTTTGCTAACGAAATAAACCAATAAAAGCCATTTGTGGTGTGTTTTTGTGTTCATGGTTAATTGCTAAGTTAGTTTAATTTTAACAAGCAGTTTATAGGAGACGTTTACTAGCCTATAGGTCTTTAATTAACATCAATTTGTGCGCAGCCTACATTCCAAACTGTCCTGGTTGAAGTTTAGCCTAAATGCAATTGGTCAAAGTTCTAGCGTGAAAATGCTTGGCAACTAAAGTGGTCGGAACCAAAGTTTACAGGACTGCGTTCTCTGGAACCCTCTCAAACGGAGGACTTCTACATTCCAATTGGTTGCCGCCCAACCGCGTCATAGCTCATTACCATAAAGTTGACCTGACTTCAACTCTCCTCGACGCTCTCACCGTCCAAGACGCGCCGCGCCGCTCTCGCCGCCTGCTCACATTGAAAATGAATGACTTCCGGCCACTTTGACGCTCTCGCCGGCGGCGGTGTGAACGCACAGTAGATAGGCGCCGCGTCTATTTTTGACGGACGCCGCCTTCAAGCTGCACAGCGAATACAAAATAAAAAGTCAAAATAGCTATATACACTACAAAACTGACACAATAGTAAATAAGTTACATGTTTTAAAAATGTGAAAGTGTTTATTTGTTTTGAAAAATGCCTTGTATTGGAACTGTTTTAAAAATGCTTAAAAGACTTTCCAGTATCAGAACAAATGCCAGTGTTATCCTCCTGCTCATGGGTGCTGTCATTTGGGGAAAACATGGAAATAATTTGTCATTTTATCTTGCAAAGATATGATTTCTTCTGTTTCCCACACACATTTTTATGAAAATGGATATAGTACTGTTTTTTCTGGATTACAAATCGCGTTTTTTCATCTGAAACGTGCTCTAATTTCCAAGGTGATTTATATAAAGCAATCAAGGTCAAGCTCATCAAGATTGGTGATAAATGAGAAAAGCCAAGTGAGTTTAAATTGTGTATATTCCAGCAAACACGCCGCTAGTTTCAGTTTCTCTTTAAATATTTAAGGCTGGGCGTTTATAATATATGTTTATGGTGAATGCCACTATAATTTGTGTTTGTTTTTTACTTATGTTTTCGTTCTTTTTTCTATTCTGAACACTGCTAAATTTGCAGGATTTTTTGTGGAGTGTAGGGAATATAAATACGTTTCTAATGTTTGTAAACGTTTCGTTTATTTCACATTATTTCTGAATGAAATGATAAAATGTGTCTTATACATAGACTTGTACACCAATGCAACTTATCTGTGTGTCATAAAGTGCTCATAAAAATAGGTAGCGATGGTACAAGAAAAGAACTGCCATGTATGTACAAGTATACATAGTACAGTAGTAAGTGAGTGTCAATTTAGAATAAAAAAATAAAATCAAAGCTTAATTTGTCATAAACATAGTATGCGGCCCCTCACTTAATGTGGAAAATTTGATGTGGCCCTCGAGTCAAAACGTTTGCCCACCCCTGATCTAGGCATTTGATGTGTGAGACCACAAAGTGATGAGTATGAACATATCATTTTAAATTCTGCTGACAGTATGTCAGACGTTTCTTATCTGTGTTGTGGTAATCACAAGGTGTAGACAAAGCCTGATAGCAGACGTTCTGGTTGAGTACAGGTGCTTGGCATCTTACAGGTCCTCGCAGATGTCCCCGTGTGATTTCCTCATTCTCCGCCAGCCGAGAGGAAGCACCTTGAGTTAATGAGAAATAAAAGCCTCTGTGAATGCTTATCAGAGCAAGCAGAAGAGCCATCCAACCATAATCACCTCCTCCAGGCTCCACCATCTACCCACCAACCCTTTTGTGAGGGTCACGGATCAAAAACAAAAGACACTTTCCTCATTGGGGGAAAACTGATGTTTGGAATTGGACACCTACACCACACATTGGTAACAAAACCTGCAGGCTTTCCAAGTACAATGCAGCCCTTTAGAGGTTTCTGAAAGGTGAAGTTAAGAGATATACTTTTAAGTGAATCTCTCAGTACTGTAAAACAGTGCAGGATGAATCTTAAGGCCAATTCACACCGCACAGACAAACGCCAACAAACTAATCTGTTGGAGTTTGTTGGATCAGTGTGTTACCCCTGTTGGCGTTGGTTGGAGTTTGTTTTCACCCGACTGAACATGCTTATAGATACAGAGTTGGTTGGTGTCTGTTGGTGCAGTGTGAACATGACAGTTATTTTTCATAAGATTCTAAATCCAACAGCCAACTTGAGCCAACTTGTTTTTTGGCGTTTGTCTGTGTGGTGTGAATTGGCCTTTACACTCTTAAAAGTAAAGGTTCCAAAGGGGGTTTTCACAGCGATGCCATGGAAGAACCAGTTTTGGTTCCCCAAAGAACGTTTCAGTGAACAGTTCTTAAAAGAACCATTTTTTCTTAGTGTTAAGAACATTTTAATAATCTAAAGAACCTTTTTCCAGAAACTTTTGTGAAATGAAAAATTTCCATGGATGATAAAGATTCTTTGTTGAACCAGTTAATAAAGAACCTTTATTTTTAAGAGTGTACGTTTTAAAATAATACAATTTATATAAAAAGTACATATATATATTTTTTTTATGCAACCTGATAAGAAAATATTGAGTCTAATATTGAGTCACATGTTATGGAAGCTCGTTTCCACAACATATTAAAAAATAAATGGTAAATACTACTTTTTTTAATCTCACATTTCAGACTTTTCTTCTCAGAATTGCCAGATTGCCTATATCACAATTCTGTGTTTATATCTTGCGATTCTAAGTTTATATCTTGTGAGAAAAAGTTGTGATATATAAAGTCAGAATTGCAAGGAAAATGTGTAAGACAAACTGTGAGACAAAAGACACAATTACATTTTTGTTATTTTTTTTATTCCAGGGTGAAAACGAGCTCCCATAATATTTCACATCTGAAAGATTTTTTAAAAAATTAAAGTTATTTTGCATAAAGTAAATTAAACCTATTTTTAGAGCCATTTTGCACTGTTACATAATTTTCATGACAATTAAGTCTTTCTCCTCAAGCTCATTATTATAATTTATCTAGATGTTTTAATTTTTAAATTAAAATGATTGTAATCTCACACGTAAATGAAATGTTGCAATGCTGCGTGAATTGGTGTGATTTGTATGAAAATAAAAAAACAAAACAAAAAACAAAATCAAAGCAAGCATGAAGCCCTACCGTTAAAGAGAACCACTACTGGGGCATAAAGAGATTGTATGAAAACATATGAATGAGATTGTTCACCAATTCCCCAAAATATAAAATAGTTACAAACTGCCACAAGATTGTGTTACTGTAAACATATTAATAATTCAACAATCTGGTTTTGATTATTTTAATGTGTTGTATGAGTGACGTATGATAATGCACTGGTTTGGTTAAGTGCTTTTATCTGACAATTAAATGAGTCACTCTGGGGTGGATGTTGGAAATTTACGGAAATGTGTAGTCAGGTTTAATGCAGAGAGTTTGTAGAGAGATCAGAATGATCTGAAGTGAGCAGAATGGAAAATGAGCTGTCAGAGGAGCTCACCCAAACAGAGTGCACTGTTACTACTGATCCAGCAAGCAAAAGCCGGTCACACACTGCCAATACACACACTTTAAAGTGACGGGGCAAAGAACAAACACGCCTGAGTGACGCGGAAATAATGCTCTTTACAAACAATGCACATGTGGTGCAAACTCACACACACACACACACACAAACAATTACACAAAACTAATGTGCATTTCAAATGCTTAAAAGTAAATCTCATGAAAACAAGACCAGATCACAAATTTGATTTTTTTTGCATTACGGTAGTGAAAAATTTTGTTGGAAATGTGTGAAAATGTTTTTGTAAAGTCTCCCATGCTCACCAAAGCTGCATTTATTTAATAAAATAATGGTAATGCTGTAAAATATTATTATAATTTAAAATAACAGTTTTCTAGATAATATACTTTAATGTCTTTAGTGTCACATGATCCTTCAGAAATCATTCTAATATGCTGATATGGTGCTTATTTTTAATTTATTTATTTAATTTTTTTTTTTTTGCTGTGTACTACTTTTATGATTTTTTTTTCAGGATTCTGATTAATAAAATGTTTACAAGAACAGTATTTATTTGGATATTTATTTAATCTTTATTATTTTGTAATATTATAAATGTCTTTACTATCACTTTTGATCAATGCAATGTCTCCTTGCTGAATAAAAGTATTTTTCTTTTCTTTCTTATGCCAAACTTTTTTTTTTTTTTTTTAGCATCAAATCAGCATATTAAAATGATTTCTGAAGTCATGTAACACTGAAGACTGGAGTAATGGCTGTTCAAAATTCAGCTTTGCCACCATAGGAATAAATTACATTTTAAAATATATTAAAATAATTTTTTTACTGTATTTATCAAATATATGCATCTATACATACATATATATATATATATATATATATATATATATATATATATATATATAGGCCATATATATTTATATAGGCTATATATAGAGAGAGAGTACTATAAAAATGTAAATGTAATTCTTTATTAATATAATATATAAAATCATTTTTTCGGTGTGCGTGTGTGTGTTGGGGGGGTCATATCTGTCAAAATTCACACATTTATTCACTACTGTAAAGCATCTGTCTCTCTTACTTTCTATCTAAGAACCTGTTACATGAGTGACAGACACTGTGATACTTTGCCAACTGTGTTACTCCAGACAGGCAGCCACAAGGACAAAGTAATATATCCGGCCAAGTTGCCCATTTGGAACATGATAGCTCATATCTGTTGCACACCTCAAACCGGCTTACCATAGGATGACAAGTACAATTAGGCCACTTTGTCAGTTACCCACTGAATAATCATGGTACATCACTCGATAACAGCTATCACTTAGGCTATAGCCCTTCTGATGCATGCATTTTTGATGATTACGATGCTGCTTCTCAGTCTAGTGTTGATGTAGACATTGGGTGAAGACTGAAAGCAGAAGGTTAGATTTTAAAGTAAATTAATCAGTAATACATTTCATGTGGCTAAAGGGTGGAGGATGGCTTACTGTAATGAAATCCCACAAAATTGAATTATCTCCAAGCGTTAAAAGCTACATGCTCCACTTGACTGGAGAAAATGACTGAATGCTGAGTGCTCTCGTTTGAACTCAAGTAACCTTTGGTGGAAAAGGGATCTATCCTGTGACCATCCTGCAGCAAGAGCCAAAAGCTTCAACTTTGTCACCAAAATGATTATGTCTCTGAGTGTTTTAGAGCTTATTACCTGTTTCTATTTGTCTGTTTGCACCAGTAAAATTATTTTATTGTGTCATAGCCAACACGATGCCTGGAGATTTCCTCTCTGCTATTAAACAATAACCCACAGCAGTTTAAATTGTTCTCCAAAAATACTGTTCAGGGACCAGTTTTAGGATAGACAGCAAAAATTGCAATGAGTTGAAAAAGGTTTTACCTGCCAACAGATTGTACCCCTCAGACAGATAGGATGGAGTAACATTAGACCCTAGACAGTTGGCGTTCACAATATAGATTGGATTGTAGGGGCCACACTGTGAATAGATACAGCAAACCAAAGATGGCATGACAGTGCATACATGTTGAATTATCCTTTGGACACACAAAACTACAAAGAATTTATATTGTGCTTATGTGTTAATATTTCATAGTGAAAGAACTATTTAATTTTTTCTTGTTAGACCTATTATTATCAAACTCTATGATAATGTGAGCAGTGTTAAACCATCCATGTGCAAGGATTATTAAACTGTATTCATGAATTAATAGTCTTAAGGATTGGTCACAGTAAATATTACGCATAAAAAAAATCACTTTTGATCCTGGAACAACATTGTTGCTGGCTGTGCACTAACAGTACAATGGACAGACGACAGTGGTTTAAAAGCAATGTGAAGCTTGTATTTTTGTTTTGTACTTTCATTCATTTTCAGTTTGTTATTTTAGATGTTATGTTGTCTGAATCCTCTTTTGAGGTGAAAGAATTATTGTAATGTAAGTCCTGTGAGTAGAGTTTGCTTTTAGTCAGCAGTGCTTTTAATTGTGTCCTGTCCTGACCCCTCCCTTCCACGTTCCTGCAGTCTTATTCTATCCATCCCTAAAAGTGTCTAAAGTTGAATTAGAATTGATGTGTCACATCAGTAAACTGAAAATAGCAGTCCCAGAACCTGGCATACTATATTTCTACCAGAGGTGTTTCCTCTGAGGAGGCAAGAGAGGCAGTGTCTCCTCAAAATATTGGATGAGAAAAAAATTTGTAGTACAAAAATAAAATGCCAGTATTACAAAATATAACATTAAAGAGTATAGAAATCTCTAAAAAAACATTGTCCAGCAACACCAGCAGGTAAAGTTACAACGAGTGTCTGTGTCTCTCTCACCTCCCCTGAGCCCACTGAGTTTTAACAGACCCCCTAAAGCGAGCCGTGAGTTTGGAGCGGGTAATTGAGAATGAATGGGGGAAAGTCACGTGAAAGGAGGCAATTCCTCCATCGAGATATGATTGGATATGACTGGTTATGTTCGGCTGTGATTGGTTCATGCAATAGATCCTGCCTTTCGCCTTCGCGAATCAGTCTGAATAAGCAATATAATGCTGTTCATGGGAAGACTAAATAAAGTAAACAGCTCACACACTTCGATATAACCACTATGCTACATCAAAATAAGACTTGAAATGGCCTGAAAACATAATCTGGGAGTTTTTAGTGAGTAAACTTGGTGTAATTTAAAGTAAATCTCAGAGTCTGTGACCAATAGACCAGTAGACCAATAGACCAGTAGGTAGACCAACTACCTACATTTCACTGCTGGTTATACTCTGTATAATTGTGTATGTGACAAATAAAAAAATCTTTAATCAATATTTACGGACCTTTGATGACCGATGATCCCAAAAAATTAATAAAAATAACAAAATAGTTCAAAGTGAACTATTAAAAAGAATAGCTGAACATAAATTCACAAATAAACTATATTATTTAAATTGTTACTGCCTTGAGTTATTATTTTGGAATAAATGTAAAATGCTTACAAATACTAACTTGGTTGGCACCGATATCCCTGTGGTCAGTGCACTGATATATAATCGATGTATATATGCCATTGCGCTACGGATGTCCTGAGTTTGAATCTTAGGCTCGTGGACCTTTCTTTCCCAATCCCGCCCCCCCCCCTCTCTCCCCCACATCGTTTCCTGTACCTCAGTATACTGTCCAATCTAAATAAAAAAAAATTAAAAAAACACTAACTTGATGAGATTTTTTTTTATTATTATTATTTATTTCTGTAAGTAATGTTTGATGTAATGACTGGGACATGAATTTATATTTGTTTGAGAAAGAAAAAAATAATTTGAGGACTTTGCCTCCTAATTTCAGAACACCACCACACACCACTGTTTTCTACATACTAAAACACATACTTTCAACACATATTAGTAGTTTAACAATATCAGGCAACGATATTAGTTAAACATTTCAATACAAACTGTTATACAGTAGGATACTTAAGTAGCCTAGAATTAGATTTGGAGACTTTCTCACAAATATTTTTGTTGGGTACTTTTAACTGAGTAAAATTTTGAGACAGTACCCATTTTTACACCCCTGCTGAACAGTTTTGGAGGCAGAATGCTTTATACATGTACGTGTCCCGTTTAAAGTTACTCAAATGCTTTGAACACCGTTCTGACATGAAGTTCATTCAGTGTCCACTCTGTCCTAACTGCAAAACGACACGGCTCTTTGTAGCTCTCTCTCACTGAGGGTCGTGGGCGAGGTTTTGCTCACCTCAGGGATGCTGCTAGACAGCGCTTGATCACATTTGTAGGGTAGGCGTCGTCAGGGGAGCTCCAGAAAGAGACAATGCTGCCGGACTGAACGCTCACTCTCTGGTCACACGGACTGCTTTCCTTGATGGGTGAAACGGATTCCCGAAGCGAAGTGAATCCGAACTATGAAGAGAACATATGCTGCAATTAAACCTTTGGAATAACATTCGCTTCAGATTAAAATGGAAATGAACAGAAAAGCACTTCGTGTTTTATCTCACACTTTAAAGCGACATCATTTTAGCGTGGGGCTGATGTGTTTATTTGTTTTGTCTGCTGAAGCTCATAAATGCCACGATACTTACATGCATTATGACGGATTGGTGAGCTGTGAAGAGATCATGCTACCTCTCGAAGTGCCCAGAAGCACCCAAAAATTAACTTTATACAGATACAACATCTCAGTTTTAACCGAGAGAGCGTTTTCAGCCAATGGGACTGATATGGACTTGCGCGCGCTGTCACTGCAGAACAACAACATACAGGTGATCGAAAGTTGTGCGTTTTGTGGACTCCCACGACTTGTTTCCTTAGATTTGAGTCACAACCGTTTAAGGGTTGTGTCCCCTGGAGCTTTTTATGGCTTGGAGCAGCTATGTAATCTTAACCTCAGTAGCACCTTAATGACTTCGGGCGCGGGGCAATTCCCAGTCGCGCTGTCCGCGGACAGTTTGTGTAATCTTCAGAGCTTGGACCTGTCTGGAAACTGTTTGAAGGTAATGCCTCTTTCTGGGTTTGGCAACCTCAATTTAACCACATTAATACTGACAAATAATTCAATTGAGACTTTGGATGAGCAAAATATAACAAAATTAAACGAATTCACGGAAATACGTATTTACTTATCACTGAACCCGTTTGACTGTAAATGTGACAAAGTGAAGGACTTTTATGATTGGCTGAAGAATAGCTCCCAATGCGCAGACTCAAACAGCTTGAAATGTGCACAACCAGAAAAGAAGAATAATACATTTGTGAAGGATCTAGAAAAGAGGGACTTGGAGTGCCAAAACTTGGATGCCCGTTCTTATGTGCTTCTTGGCATTGTGTTGGCCCTCATTGGAGTTGTGTTCCTCATGGTGTTGTATCTGAACAGAAGAGGCATCAAGAAGTGGCTCAATAACATTAGAGAGGCCTGCCGGGATCAAATGGAGGTGTATCATTACAGATATGAACAGGACTCCGATCCCAGGCTAGCAAACGTTGCAGTTTAAGTGGAACCTGCTGACCTCATCTGCCTGAACTGTTTGATGAAATGCTATGACAACGAAACTGGAGTTTGTGGCTTTTAAGCTTTAAGACAAGCATACTCTTAAAAGTTCACAAAATGAACTTTCAGCAGACAAAGGCTTACACTTTTTAAATTAACTTTAAGTTTAAGTTAAAATGGATAATCATCTTGCATTCATGGGCGTGTCTTTTTTTTTTTTTTTTTTTATAAAATTTGTAATAGGAATACCTCTCCAATCTGTCTGGGACCAGCAATCAAGAGTGCTGGGTTTTTGCTGGTTACAAAAGCCATTGAGATGAATGGGAATGCTAACGGGTATAGCTTTCTCGAGGTATTAGAGATCTCATTGCAAGCAATAGAAGGTAACAACTCATGTTTCAAAACTGTGATGTAAATGGAAGCCTATTGGCTATTTTTAAAAAGATCCTTAGCCAGAAATTTCGTATTTCAATAGGAAAATTCATCAATACAGCAAAAAAAGACAGGGCTCATTAAGCGATTTTGTCGCTCTAAGTGTTAATTTGTAGATGCTATGAAATGAAAGCAGGCTACCTGTATATACATTTATCAGTTTCAAAAAAATAATACCAATACATAAATAACAATTCCAAATAATATAGGAAAGTGCAGGATATATGTAACACTCCTTGCTTTCCTCAATGGATTACATTATTGCATCAAACAGTCCAGTAATAAAAATCTGGGTAAATATAAGCAAAAATAGGCTATACAATAATTTCCCTTATAATGCTGAAAATGGGCAATAATGTATTTAATGAAATAGGCAAATGATCAGCTTTCAAGACATTATTTGAAAATGTTTAATTGTATTAGGGTGAATGTATATGCACAAACATTACATGCACTACCCGGAGGACTGCTTGAATTTTGCCTTTTTACCATATATAACCTTGTATACAGTGCCAAGACACTCTTGGTCTAGAGTGAGAGAATCAGATAAGTCGTCTTTTTTTTTTTTTTTTTTTTTGGCAACGTTTGAATCTAGACCTTTGTTTGTATATGCATATGGAGATTTGACTGTACAAATATGTGCAATTGTAACCTTCATCAACTCTTTGCATATTTTGAATGACTGTTATGCAGCCCAGATAACCTTGTGATGAAATTACAATATAGAGCAGTGACATAATACTATTTTATAAATGAATGACTTGCATCCTCAATAAAACTCAAGATGTCCCCATTGACTTCTCGTTTTGTGTTTAGTTTTTTATGGGTCCAATTTCTTTTTACTTCTCGATTGTGCTTCATTTTGTTTTTTAAACAAAAATTCTGTATTTCATTATTGAGAATATCAAATAAAGGCAACAGAATGAGGAAATCAAGGCTGAGAGGAAATCAGTTATTTCCCATACAAACACATTTTGAGGCATCATTTGATTGCTGTGAAGCAACTGGCAGCTTCTTACAGTGAGTGGGATATCACTGAAAACTTTCAAATACACTTTGTGTACACTAAATTTTTCCTCTCAATCTCTTTCTCTTTAAATAATCTACTATGAGGAAATCTCTCCCCAATACTGATGATAGTTGGAGACAATTTGCTGCTAATAAAAGAACAGAGGCATGACTGAAGACAAATCTGTGACATAATTATAGCAGAGCTGGGATTAATCCCATCAGGGTCATAACTATAGGAGGGCAAGCTGATGTCCTATAAATCCTGAGTCTCGCCCCCCAGCCTGCTTCATTTGTCCAGGTTTAATTACAAGGTTCCGTATGATTGGGTGTTTGATTTTAAACACAAGGTCAGTCGTGCAGCAGCACAGCCCCTGATACAAATCCTGTAGGAACTGAGAACAAAACGAATGTCCTGTGCAAACCTATTTCCCTCCAGTTAGCCCGAATCATTTTTTATTATGAAGTTTGTTATTGATGTTCACTGCAGTGCTTCTTATGCTTCATTTACGTGTAACGGATTCTGTATTCTGCTGAAAACAAATATTTGAGAGGCCAAAGTGACTTTAGGCTTTGGTTCTCAGTTTGTGGGAGTCTTAAAATCTCTCTCTTAAAAGTTCTCATATCTCGATTCGAATATTACGCGTTGACTAGACACGAGAACAAATGAGGTTTGCATTCAGTTTCTTCTCATATGTTCTCATTTAAATTATGGCCTGTTTTTCATATAAAGCAATCGAATGAACTCGAAAGACTTGGAATAATGCATATAAATCATCTGGCCTACTTTTATGTGAGCTTTGGAGTTTGACAGTTACAATCATTGATCTTCTCATTCTTGTGTTTCACCACTGAAAACATCAACATTCTGAGGAAATAGCAATAATATGTTATTAACTTTGGATAGTTTTATGTCCCTGTACCATGAGGTAGTATTTCATTATTTTCAGAATACATACTGGAAATAGAGGTTTGAGGTCTCTCAAAATATCACAAAACTAGTGATGCTGATGCTGGCCAAGAAAGCTACAGGTGTCCATATGTGCTGATGGCATCAGTTCAGGCCTTAGATGAAAAAGAAGGAAAGAATACCTTCTGCCTCAGCATCTTTCATCTCTTATACTCAGCTCCTCACAAAGGTGGCGAATCCTCTTTCCCACTCAATTTTTTTTATGTTTCTCACATACATGAACATATTAATTGTATATGACCTACTCCAGACCCCAGTCTCTCTCAGCAGAGTTAATCACTCTCTGTGTGTAAAGAATTAGACCTCTGACTCAGAGTCCATTGGCCTTGTAAGCCTGAGTGAAATTCAAAATGACTTTGTCCAATTCACTGCCTTTCTAAAATTGAGGAAACCGTCAAATATTTATGCCGACCACAGCAAAAAAGAAAAAAAGCATGGAATAAAGAATGAAACCCATTGAAATAGGTTATTTTCTCTCATAATGGCCAGCCATAGTCTTTTGTGCTCCTCTGGTCTTGTGCCAACTCATTCTCTAGTGCTGGGACAACCAGCCATTACGGTTCTATATTATCTTTTACACACCAGGAACACATTAGCATAGTGCCAGTCAAGCAACTAGACCTGTTTTCAATAGATTTCAGAAGTTTTTCAGAATTTAGCATTCAGAAGCTATGATAGCACAAAACTATCCCAAAATATTAGAATTTCTCTCTCTCTTATTTTTTTTCGTTAGAATGAACACATTCTAAATTAATTTTTAAAACAAATTTGTTACACAAAAAATAAATATATGACATTAATAAATAGATTTTATAATAAATTGTGTTTTTATTTACAGTAAATACAATTATTTAAATAGTTAAAAACAATCTGGTACTTATCCAAAGAAACAAAGATTTATATTATTAGCATGATTTCCCTTAAGTACTTATTAATTATTGGTATGTCTGTTGGGATTGTGAAGATACAGACACATTATTTAAAATTATTGTTTTCATCACTCTAATTGAGACTCATTAAAAAAATCAATTAGAGTGACTTACTAATGTCAATTAGTGAGAAAATGATGAAAAGACTAAATGTTTTTCATTTATAAGAGGAAATGTGGATGCCACTTGGCAAAAAATAAAATAATAATAATCAGCAATCGTGAGGAAAAGCAGCTTTCAAAGAAGATATATTTGAAGATTTTGAGAGACAGTGAAGGCAGATGTTAGCTGCTGTCTAACTAGAGCTTCTATCAAAGCAAAAATCAAGGTGGCAGATGCAACATCTCATTAATATTCACATCTGATTTTTATCTCACCATACATCACAGCAGCCAACTCTCAATATTTAAAAAAAATCATTATAGGAGAAAAGCTGATCTCTATCTGATGAAAATGATCACTGTTAACCTCAGCTGACCTCTTCAATTCCAGATCCTACAAACCAAACACATTTTCTTGTTAATGACTAGGTGCTCTATCTCTTTTTGAGTGATCATTTAACTCGCTCTGACGACAAGCATTGTTGAGATTACATTCTGTCTCCTCTAAGGTCATTAACTCTGACCCTCATGAGATGCGAGCAGCCTGGGGCTAATTAGAGCAAAAATCATCCACACAGACTTGATCTGATTGTTTCTGTCTCAGAATTGCCTTATAAAGACAGACAAATTAGTCACTTTATCAATGTTGTCTTTATTTGAGAGAATTATGTTTTTCAGGGAGTCATTAGGTTGTTTATGGGTGTGTTTTTTTCTTTTGGATTGCAGTGTCTTTCGACTGTATTAGGTGTCCATCTAAGTCCAAACAATGGTCATTCTGTTAACTGTTTGTCTGACCAGTGGCAGATTGAAAACATTAGCTCATCTGGAGAAGCTGTGTCCACTCAAATCACCTCAAATTTGACATTTGATCAATCCAATATAATCTCAGTCTGGGCAGCCCAAATCCCTTATGCAGCAGAAGCTTTATAGGAGAAAAGCTGATCTCTATCTGATGAAAATGATCATCAGATAGAGATGATATAAAATAACTTTGATAACACTGATTATGTGTTATTATTTTTGTTAAATATTTTCCTACTTTGAGTGTTATTTGGTTCATAATGCCGCCTTTGCATCAGGGGATAGGGTGGGGTGGGGTTGGTCCGGGGCCAACAAGCTTGGCCCCCCCTTTGGCCCCCTAAATTTGGAATATATCTCACCAAACAATTTTGGGTGCAATGCGCAGTTTGTCCTGTAGGCTATAAAAAAAAGAAAAACATCAGATGCTAAATTCAAATCTGCATTCGCTGACTGACGAAACAGAAACATTTTTGCAGAGACATTCGCGTTGGGGCAGTTGTGGTCTAATGGTTAGTAGTAGTAGCCCTTTATTGTCACTAGTCACAAGTACCAGAGACATTAGCCATCAACCTGTCCATACATACACAAACATACATACAATACAATATGACAAGGGGGTGGACAGGACAGGAAGACAGGGAATTGAGGAAGAAATACAGCTTAAACATGAGGAAGGAGGGGAGAAAAAAAATAAAAAATCTGCCCACTGCTTCAATCATGACGGGCAGCCTTGTGAGGCTTTGGACAGCTGTTCCCGTCTTCTGAATTCTCTGATAACCCAGGGCAAAGCCTAATCCAATCAGCAGAAAACCCGTTATCATGGTTCCGAATAGGTAGATGTCTTCAATGTCCTAAACTTCTAAAATGAAAAAATGTACTAGAAATTGGCACCAGCGCAATTAATTGCAATTTTTTTTCAATGTAAACAACTTAAGCCGTACTTTTTGCTCATAAAGGTAAGAGTAATACATCATTCGAAACTGTAAAGGGTCTACTTTTATTTGTGTGCACTCACAATATCAACAAAATGTTGTGCTTTTATCTTGAACAGGAGCGCTTCAAAAGTGAACCGAAAGTCAGCAAATACATGCCTCACAGACATGATAAATATATCTATAGAAAGCTTTAAATTACTACTTAACGAAATAAATAAATAAAAACAAAAACAAAAAACTATTTAATATAATCGTTATCCGTGAAGATACACTCCTCTCTAAAGGCGAGTCTAATGAGGAGATGACAAATCCTTACTATTTCCCCCGGACACATTCATGGTAATTACTTTTGCTGGGGCTTTTGCTGTATTGTGTGTATTTGAACGCAGAACGCAGACACTAAATACATCGAGCCGCTCTTGACAGTGGCGGCAGCACGGACACATGTTATTTCCACCAGCGCAGCAATTTTTTCGTCAATAATTGATGGATGTCTAAAATATAAAGATAAGGAGAAGCCTAAAACAGGCCCGAGGACCGGCCCGCGTCTGAACTATGACGTGAATATTGGCCCGAAGTCCACCGGCCCTATTTACTTATACTGTGGAATACAAAGGAAACATGAAAATATAGGGGAGAGTGGGGTAAGAGTGGGGTAATTTGAGCATGTGGGCAAAATGAGCCACCTTTTGTTTCTAGGAAACATCTGGGGTTACTAATTAAACCATGGTTCCCCGAGAGGGTACGAGACGCTGCATCCTAGTGGACACTTTGGGGAACGCTGTCTGCGTGACCAGTACCTGAAGCAAGCGTAAAACAACTCCAATCCTATTGGTCCACGTGGCCTGTGACGTCATAGGTGGGTACCCGAAAGTATAAAGCGGCACCTGCTGAATACGTTACCAAATCAGTTGTCTTAGGAGACGTAAACAGGCAGGCCGAAGGTATGGCAAGGGTGAACACTTTGGAGAACGATATCCAATCACACCATGTCGAGGCGCATGCCTGTCCACCTGGTAAGAGAGCACCAAGGAGGTGTCAGACATACACCAAACCTTTCCTCAGAAAGGGGCCAATCCACTGACACCTAGGGCTGCTCACATAACTTGGTAAAATGAAGGAGCCCGATACCAGATAAGGTTGAACACCCTAACCAAGGTAAGAACACAGCCATCCTCAGATAGCTAAGCTATGTGAGCAATAGTAGCCAGATACATAAGACCACTGAGAGGATGGAAGCCTAGAGGAGTTCTCAAGATTGCTACCAACAATCCCAGCTAGGACACAGCTATCCGCAGATAGCCATATCCAAAGAGTCTTATGAAAAATGACCTTCCTAAAGAGCTGCCCAGACCATGGGGATGGCTATCTACTTAAAACCCTGCAGGGGAGATAGCACTGTCACATAGTTATCCTCAGATGGGGCAGTCGTGGCCTAATGGATAGAGAGTTGGATTTATAACCTGAAGGTCGTGGGTTCGAGTCTCAGGTCCGGCAGGGATTGTAGGTGGGGGGAGTGAATAATCAACACTTTCTCCACCCTCAATAACACAACTGAGGTGAGACCCTTGAGCAAGACACTGAACCCCCAACTGCTCCCCGGGCACCGCAACAATGGCTGCCGGGTGTATGTTCACTACTTTGTGTACACTTGGATGGGTTAAATGCAGAGCACAAATTCCGAGTATGGGTCACCACCATACTTGGCTACACACCACTTCCCCTTTTTCCCTATATCTCTAGGAAGGGGCTACAGGACCAAAAACTAAAAACCCCTGATAAACATTCCTGTGAAGCTGTCCAGACCACAGAGAGTGGGCTATCTACTTATGACCCTAGCAGGGGAGATAGCACTAACAAAATTAGAGGTATTTCGTATTGCTTGGCGGGAAAGTACCCTATCCTACAGAAAAGCATTAAAAACTGCTAGATCTGCTTACTTTACATCTCTTTTAGAATTTAATACAGTGGCTAAATTAACAAAAAATATTACATCAGCAGGTGCAGACATTACCCAGCAGCACAGTAGTAATGACTTTATGAACTACTTTACTTCCAAGATCGAAACTTTTAGAGATATAATTGTAACCATGCAGCTGTCAGCCACAGTATCGCATCAGATAGTGCACTATAGATCTCCTGAGGATCAATTCCACTCATTCTCTTCTACTGGAAATGAAGAATTGTATAAACTTGTTAAATCATCGAAACCAACAACCTGTATTTTAGACCCTGTTCCATCTAAGACTAGCAATTTCTTACTGCTAAATTCTGAAAAAACAGAGGTGTTAATTATTGGACCAAAAACTTTTGCATGTAATAATCTAGATCACTGTATAATACTTGATGGCTGCTCTGTAAATTCTTCATCATCAGTTAGGAACCTAGGTGTACTTTTTGATAGCAATCTTTCCTTCGAAAAACATGTTTCTAGCATTTGTAAAACTGCATTTTTCCATCTTACAAATATATCTAAATTACGACCTATGCTCTCAATGTCAAATGCAGAAACATTAATTCATGCATTCATGATCTCGAGGCTAGATTATTGTAATGCTTTATTGGGTGGTTGCTCTGTACGTTTAATAAACAAACGCCAGCTGCTTCAAAATGGAGCAGCTAGAGTTTTTACTAGAACCAGAAAGTATGACCCCATTAGCCCGGTTCTGTCAACACTGCAGCCGTAGCCACCCGATTAGGTCCGTATCCAGCCCAGATGGTCAGTGCAGTCACCAGATCCAGTCCGTATTCAGATCAGATGGTGGATCAGCACCCAGAGACGACCTCTACAGCCCTGAACGTCAGCGGAGACCAGGACACCGAGATGAGCGCCAGAGACAGATCCCCAGTGAGGACCCCGCCACTTAGACAGCCATCGGGAAAAGACCACTGGAACCAGTTGAGCCCTTACAATCTGACTTTGCTGCAGTTGGAATTGAACTGCTGGTTCGTTTGGCCAGAGGAGAACTGGCCCCCCAACTGAGCCTGATTTCTCCCAAGGATTTTTCTCCATTCTGTCACCGATGGAGTATTGGTTCCTTGCCGCTGTCGCCTCTGGCTTGCTTAGTTGGGGACACTTCATTTCCAGCGATATCATCGACTTGATTGCAAAGACACTATTTAAACTGAACTAAGCTGGATGAGGACATCACTGAATTCAATAATGAAATGCCTTTAACTGAAAATCTTTTTTTTTATCTTTTCATTTTAAATTATTGACACACTATTTTTATTTTTTGATATTGTGCAGTTGCTTTGACACAAATTACATTGTTAAAAGCGCTATATAAATAAATGTGACTTGACTTGACTGCACTGGCTCCCTATTAAACATTGTATACATTTTAAGATCTTGCTAATTACCTATAAAGCCCTGAATGGTTTGGCACCTCAGTATTTGAGTGAGCTCTTATCACATTATAGTCCTTCACGTCCGCTGGCCATTTGATAATACCTAGAATATCAAAATCAACTGCGGGCAGGAGATTGTTTTCCTATTTAGCGCACAAACTCTGGAACAATCTACCTAATACTGTTCGGGAAGCAGACACTCTGTCAGTTTAAATCTAGATTAAAGACCCATCTCTTTAACCTGGCTTACACATAATATACTATCGCATTTCTATAATTCATATATGTTAAAGGATTGTTAGGTTGCACCAATTAGGTCAACCAGAACTGGGAACACTTCCCAAAACACTTCCGTCTTGTGGGATTGACAACAGAAGTTGACGTATTCAGCAGGTGCTCCTTTATACTTTCGGGTACCCGCATATGACATCATGGGTCACATGGACCAATAGGATTGGAGTTGTTTTAGGCATGCTTCAGGTACCGGTCACGCAGACGCGTTCCCCAAAGTGTCCAATAGGACGCAGCGTTAAGTTCCCTAGAAGGGGAACCTTAAACAAAATTGGTGATATGACCACACATGTTTGAAGAGTAACCCATTTTACTAACCCTGTGATGGGAAGAAAGAAAGAAACTGCAATCCTAAGGGAAAACACAGGCTCAAAAACAACTTAATAACTCCCCGAACAACCTAATTCTCTCTAAATTAAGACAACATTGACAAAGTGACTAATTTGTCTTATTTAAGCAGTTCTGAGACACAAACAAATCAGGTCAAGTCTGTGTGAATGATTTCTGCTCTAATTAGCCCCAGGCTGGTCTCATCTCATGAGGATCAGGTTTAATGACCTTAGAAGAGATGCAATGTAAACACAACACTGTTCGTCCTCAGAGCGAGTTAACTGATTTCCCTGAACTCAAAAACACATCATAATGCTCTTAGAACTTGAGAGATAGAGCCCCCAGTCATTAACAAGATCAGGATCTGGAATTTAAAAGGTCAACTGAGGTCACCATGGATTTATTTATTTAGTTATTTAGTTAGTTTGTTTGTTCATTAACAATAATCTTTTTATCAGCTCAAGATGAGCTCATATCCTATAATGATTATTGAAATATTGAGAGATGGCTGCACTGATTTATGGCAAAATTAAAACCAGATGTGAATATTAATGAGATCTGTCATAAAATGTATCAAGTGCATAAATTTCTGCCACTCGGATTTTGCTTTGAAGCTCCAGTTGGACAGCAAACTAAAAAAAAAGCCTTCAGTATTTGTGAGAACCATCAAACATCTTGTTGGAAAGTTGCTTTTGCCTCATGTTTGCTGATGAAATGAGTGTTTGTTCAAGTGGCATCCACGACCACATTTCTAAATTATGAAAGACAAACACTTGCATTTCATAATAGACCAAAGTAATAATTTACAAAAACAAACAAATAGACAAGCAAAACAAGATATGTAAAGTAAAAACAAATCCAATAAAAATACTCAAGCGCAGACAAAAAGCAGTGGTGTTTGTGTAAGGCTCAATGTGCACTCCTTAAACTTCTGAACCTCATTCTGACACTTCCCTCTATACTGTAAATGTGTGCGTGTGGTCCTGGTATTTGCTATCATCTCCATAAAGCTTGTCAGCAGAAGGAAGCATGAAGTGCTCTAAAATTTCCTGGTAGATGGCTGCGTTGACTGTGGACTTCAGAAAACGCAGTGGACCAACACCAGCAGATGACATGACAGCCCAAATCATCACTGACTGTGGAAACTTCACACTGGACTTCAAGCAACGTGGATCCTGTACTTCTCCACTCTTCCTCCGGACTCTGGGACCTTGATTTCCAAATGAAATACTAAATTTACTTTCATCTGAAAAGAGGACTTTGGACCACTGAGCAACAGTCCAGTTCTTTTTCTCTTTAGCCCAGGTAAGACGCGTCTGACGTTGTCTCTGGTTCAGAAGTGGCTTGGTAGCCCTTTTCCTGAAGACATCTGAGCTTAGTGACTCTTGATGCACTCACTCCAGCTTCAGTCCACTCCTTGAAGCTCTCTCTAGTGTTTGCATCAGCTTTGGTTGACAGTATTCTCAAGCTTGCGGTCATCCCTGTTACTTGTGCACCTTTTCCTACCCAAATTCTTCCTTCCAGTCAACTTTGCATTTAATATGCTTTGTTACGTGACTTTAGCAAATAAGCGCTTCAGCCGATTGCAATTGTCTGATACAACACTACCATCTAGTGAGTGACAAATGTAATTACATCCACAGTCTTTTTCATTTTTTTACGTCAATGAATAGACACACACGGACTCTTAAAAATGTAACACATTTCCTGTTCGAGATATTAAATGTTTCCGACTAGACAAGTTACGAAACCTTCCTGAAGCTCTTGAAATCTTAAACTGTAAAGGCAAGTTTATTTCAATATCAAACCTATAAGAGATTTGCTACACAGGCTCGAGCGTGAAAGACAATCGAATACATACGATTACATACTTTTGTTTTACAGGTGTATTGGTTTTGGAGACGTTCGTCGTTATTTATTGTAAAACATTTTAAATTGTAAGGATGACATCGACTCCTTCTCCATCCCCTCACAACCGGAGCAGGAGTGAGGATGAGGATGATCCAGTGGACGGGATGATCTCCAGGACAGGCTGTGCTAAGCTGCACCATGCTCTGCAGGACTGTATGGCTGAGCAGCAGGACTGGAGGAAGTGTCAGACTGAGGTTCAGAAGTTTAAGGAGTGCATGACCACCTACCAGAACACTCGCAAAGAGCAGCTCCTGAAGCAGAGGACTTCCGCCACACAATCTGCCTGATGCAGAGGCCTCTGAGACAATAAAACATTCATCGTATTTAACTTACTTGACAAAAGGCAGTGTCAAGAATTGCTGTCAAGCAGAGAAATGTGTAATGAATTTTTTTTATGTATGTTTAATGTACATATTTATTGGACAATCAGAATAAAGAAGGCAAACAGAGGCGTTTTCTTAGTCTCAGATTTTGTATGTCTTAATAAAAAACTTTGAAATATATTACTTTTATCACAATATCATAATTAACTGAATTTGGGTTTGCTGAGCATTCATAAAACAGTTTCACTGGGTTCTTGCTCTTAGGTTTTAGAGAAGTGTGCCCTACTTATCGCTCTATATTCAAAAGATATAGCAGAAGAATAACAGCAGAAATAGTATTTTATAGTACAGAATGTATGAAAACCTTACATAACATTTAATTTAGCACTAAAATAAAATGGTAAAGGTGAAGTAATTTATTATTATTTAAAAAAATAATAATAATCTCATCACTTACAGCTACAGTATTGTATATTTTCAAAAGAGCTTGAGATTGCCGTGATTGCCATTTTATTCATGGCATTTGCTGGAGATTGGCAGTGTTAACAACCGTACATTTTTGGTTTCAGAGAAAAAGGCAAATTTTTTTTTTTTTTTTTTTGAGGACTGTGTTAAATTCTTATCAAACATGAGAAATTATTTTACACATCAGTACAGTTAATCCTGTTCAACTGGACATTTCTAAAATAAGTTTAGTTCCATCATCATCCCTGATATTACTCCAACTCAGAGTGTTTTCTGTTTCACTTCATTAATGAAGTTTCAGGAGCTTCTTTCAAGTTTCAAGAGCTTCTTAGCTTCAGCATATCCCTTCCTAGCATCCATATGCAAGCAGCTTCGCAAGCTCCTTGGCCGGAAGTGAATTGTTCCAGGTACTAAAGGCTATCCCTATACTATTCTCGGTTTTTGTTTTATCCTCGATGATACTGATGAGCTGTGAAAACTACAAGATTTATCTGACTTTGGACACAATCGAAGCACTATCGTTTGGCTCAATGTGTTTGTGGATCCTTTTGAACCTTTTTCCACATCTACAGTTCACATCTACATTTCTCAAATGTTGCCATTTTAGGCTCAAACCAGTCAATACGCTCATTTTCCCTGAATTTCATCAGGTAGTTGTTCCTGTACAAGCTTATGAGCAGTCTTAAATTCTCCAAGTGCCATATAAAATGCCTCCACACTTTTATTTATTATAAATAAATAAATTTGTATATTATAATTGTTAATTTAAAATTGGAAATTGCAACAAAAAAGCCACACAAAATGTTTTTATTTTGTTGTTTTTTTATTTTTTTATTTGAGCACTGTGATGTTAAATTCTACAATTCTTCAATTATTTTACAATATCATCATATAACACATCAAACCAGCCAATCCTGTTGAAGTGGACATTTGTTAAATGATCAATTATAATTAAAGACATTCGTTAAATGATCAATTATAATTAAAGACAAAATGTCTATATTTACATTCTCTGTTTCCCATTTCTCTCTGTAATAGTGTTCACCCTGTTGCGTTTGTACAGTTCTTTTATGGATTGCATGACCTCTTCTGTCTTTAGAGTGTATATGATGGGATTCAGCATAGGTGGTATTATTTGCGTCAGGGAATTGTTAATTATCCGTGAGTTTGGATCAATAGATGTTGACATGGATTTAACATTTACACTTAAAATTGGTAGATAAAAAACTGCCACTAATACAAGATGTGAGGTGCAGGTTTTCATGGCTTTGATGCGATCAGCACCATGAGCAATCTTGAGCAATGCCGCAGCAATGCAAAAATATGAGAGGGTTATCACTATCACCGGCAGGCAAATTAGGAGACCAAATAATATATATGCTATGAGGTAATTTATAGAATTACTGTTACAGGAAAGGCTGATAACAGGGCCGTGATCACAGAAATAGCTATCGACCACAGTAGATCTACAAAAAGAGAGTCTGTTGATTAATCCCACAAGGACAGCAAATAAAACCATGGAAAACATCCACATACTGCTTATAATGAATGACATGGATGTTTTGGTAATAATGGCATGATATTGTAGAGGAAAACAAATAGCAACCAGTCTGTCATAAGCCAAAGCAAGTAGTGTCAAAGACTGAACGTTCATAAAATGAAACACAAAAAACATATTCATCAAGCATGCTTCATATGAAATGAGCTGGTGCTCAAATAAAAACATGTCTATGAGTTTTGGAACCAAAGCCGAACTTCCGCACAGATCAGAAAGTGCCAAATTAAAGACTGCAATGTATTTGGCTGTGTGAAGTCTGCGGGCCAAATAAATGGCACACATGATAAATAAATTCCCAAAAACGGTCACAGCATATACAAAACACAAGAACACGTAGTAGTATTTTGCATGAGGGAAACTAGAAAAGCCCCTGATGAAGAATGTTGCAGGACGAACCAAGGTCACATTTTCAGAGGAGTTTGACTGCACTGAAGTCAAGCTGTCCGTTGTCTGTAATGTTGTGTTACCTGTGATAAAGAACTGTTTTTAGATATGCACTCAATAATATAATGATTTCAGTGTATTTGCCAATATTTCTTAGCACTATGATTCACTGCAGACCTCTCAGCCTTCCTAAACAGTTATTCTGAACAAATACAGTACATTACAATACAGAATATGGTTAGGATTTATTTAGTTCACATGATATATAAACATAAAATCAGACCTGCACAAGATTAAAGATGCTGCATTTACAATTCATGCTTCAAATAACACAAAACAAACACTGTTTTACATTTAGTAATTTTATAATTATTTTCAAGAATTCCATACAAAAAGCACACAGCTACTATCATTATAACTGGAACACATTTGGTATACTAGATGAAAACATGATTCTTTTTTTGGTAAGCCTTTTTCACAGATGCCATAAACTCATTTGTCGTGAAAGTGTAGATTATAGGGTTAACTATCGAAGGAAGCACAGAGGTCAGAAAAAGTATACTTATTGTTGTGCTGGTGCTTAAAAGGACCCAAAATACATATGTTAGGGAGATGGGCAGGTAAAATACAGCCACTTCTATTAAATGAGCAGTACATGTCTTTTTGATGGTCCTGTGGGATTTTGAACAATGTTACAGCTATGCATGTATATGAAAAGATTATACAAATAACTGGAAACATGATGATGACCTGAAACAGAACACTCAAGCTGACACAACATGGGAAATTTGACCTGCAATCAGAGAAGTTAATGATTATGACCCTAGCTCTGCAAAAAGAAAGTCTGCTGATGATTGTTCACATTAGTGTTAGTGTCCATGAAGCACCAATTATTACAAAGCATAGATCTGTGGGTCACAATCATATGATACCTCAGTGGTAAACAAATGGCTGCTAATCTTTCAAAAGACAGTAACTAATAGCATGTTGGAGAGCATATCACACAAGCACAATCCATATGGCATCAACTGATTCCCAAACAAAAATGCACCCAGTTGCTGAGGGACTTCAGTGATACTCTCATAAATATCTGTCAGTGATAAATTAAAGACAGTGATATGTTTATGAGCATGAAGATTTCGGTCTGTAATGATAACAAACATAAGGCAGGAGTTTCCTAGAAAATAAATAAAGTAAGCAATAAACAGGTATATATAATAGTATCTCATGTGAGGTATACCAGAGAATCCAGTGGACAGGAAGGAAATATTCCTGCTTCCAGTAACCTCTTGAATCATCTTTTTTCATCCTGTTGGGGCAGAAAAGCAGAATGCAAAAAGATTGAATTTTTAAGATTGAATATTATAATAATAACAAGTTAATGAATAATTAATAGGATATACTCACAGTAAGGTCTTAGGGAGGTTTGCCCGGCCTGCAGGGTTTCCCTAATGCATTATATACTGAATGAAGAGGTGTCAATCCCTTCAGCCTATCACTGACTGTGACAGTCTCAACCAATGGCACACCTCTATAGAGCTGTCATCTGGCCAATCAAATCACAGCACTGACAATAATGTCAAAGATAGTTAGAATCTCTGTATTTGTCCTGGTTGACCTGCCATTATTTCTTGGTCCTAAATTTAAACATGAATAAGGTGAAAAATGTAACTAATATAGAATTAATATTACCATACTTCACGTTGATTGATTATATTAAGACCTGCAAACATCTTTTGTATTTTTTTTTGTAAGTTTTCTGAAATGTTATATTTAATATGGTAGAATTGAATATTCAAATTTCTATTTTGTTGACATATTACTGTTAAAGGTTTTTACATTTATTTATTTTTTTATAGTTTCACTCACTCACAAAAAAAAATCAGGTTTTTTTAGGACTACAATTTTGGTGTGAAATTAGGCAAATTACAGTATATATGAACAAACCCCTTTGTACAAAGAAAACATCAGAATATAGATAGGAATTAAACAGAGATTTAATTAGATTTCTGGCTCAGTGCATGAAGAAACATTTTTTTTGAGAAAAAGGCCTTCAAAAATATGTATTTTAACAGAAATCTACAGACAGAAACAGATCAAGTATATTAAAATAAACATTTAGATATGTATTTTGGATGTTTCTTTTCTCTAGCCTAAAACAGCATGTTATGAAATGCCCAAAATATCAAAATCGATCAGTGCATGAAAAAACAATGTTTGCCTGTAATGTCTTGCTGTCACGAATCTGGTCCATGCTCTCCCTGTCAACCACCACTAGAGGTCACCCGTTCACCACAGTGACTTTTACACTCACAGCACATTGGACTCCATTTCCCACAATCCATTGCACAGATCACAGCTGTCACCATTCACACATCACACACACCTGATCACCATTTTCCAATCACCACCACACACCATATAAGCCTGGGACTTGCTCTTGCTCAGGGCTGAGTATTGTTAGCGTATATCACTCATCTAGAGATAGCAACTTTACAGAGCCATTCTTATAGTCTTAGTCTTGCCTTGTTTTCCTGCCGTGTTTGACCCTGCTCTTGTTTCCTGGATTTACCCTTTGCCTCTGCCGTTTGGACTCTGTTCGCTCCCTGTTTGGATTATTGCTCTCGTCTCTGGATTATCTCTCTGCCTTGCCCCTTTGGATACTGTTTGCCGATCGTTGACCCACGCTTGCTCCACGGATTGCTGTGTCTTGCCCTTGCCATACCTGTTTGCCACTGTCTGACCCTACCTGTTTCTGACCATGTTTAATAATAAAGCTTTGCATATGGATCCGCATGTCTCACGTTTCGCCAGCCCCGTAACACTTGCCTTCAGCACCCAATGAATATGCAGAAGGCAAAACGTATTGAGTGGCTTCAGAATTTACAATAAGAGTCATATGGACTTCTTTTAAGACACTCTTAGTGCTTTTCTCTCCTTTTCTCTCCTATTCTATCTTGGCAGGCCTAGTTACAATGCCTTTGTTGTTATTATGGGTTAGAAATGTCAAAAATATGACTTTATTAATTTAAAGAGTGTAACTACACCATGTACAGCCATTAAAAATGTATATCAATTTTTTTTTTTAAATGTTATATGATATGGTTGCCACATCAATCGACTGGCAAAACATATAATTGTATAATTGTCACAAACAATTAAACTCAATCGATCATCCAGCACAACACTTCCTTTTGCCACTAGAGGGCAAACTAGAATCATTTTTTCCACAAACTGCTTGTCCTTTTTTAACAGCTTCTGTGGAAGTTCCTTTATGTTTGACTTCACATACTATACTGTTGTCTGAGATCTTTGGCATTGTGGGTTATACTCTGTCACAAATGATAGTGAAATTCCTTCATCAGATACATATATGCATATTTAAATGTTGTTGTTAACAAATATACAAAATGTATGATGTTTACATCTTTTTACACAAAGATGTGAAATGAAAATAGTGCCACCATTTACTCACCTTCATGTCATTTGTACATTGAATGAATGATTTTTTTTCTATTCAACAATTAATTGTGTGGCTAATTGTGAGCTTTTTTGTGTTCTACAGCATGAAAAAGTCAAATTGCTCTGGCACAATATGAGGATGAGTAAATATATATATTTTTTTATATGAATTATCCTTATGTAGCCATAATCAAATCAGCACACATGGAAAGCCTTGTTGCACTTCAAACAAATATTTCAGTTATTTTAAAGAAAACAAAATGAATTTATTTATTACTTTAGTTCATTACTGCCCATTCATTACAATACAATACAACACAACATTACAATGCAAATTCTAAATTCTGTGACCTTATAAATATTTTGACTAATTTATCTTTATCACATATGAGAAGGCTGTAAGATTATTTTCTACAACATCTGCACACACAGGTCAGTCAATTCTGTTAAATTAAATATTTGTTGAATGCAGATATGAATTGGATATTCATACTCAACACACAAGTACAGATTGCTTAATATAGTTCAACAAAATCAATCTTATTTTTTTAATAACCCTTTGCATTTAATCATTTTCTCTGTAGTAGCCTAGTGTTCACCTTGTTGCATTTGTACAGTTTTTTTATGGATTGCATGACCTCCTCTGTCTTTAGAGTGTATATGATGGGATTCAGCATAGGTGGTATTGTCTGTGTCAGGGAATTGTTAACTATCCGGGCATTTGGATGGATAAATGTTGCTAAAGCTGCAATATTAATACCTAAAATTGGCACATAAAAAATTGCCACCAACATTAAATGTGAGGTGCAGGTTTTCATGGCTGTGATCCTGTCAACTCCATGAGCAATCTTAAGCAAAACTAAAGCAATGCAGAAATATGATATGATTATCAATATCAGTGGCATACATACGAGGAGACCAAAACAAATATTTGCCATGATAATATTTATGGTATTATCATTACAAGCTAGTCTATAAATAGGGCCATGATCACAAAAATAACTATTGACTTTGTTAGATCTACAAATAGAGAGTCTTGTGATCAAACTCACCATTGAAGCAATAAAAGTGACAGAAAAAATCCACATCACCCCTATGATCAGAAACATGGCTGGTTTGGTTACAATGGCATGATACCGTAGAGGAAAACAAATAGCAACCAGTCTGTCATAAGCCAAAGTGAGCAGTGTCAAAGACTGCAGATTCATGAAATGAAAAACAAAAAACATATTTGCCAAACATGCTTCATATGAAATGTCCTGGTGCTCGAATAAAAACATGTCTATGAGTTTTGGAATCAAAGCCGAGCTTCCACACAAATCAGAAAGCGCCAGATGAAAAACAGCAATGTATTTGGCTGTGTGGAGTCTGCGGGCCAAATAAATGATACACATGATAAATGAATTCCCTAAAACAGTCACAACATACACTAAAGACAAGAATACATAGTAGTATTTTGCATGTGGGACATTAAAAAAACCATTGATGAAAAAAGTTGCAGGACGAGCAAATGTCACATTTGCAGATGAGTTTGATTGCATGGTGCTCATGATGCCTGTTATGGCACCTGTCACTAAGAACTGTAGAATTAAGTAGAAATACACATAACAACAGAAAATATTCATATTACAATTTTTCATTTCCAGTCACAGTGCATTAATGTTTGGATGTTCATTAATATAGTCATATTGCACTAATAATAAGACTAATTTGCAGTAAAATCAGTAGCAAAAAAACAGAGGAAAGAGATATATATATATTTATACTCAACCTTCTCTCAAGCTGCCACCATCTCATTAATTTACCAGCAATCAGACAAATTTATAGTAGATCATTCTCCTGCGCTTTGGACTTTAGTCCATAGATCATCCCATCTCCCTACAGACTTGAGGAAAAATGGGCAGGAGGAAATTTAGCATGTGACATCATGAATTTATTGCTAAACAGGAGTACTGTACAATCTTATGAGAGCAGTAGAGACTAATCCAAAGTTTTGGTATGAAACTCTAGATGGCACAGTCAGATAGGCCAACTCAATCTGACATAACAGCATGGCTCAGCTGATTGGTTATTTTTGTATCAGCAGCCAATGAGCTTGCTGCTCAACATTCAAATGCTTGACTAGTGATGCTGTAGCAGTTGATATTGTCATTTACATTACCATGCCAATCCCTTCAAGAGTTGCTATGACAGAAATAATATTTACACTAAAGAAGTATGAAGAGAAATTATTATACCCCAAAATAATTTACTTCCCAATTGTATTCAGAGGCTGTTCAATATAAGAGAAAGTCAATATAATTTAAGAGGATTGTATATGTTCAAAAAAGTAAGGGCAAGAACTAATGCAAAAAGCAGGTGCTTATCTGTTAAAGGGGTAAATCTATGGAATAAATGTGATAAGGAACTAAAAGTATGTAATTCACTTTGCCAATTTAAGAAAATGTATAAAAATAAGGTGATAAGCAATTATATGATTCAGTATTAATAAATTGTGGTTGTATTGTTAAAAAAATGAAGTAATAGCTGGAGTGTGTATTTTTATGTTTGTTTTGAATTATGTTTGTACATTTTGGGAAATGTTTTTGTAATATTATTTATTTTGTGTTATTTAACTTCGTGAATAGTGTCGCCCATTCAGTTAATTATTATGATTGATTGATTGATGTACATATTCAAATGTACGCAGATGACACTGTGATTAATGTATATGACAAAACAAAAGAAAAGGTGGCACAAAAATGATCTATCACAATGACAAAAATTCTAAAAATTCTAGATTGGTTTACTCAGTGCTGCTTATCATTAAATGTTCGTAAAAGTGCATGTATGTATTTTAAAATTAAAAAGAAGGTCCAACCAGATATATTAGTTAATGGTGAAAAATTACAAATTGTACCAGATTTTAAGTATCTTGGAGTTATTTTAGATTCTCATCTAACATTTGAAAAGCATGTTTGAAAAATAGTGTGCAGTGACACCTCAACTTAGAAATTTTACATTTCTACGGCGTCAACTTTCAATAGAAGCTTCAAGAGTCTTTTTGAATTCTTTGATTTTTTCTAATTTCTCTTATTGTATTACTTCATGGTTGCAAGCAGGAAAATCTACTCTTAGACCTTAATATACTTTGTATATAAAGCCTGTGGACCCAGCTCATCCTCCTCCTCCTGTGAGAGCACTTCAACTGCTGCCACAACGCCAGGGCCCAAATCCTCCTCCATCTGGTGTAGATGAACCAAAAACAACTGATAGCTACTCTCAGTGATGTGTGTCGGGTCCCCGCTATGATAGCAGCATCTTTCACAATTGTTTACAGAACAAGCGGGAACCCAGTGTGCCTGTAGCTTTCTCTATCTCTGTTCTATCACGTGATAGAAAGTCTAAGGCCTTCTCAAGCCGTACGGCTGACCCATCTAATCTGCGGCCTATTATGGATCAAACTAAGATTGCTGAGACACAAAATAATGCCATCAAGTTAGCATTTTTAAACATTCGCTCACTAAAAATAAATAATTTCTGATCAATGACTTAATAACCACAAACAACCTGGATTTTATGTTTCTAACCGAAACATGGCTAGAAGACAGCTGCAGTGCAACAGTCCTAAATGAAACAGCCCCTCCTAACTTTCATTTTATAAGTGTCTGCAAGACTATTAGGAGAGGTGGAGGTGTAGCTGCTCTTTTTAAACATGTCTATCAATGCAAGCAAGTGTCATTTGGTCAGTACTTGTCTTTTGAATATCTAGGTATTGTACTGAAAGGTGCTCCGTGTATTCTGTTTATGATTATTTACAGACCTCCAAAATACTTGCCAGCCTTTGTTGAAGAGTTCACAATTCAGCTTTTAATGTGGTGTCTTCTTTTCTAAAATCTTTGTAAAAATTATTTTATTGTTATTTGTTTATCTATTAATATTAATTAATATTTTTTTTTTTTTTTTTTTTTTTTTTTAAGTCTGCCAAGGGGTGGGTTCTAAATTTGTACAGCTGCTTTTTGTTTTATACTACTGTTCCACAGAATAAAATTCAATATACAGTTGTTAACAAACAAAAAAAAAGTTAAGAATGCTATTGATGATATTGCTCCTGTGAAAGTCTGCAAGAAGAATGGCAGACAAAAATCAATATTTATTGTTGAGTCCTCAGTCTGTTTCTCTCTCTCTGCTACGTTCTGTCTCTCTGTGGCTTTTATGGTCTCTCCACGCCAATCACTGAAATGAGAAGCAGGTGAATGTCATCTTGCACTTGACTCCAGCCTCTCTCTCCTGCTGCAGACTCCGCTAACCACGCCCCCCTTACCACAATTATTTTTAATTCCTTGTTTTTCTTGCTGTGATTATTATTTTTAATGACTATTTCACTTCCTTTTATGTAAAGCACTTTGAATTACCACTGTGTATGAAATGTGCTATATAAATAAACTTGCCTTGCCTTGCCTTGTATAAACGTGCTCTAAAAGTATTTGACGAGAAACCTTACAGGTGTCATCATTGTTTGATTATTATTATTAAGTACATTTTTTTTTTACTTTTGACAATTTTATTGGGTTTTACAATTGTTGTTTAATGTACAAAATTGTTAAAAATCTTGCACCTTCACCCTTGAAGGAATTTGTTTTCTCTTGTACTGAAACTAGACAAACTAGAGCTTTGTCTAGAGGTGATTGTGCAGTGAATTTTAGACTTACTGATTTTGGTCATTCAGCTTTCTCTGTAAGGGATGTTAATAACTGGAATAATTTACCAATTAATATAAGACAGTGTTCTACCTTAGCACAATTTAAGCTAAATTTGAAAATATGGTTAAAGACGAGTCAGGTGTGTGACCTGTATTTCTGTATTTTGAATGAAACTTTGGTGAGTTGTAAAATTTTTATAATTGTTTGTAGGATGATGCTTTGTCGTATTTATAGGGGATATTTTGTAGAAATTTGGATTGTAGTTTCTATGTGGGGGGTTATATTTTTTATCTGTTACATTTTGGGGGGATTTTACTGTACATGGTATTATACTGATGTTTTTGTCACATAATTTGTTTTGTATTTTCCTGCCCAGGGACAGCAGATGAAATTTAGCTCTGTAGCTAATTCTGGGGCAGTTTTTTGACTGTCTATTGTACCTGTCAAATAATGAATTAAATAGATAAAATAAAATAAAACGAGAGAGCAGTGTGATGTAAATGTTCTTTGTTCTTTTACAAAAGCAAGTAGGAAAAGTTGAATGTTTTTTATGTAAAATATGTTTATTGTGTAGATTAAACATAAATTTGTTGTCTGACATATTGAGCACTTGTGTACTAGTGTTGTTTAATTTTTTGTCACTTTGACTGCATTAATTTTATTGAATCAACACTTTAAATTTTAAATTTAGATCATCATACAATACATCACAATGTGTCAAATAGCACAGAATAGTGGGGATAAGTCACTGCATAGTCATAATTAAAGAAACAGTAAACATTAGACAAACAAAATCCATAGAGGATCAACCTGGTAAAAGAAATTGTTTAATTTTAAGTCAGAGATCTTCTTTTACAAGATTTGCAGATCAAGTAAAAATATCATTTAAATGTTTGTTAAATGTTCATAACAGAAACAGTTTCATTCAAGCAAATGATGAAGGTCAGCAAACAGTAATATTGATAAGAACCAAATCTTTTTAAATCATTTTAAATTCTCCCACTGCATTTTACATTTATTTCTATAGTAGCACACACCCTACTGCGTTTGTACAGTTCTTTTATGGATTGCATGACCTCCTCTGTCTTTAGAGTGTATATGATGGGATTCAGCATAGGTGGTATTGTCTGCGTCAATGAATTGTTAATTAACCGGATGTCTGGATGGATAGGTGTTGTGGCAGCAGCAATGTTATTACTTAACACTGGGAGATACAAAACTGCTACCAACATGAGATGTGAGGTGCAGGTTTTTATGGCTTTGATCCGGTCAGCACCATGAGCAATCTTAAGCAGAGCCAGAGAAATGCAGAAGTATGTGATGATGATCAGTATAAGTGGTGTGCACATGAGGAGACCAAAGCTAATTTTTCCCATTAATACATTTAAAGAATTTCCATTACAAGCTAGTCTATAGATCAGTCCTTGATCACAAAAGTAACTATTAATCACAACAGATCTACAAAAAGAGAGCGTATTCACGAAACCTACAAGTACAGAAAAATATGTTACAGAAAAAATCCACATCAGCCCTATGATCAGAAACATAGCTGGTTTGGTTACAATGGCATGATAATGTAGAGGAAAACAAATAGCAACCAGTCTGTCATAAGCCAAAACAAGTAGTGTCAAAGACTGCAGATTCATGAAATTATATACCAAAAACATATTTGCCAAACATGCTTCATATGAAACAACATGGTGGTCAAATAAAAATGTGTCAATGACTTTTGGAATCAAAGCTGAGCTTCCACACAGATCAGAAAGTGCCAGATGAAAAACAGCAATGTATTTGGCTGTGTGGAGTCTGCGGGCCAAATAAATGATACACATGATAAATGAATTCCCTAAAACAGTCACAACATACACTAAAGACAAGAATACATAGTAGTATTTTGCATATGACATATTAAAAAAACCATTGATGAAAAATGCTGCAGGACGAACAAAGGTCACATTTGCAGAGGAGTCTGCCTGCATGGAGCTCATGATACCTGTTGTCTGGCTTTTGCTTCACCTGTGATGAGGAACTGTTATAAAAATACAGAATATTAAAACAATAATTTCATTTCTAGCCACAGTGCATTAATTAACAAAAATGTTTAGATGTTCTAGAGAGAAACAGAGGAAACTCCTGATTTATAATCTACCTTGTTCAGAGCTGCGACAATATCATTGTTCTACCAGCCATCGACATGTTTATATTAGATCATTCTTGAGCTTGGGACTTTCGCTGATGGATCAGCTCTTCTCCCTGTAGACTTGATGAAGCAGGGGCAGGATTAAATATGTTAAAAGTAAGCAAACACTTACCTTAAAGCTAGAGAAAATGACTTATGAGCATGAGGCCTACTCTATTTAATAATATCAATCATACCAGTTAAGTTTTCAAAGTTTTTGATAGTGTAACAATATTATGGTAACATCAATAGTCATTTTCAGTACAATCATTAAATGTGAGGTATAACGCTGTGTTTACTACTTTTTCACTACATTTCCATGGAAAACGAGCTTCACACTCACATGGTGGTTTGTGGAATTGACAGCAACCTAGAACATCAGAAACCTGACAGATTCTCTGGCTGGGTTTGCAAAAATTAAATTGATGCTATATCCAAGTTTGCATCTTTCCAATTGTTATCGTGTGTATAATATGATGATAGTATTGGGCTTGTAGTGGAGAAAACAGAGGCTTTGCAAGATTGTCGCTGCAGTGTAAGCATACCATAGTGGCACCTTGATGCTAGACACTTCGGTCTTTAGAGCTTCAACTCTGGGTTATTGTTGTTCTAAACCCTGTTTTTTTTTAACGCTTTTGAGGTGTGTAATGCATGAAACACTACGGTGTGAAATGATTCTGTGTTAGAATTTTACTCCTAGATGCTTGACAACAGACACCCAAAAGCGTACCTTGTATTCACGTGTTTTAGACAGTCACAGAAACACTTGATGTTGAAATAGTAGTTTCAGAATTTGAGGAGAAAGTTCTGATTGACATGTTTAGTCCAAAAAGAACATTTATGAAAAACTTGGTTGTACAGTCGGCATATATGCACAATTGTAGATAGTAGAACACAGTATCTACAAACATTAACATAAGACATGAAACTGAGGAAACAGAGGTTTTAAATACACTGGGAGTGCTAATCAATAGAACAAACCGGTGTGTAACTCAGTTGGGAGTCATGGAGACAAACTAGTGGCAGGAAAAAAGGGAACAAAAGAAGCTAGTGCATATTAAACACAGGAACTAACCCAAAACAGAAGAAAAAAATGATATTAGTCCCCCTTCACAGAAAGCTGTACAGTAGTGCTAAGTAAGCACTGGGGATGTAACAATATCAGAATCTCACAATACAATAATATCTCGATATGAAATCCATGATGCAATATTTATTGTGATATATAAAAAAGGACAAATGAAGACTTGGAAAAAAGTTTTTACATTTTGTACAATTTAAAGTTAAATTATTCTATCTAATGCACTTTGAGAGTTCAAAATTAAGAGCTCCAACCCCTGTTCTTAACTAAGAAAACTCAGAAAAGAAAGTCAGAAAAAAGTCAGTGAATTGACTTGTACCTGAACTTTAAAGGGTACTCAACCCTCTTTTTATTGTGGTCTAAATTACATTCACACTGGTGTTTTAGGAAGTCAAACAAATGAGAATATAATAATAATAACAACAAGTTTATATTATTGTTATTCCTATGACAGTAATAGCCATATACTGTAAAAAAATAAAAATAAAAAAATAATAATAATAATAATAAATAAATTGCACTGTAAAATAAATTCAAATCAATATTTCTGCAGTAGTAAAATTATAATATTTCTTTCCTAAATTCTGCACTTGAAAGAGATATTTTGAATTTGGAGTGCAGTAACGTTACCCATTTAAACCGCTAGCTGTCAGCAATTCATACTGCACTTTTAAGCTTTTATTTTGATGGAAACGGCAGTATAGCTTTTATTTTGAAGGAAAACTCCAGCTTCAGCTTCGTACATTGCAAGTCACCATTGGATTATTAGTGGAGTACGAGTGCACGTCTCTGAAATATCAATATACTGATCCCCTATTTCACCTGTCTCTGTTGACTCCTCCTAGCCCTTTGTCTCTAAAACCTCTGCTGATTCCACCCAGTCCTGAATCCCCTGAGTCTCCTCTGGTTCTGCCCAGCCCTGAATCTTCAGCCTAACCTCCACCATGGCTCCTCCTCCATCAGCTCCGTCCCCGTCAGTTGGCCCCCTGGTGTTGTCAGCATTACCTCAAACATGGCCAAAAGCACGTGATCTATGTCGTCCGAAGCTTCATCCGCCTGAAAATCACGTGATTGCGTCAGTATCTGGTTCGAACAAAGCGAACATCAGTGCTGTTTCCTTTACATTATATTACATTATAATGAGTTAGCATTGCTTTCTTTTTATCCTAATTTATATGTTAAGGTCAAATGAACTTTGCCCATGAAATAACAGTCTAAGGAGTTAACATTGACTACGTTTACGTGCGCACGAATAATGCAATTATTTCCAATCATCAGAGTAAGGACTTAATCGCAATACTGTGATTAAGGTGTATACATGCCTGTATATTTCAATTAAAATCGGCGTATATATTAATATCAGAATCATAATCAGAATGAGCTTTATTGGCCAAGTATGTTTACACATACAAGGAATTTGTTGTAGTGACGGAAGCTCCACAGTGCAACAGAAAGACAGTAACAGGACAGGACACAGGTAATAAAAACAAAATAACAAGAAATAGCCAATAACCAATGTACAAAGCAGCAAAAAAACAAAAACAAAAAAAAAACACAATATATAATATATGATATAGACAACTATGTATGTACAGGTCAAGTATGTGCAAATTAGAAATTATAAAAATAAAATAAGTGAGTGTGGTGAATGGATAATATATTAGTTGTGTGTTTCACGTTTATTATTGAGTGTTCATGAGATGTATTGACTGAGGGAAGAAACTGTTCCTGTGTCGTTCTGGTGCACAGAGCTCTGTAGCGTCGACCAGACGGTAACAGTTCAAAGAGGTTGTGTGCTGGATGTGAGGGGTCTAGAGCGATTTTGCCAGCCCTTTTGCTCACTCTGGATAAGTACAGTTCTTGGAGAGTGGGGAGGGTTGTATCAATCATTCGCTCAGCAGTCCGGACTACCCTCCGTAGTCTTCTGAGGTCAGATTTGGTAGCTGAGCTGAACCAGACAGTTATTGAGGTGCAGAGGATGGATTCGATGATGGCGGAGTAGAACTGTTTCAGTAAGTCCTGTGGCAGGTTGAACTTCCTCAGCTGGCGAAGAAAGTACAGCCTCTGCTGGGCCTTCCTGACAATAGAGTCAGTGTGAATGTCCCACTTCAGGTCCTGAGAGATGGTGGTGCCCAGGAACCTGAATGACTCCACTGCAGTCACATTGCTGTTCATGATGGTGAGAGGGGGGAGTGCAGGGGGGTTTCTCCTGAAGTCCACAATCATCTCCACAGTTTTGAGCGTGTTAAGCTCCAGGTTGTTGAGACTGCACCATACAGCCAGCTCCTTAACCTCCTGTCTGTAAGCAGACTCGTCACCATCCTGAATGAGGCCGATCAGTGTGGTGTCGTCTGTAAACTTCAGGAGCTTAACAGAGTGGTCTTTAGATGTGCAGTTGTTGATGTAGAAGGAGAAGAGCAGTGGGGAGAGAACGCAGCCCTGAGGAGCTCCAGTGCTGATGGTTCGAGTGCTGTATGTGAATTTACCAAGCTTTACTAGCTGCTGTCTGTCTGTCAGGAAGCTGTTGATCCACTGGCAGACGGAGGTGGGGACGGAGAGCTGAGTTAGTTTATTTTGAAGGGTTTCCGTGATAATGGTGTTAAAAGTGGAGCTGAAGTCCACAAACAGGATCCTCACATAAGTCCCTGGTCTGTCCAGATGCTGCAGGATGAAGTGCAGTCCCATGTTGACTGCATCATCCACAGACCTGTTTGCTCTGTAGGCAAACTGCAGGGGGTCCAGTAAGGGTCCAGTGATTTCCTTCAGATAAGCCAAAACCAGTCTTTCAAATGATTTCATGGCTACAGACGTTAGGGCCACAGGTCTGTAGTCATTAAGTCCAGTAATTTTGGGTTTCTTTGGGACGGGGATGATGGTGGAGCGTTTGAAGCATGAGGGGACTTTGCACAGCTCCAGTGATCTATTGAAGATCTGTGTGAAGATAGGGGCCAGCTGAATAGCACAGATTTTTAGGCAGGCTGGTGACACACCGTCTGGACCAGGTGCTTTCCTTCTTTTGTTCTTCCTGAAGACCTGGCACACATCATCTTCACTGATTTGAATTGTAGGTGTGGGGGAGAGAGGGGTTGCTGGAGGTGTGAAAGGTTGTGTGAAGAGGTGATCTGGACGGGTGTGGGGTGATTGTTCAAAACGACAAAAGAACTCGTTTAAGTCGTCTGCCAGGTGTTGATTCTCCAGAGTGCTGGGGGATGGTGTCTTGTAGCTGGTGATGTCCTTCATTCCTGTCCACACTGAAGCAGGATCACTGGAAGAGAATTTGTACCTGAGCTTGTCAGAATAATTCCTCTTTGCCACTCTGATCTCCTTTTCCAGTGTCTATTTGGCCTGTTTGTACAAGACTTTATCCCCCTTTCTGTGAGCATCTTCTTTGGCCTGACGGAGCTGTCTGAGTTTGGCAGTGAACCATGGTTTGTCAATATTGTAGAATAGATGAGTCCTGGTAGGAATGCACATATCCTCAAAGAAACTTTTTGTTTTTTTTCGGCACGGAGTGATCACACTATTCAAATGAACCGGGCTTTGGGGGTCAAACGCATTCAGGCCACTGGCAGATCTAGGGGTGGGGCCAGAGGGGCACTGGGTTAGGGTAGGTGTCGGGAGGGCTTTATTTTCCCAATAGGGTGGCATCCATTTAATAATTTGAATTAAAATTATTCAAATTATTAAATGGATGCCACCCTATTGGGACAATAAAGCCCTCCCGACACCTACCCTAACCCTACCCGATACTTTATTTTCAACTTTTTGGTTATTTCTTTAATTTTTATTGAGTGTTTCAATTGAAGTGTTTCAAAAACCTTTGGATAAAGGGAAAAAGTAAAGGATTTTTCATACTAGCATGACTATTTTACACGAGATTTAATATTTTTTTAGTTTCTTATACAGAATTTTATATTTCTTTCTCTTGTTGTAGTCACCTTGCGGCGTTTGTACAGTTATTTTATGGATTGCATGACCTCTTCTGTCTTTAGATTGTATATGATGGGATTCAGCATAGGTGGTATTAGCTGAGTCAAAGAATTGTTAATTATCCGGGCGTTTGGATGGATCGGTGTTGTGGCAGCTGCAATATTATTGCTTAAAAGTGGAAGATAAAAAACTGCCACCAACAAGAGATGTGGGGTGCAGGTTTTTAGAGCTTTGATCCGATCAACACCAAGAGCAATTTTAAGCAGAGCCAGAGAAATACAGAAATATGAGATGATGATCAGTACTGGAGGCAAGCAAATCAGGAAACCAAAGCAAATTTTTTCCATCAGTAAATTTAGGGAATTATCATTACAAGCTAATCTACAGACAGCACCATAATCACAAAAATAACTATTAACCACATTAGAACTACAAATAGAGAGTCTATTCAGCAAACCTACATGTACAGAAAAATATATCGCAGATGCAATCCACATCAGCCCTATGATTGTTGTGGCCCGCCGCGGTTGTTGCTGGTCTGGATCGCAGTCAGTGCAGTCAGAAAGGCTCAAACAGCAGAGTTTCAGGTGTCAAAGGAAGACTTTATTACAAAGTAACAAAGCCGAGAGAGAAGCCGCCACATCCACTGTCTCTCTGGTCTTTGTTTGTTCAGATGCTCCATTTTATACACTCTGACAATGTATTGACAATGTATTGACCTTGGTTTTTTCTATTTTTACTTGCCATATCTTTTTTGGCTCGCCACCGTTATTTTGCCACCTCCTCCATCTTTTACCTAATGGTGGAATGTTGCGGAAACTCCCTTTTTATATATAGGGCCTCCCCTTGTCTGGAGACCATTTTATCCTCTTTGATGTCTGGTGGCCTTCCCTGCACCTGGCATCATGTAAACTCACAATGAACTACCATGTGAACTCACAATGACCCACAGTCTATGCTACTTTAACATATTATTCAATACTTTGATATTACATTCTCTTTTCAGTAATATTAATAAGATAATAACATTTCTGTATTTTACTACTGAATTACACAATATGATCAGAAACATGGCTGATTTGGTTACAATGGCATGTTACTGTAGAGGAAAACAAATAGCAACCAGTCTGTCATAAGCCAAGACAAGTATTGTTAAGGACTGCAGATTCATGAAATGATATACAAAAACCATACTTACAAAGCACAATTCATATGAAATGTCATAGTGCCCGAACAAAAATGTGCCAATTATATTTGGAATCAAAATCGAGCTTCCACACAGATCAGAAAGGGCCAGATTAAAGACTGCAATGTATTTGGCTGTGTGAAGTCTGTGGGCCAAATATATGATACACATGATAAATGAATTTCCTAAAACAGTTACAACATAAACTAAAGACAAGAACGTATAGTAATATTTCACATTTGCAGAGGAGTTTGACTGCATGGAGCTCATGATACCTGTTGTCTGGCTTTTTATCTCACCTATTAAAAAAAAAGGCCCATATATTACCCTCAAAGCTCACAATCAGGGGGTGCAGTTGAGATGAGGGAAAATAAATTAAAACCAACTGCATCTTTAGTGGGACATTTTAAAAATAAAAGCCATGTTCGACATGATTAAATCATTTGGGTGCTAAAATAGGTCAAATAAAACAAAATCAATGATGAAATAAATTCATAAATAAAACCAGTGATTTGAAGCATGCCTTTATCATTCGTCATTCGACTGTTCCTTCAAAATTCAGCAATATTCATAAGAGCTTTATTATGAATATTGATATTTTGAAAAGCAACACTAATATATGATGTTACATCAAAAAGGTTTGGGAGGAGCACAATCAGATAATCAGTCTGGCCCAGGTGGAGCTCGTCAGCTAATCACCTTAACAAGCACAACACAGCCAACTCACCTCTGTTCTATGACAGTTTTCTAGCATTACTCGTCTGCTACTAGGTCCGAAGTAGTATCGTCTCCTTCCGACCATGAGCTAGCCGCTCCAACTCGAGCCACCAGCTCGAAGACGCCATCTTCTCAAGCCATTGGCTCTAAGGCACTTGGCTCACAAGCCACCGAAAAAAAAAACGCCTCCTTCTCGGCCAAGTGACGCCGCCGCGCCTCGGCGCACGGACACCGGCCTGCAAGATCAACAGCTCACACACAGAGCCATCGAATACTTCATTTACCTCCACCATCAAGACAACCAGCACCATTCTCAGCTTCATCTTACGCCTCCGCTTCACCGTCCATTCCTCCCATAGCAAAATGGACCATAGCAGGTTTGAGACAAGTTCTGACTAATTCAGACATCCAGTTTCCCTGACGGAGGAGTAAAGCCGAGCTCTACAGTCTTTACGTCTCGTTGGAACTCACTAACACTCTTTCAAAGACAAATAGAGCCCGTAAGAATAAAACCTCTCATGTTACTGGCACTTCATCTTCATCCAGCTCCAGCTCCAGCTCCAGCTCCCCACGATCGAAGAGAAACAGCAAGCCAACAGCAAGCCGGGGCCGCACCCCAGACTCCGCCCTTCCAGATCCTGTTCCGCCTCACTCCTCGGCTCAACCAGATGCAGCTCCTTCAGGCACCACGCTGCACGCTGCATCGCATGCTAACATACCCCATCACCCCTTTTCTTCCTTTCCTGCTTTTACTGCTTTTTCTGGCCGCAGACGCTAGCGTGAGAATGCCTCCACTAGCCGCTCAAGCCCAGCCACCCCACCACTTCTCTTCTACAACCTCTGTCCCCTTTTTCTCTCCAGACGCCGGCTCAGGACAATACCAGCCAGCGATGCAAACTAACTGGCCTCCTTCCTCTTTTCCTTTGACTTCTTCTTACTCCCTACCTCAAGCTCCAGGGGCTAGTCAGTCACAGCCCCCATTTCCCTCCCTTCCAGCTCTGCTCTCCATTCTAAAACTCAGTTCACTTTACTATCTTCTATATCGCTTCCCTCCCCACCGAATGTCGTTGCTTCAGAACCACCCCCGGTGACCCACAACATCGGGTCTCAGATCCTCGCAGGTGCAGATATTGATGTCTCATCTCTGCTTTCTATCCTCCCCGTCGCCAAATCTAATCGGCATTTCTCCGTTACTCTAAAAAACCCCGCTCCCAACTCATCTCACATTCTCTCTTTTTCCGAATTCACCATCGCTTTCAGCCGCTACACGGACGTAGTTTGCTCAGTTTTTCCCCATAGACGACGCAAACTTAACGATTATCTTGGCCATAGTCACAGAACTCGCGCTGTCCTACAGAGGTGGTCATTTCTATAAATACCACAATTTATTCTCTGCCAAATGCACAGTTCACGTGGCTCAGTAGAATCAGTGCCCCTACTGGGGCGCACTGAACCCTGATCTCCACAACAGAGTGTTTTTAGGATGCCACAACATTACATGCGCACTCTGCAGGTCGTTAGCCCACATCAAAACTTCCTGCCCTCAAGTTAATCCTGCTATCCCTGCCTGCCCAGACACGGCCCAACCCAAATCCACAAGCTACGTCCCACGTTCTGCAACTACAAATGCAGATCCAGAGTCTAAGGGTAGTTCAAGGCCTCCCCTCTCGGTTGCTGGACAGGTTTGTCAGAATTTTAACGGGGGGAAATGCAGTAGACAACGTTGCAAGTTTCTTCATGCCTGTAATTATTGCGTCGTTTCGGGTCTCATTGCTGTTCAGCATCAGACAGGGCTCTCCCTTCCGGTGCAGCAGAGCCGCAGCTCCCTTCGGTCGCAGTGAGCCCTCCATCTGACGCTTTAAACCACGCCACGCATTCAGCTGCAAGAGGGACTCTACCTTCCGGTGCAGCAGAGCCGCAGCTCCCTTTGGACGCAGCGAGAGTACCTCACCTGGCCTTCCATCGTGCTCCTTATTCGGCGGCAGGTAGGGCTTGCCATCCGATGCGGAGAGCCTTCAGCTCCCGTCAAGCACCGCATGACCCCACCCACTCGCCCGGCCGCCTCCTAACCCTACTTTTTTCTTCACAGTATGCATATTTTGGGGGGTTACTAACAATTTTCTCTCCGGCTGCAGTCTCATACCATTAGCTTCTTTTGGGGAGTTCTCTGGGTTCGGGCTCTATCCCGAGCTCAGAACCCTCCCTCTGGACAGCATGCCAAATATGCTTACTAATTGCTCAATCATTTTATATGTTAGTGCGAACTCGGGAAATTATGTTTCATTAACAAAGTTCGGGAGGAGCACGATCAGATAATCAGTCTGGCCCAGGTCGTCAGCTAATCACCTTAACAAGCACAACACGTGTATATATATACAGCCAACTCACCTCTGTTCTATGACAGTTTTCCAGCATCCCGCCTCCACCCCAACTCCTCACTCTTAATCTAATTTCATCCCATTCTTGGGATGGGGGGGGGGGGGGGGGGGTTATCTGGGTTCGGGCTCTATCCCGAGCTCAGAGCCCTCCCTCTGGACAGCACGCCAAATATGCTTACTAATTTCTCAATCATATTATATGTTAGTGCAAACTCGTGAAATATTATTAGAGTATGAGAAATATATGAGGCTGGGGCTCGCTGGTTAATCTGAATCCATAAACTGGTAATCAGTGAGCAGAACAAAATACATAGATTTCTGTGAGGCCTAATCAATGGCCGCTAACGATGCTATCCCTCATGTACATGAAGCCATATTCATATGTTGGTTTTGTGTATCTGTTGTGTCTCATTTCAAAGGCTGTACCCTTCGGAGGTCATATTTGTCAGTTGCATACAGTACGTCATTGAGGATGTCTTATTTAATAAAAGTCAACATTATAAAAATGACTGTAATTCCTCGTAAAGCCGAATTACTGTAATTTCTTTCTAACTTTTGAATGTAATGGATGCTTTTCTGAAAATAGACAACCTCTACGACATATGCATATGGGGTGGTGATGGCGCAGTGGATAAGACACATGCCTTTGGTGTGAGAGACCCGGGTTCGAATCCACTGTGAGACACCAATGTGTCCCTGAGCAAGACACTTAACCCCTAGTTGCTCCAGAGGCGTGCGACCTCTGACATATATAGCAATTGTAAGTCGCTTTGGATAAAAGCGTCAGCTAAATGAATAAATGTAAATGTATATGCAGCCATCGCAGCCTTCAAAATCAGACACAGGCCATGTGTGGAACTGTTTAAAATTGCAGCCCTACCTAACCAAATAGTGTTGCTAATACGACTGACTAGTTCTAGTTTCAGGTTCTAGTTTCAGAACCATTTGGACTAGAAATGGAAAAACACTTAATTCACATGAGAAGATGAGTTTGAGATTTATTTTTTTTATATTATCTTGAACAGTTACTGCTCTTCTTGGCTTAAATCCTATGTTACAAGGCATGATGTAACCAGGTACAACATTTACAATGTTTAAGAGACATTTTCGTCAAGAGAAAACACTCGTACCAAAGCTAAAAACTACATGCACATGCACATTCACATTGGATGCAGTAGGTTGAAAAAGTAAAAGTGTACGTTACGCAGCATTTTTGTTTAAAAATATACACTCAAAATACATTAGATTATGCATAGAAGTTGTAACATATAGGCCTGTGTGCTGTGTCCTGCATTTTTGACATAATGTCTGGTATGTCATTGTGTTATTTAACAGAATATGTAAAAGCTTTTGTAAGACACTGTATTGAGTACTGTGTGCAGGGTTTACACAGCTGTTTATTATATTTGTATATTGCATTAATTTTGATAAATGAACAAGGTATAATTTAATCATTACTTTTAATTAATTTAGTTCACTGAGGCACATGCTTATGTGGTCGGTGATCATCATAAAACACCTATGTGACCTTTAGCACAGAATGGTGAGAATTAGTGACTGCACAAAATAATAAAGATATTACACATACAGTATATATAAGAACAGAAAACAGTGTCCACTATCCAATAGCTGTGCAGTTCTCTCACAAATACAGCTAATCATTATTCAGAAAAGCATTTATAAATGATGTTATATTGAAAGCAAATATAATTCAAATGTTGTTGTTTTTTTCTTTTCTTTTGATTTACTGTTAACCTAAAATAATGAAATGGAAAGGTGAACGCTGAATTCAAAATGTCTATTTAGAATCTTTACTGAAATTGTTATTCTTAAAAGGGTAAGGAATCACAAATCAGCTCTACTAGGTTTCGGCCCAAAGGTTTTAAACGTATTTGGCCTGTTTTTCAATTCAATTTCTCGTACAAGTACAGACAAAATCAGACTTGCTCACAGCTTATACAGTGAGAATAAAGCTATACTTTTTATTTTTTAAATTCTCCTGCTACATTTCACTCTTCTTTCTGTGGTTGTGTTCACCTTGCTGCGTTTGTACAGTTCTTTTATTGATTGCATGATCTCCTCTGTCTTTAGAGTGTATATGATGGGATTCAGCATAGGTGGTATTGTCTGCGTCAGGGAATTGTTAATTATCCGGGTGTTTGGATGCAAAGGTGTTATTATCGATGCAATATTATTACTCAAAATCGGGATATAAAAAATTGCCACCAACATGAGATGTGAGGTACAGGTTTTTATGGCCTTGATACGGTCAACACCATGGGGAATCTTAAACAAAACCAGAGCAATGCAGAAATATGAAATGAAGATCAATATCAGTGGTGTAAAAATCAGAAGACTATAGCAAATTTTACCCAACAAAATATTTAGAGAATTATCATTACAAGCTATTCTGTAGATAGGGCCATAATCACAAAAAAAACTATCGAGGACATTAGATCCACAAAAAGAAAGTCTATTCACAGAACCTACAAGTACAGAAAAAAATGTCACAGAAAAAATCCATATCACCCCTATGATCAGAAACATGGCTGGTTTGGTCACAATGGCATGATACCGTAGAGGAAAACAAATAGCAACCAGTCTGTCATAAGCCAAGACAAGTAGTGTCAAAGATTGCGTGTTCATGAAATGATATACAAAAAACATATATATCAAGCATGCTTCATATGAAATGTCCTGGTGCTCAAATAAAAATGTGTCAATGACTTTTGGAATTAAAGCTGAGCTCCCACACAGATCAGAAAAGGCCAAATGAAAAACAGCAATGTATTTGGCTGTGTGAAGTTTGTGGACTAAATATATAAGACACATGATAAATGAATTCCCTAGAACAGTCACAACATACACTAAAGACAGGAATACATAGTAGTATTTCACATGTGGGATATTAAAAAAGCCATTGATGAAAAATGTTGTAGGACGAACAAAGGTCACTTTTGCAGAGGAGTTTGAGTGCATGGAGCTCATGATACCTGTTGTCTGATATTTTATGTCACCTGTGATTAAAAGACGTTACAGAAAAGCATTCAATAGCAGAGAATATTCAAGTAATTATTTCATTACCAGTCACAGTGCTTTTATGGACAAACATGTTTGAATGTTATTTGATATAATCTTATTGAACTAATAATAAAATAATCTTTCAGTAAAATCATTAGAGAGAATCAGAAGGAACACATGGTCTATACTCTACCTTCTCCAAACTGGAACCATCTCATTAATTTACCATCCATCAGACAAATTTATAGTTAGATTACTCTTGAGTTTAGGACCCTCTCTATAGACCTGAATAGATACTCCTGCCCCTTTATCCTCAAGCTTGGAAAATTCAGAGTGCTACTGTACACAGAGAATCACTGTTAGCCATCAAGCTAATGATACATGTTAATTATGGGTGAATTGAAGATAGCCCATTGTATGTTGTCAGAATTTATTATGGTAAAGAATAAATTGTCATAGGGTGCTTTGCTCAGATAAAGAGCACGACACTGAGGAGATCCAATACACAGTCTTTAGTATATCCACAGGGAAACGAACATAGAAAATCCATAAAAAGTTCAAAACAGCAAAGCAAATGTATCCAACAATAATAACCGAGAAACTCAAACGGAACGGACAGAAACTTAAATACACAGACCATACGAGGATAATTAAAAAGACACAGGTGAACTAACATAATCAAAGGGGAGACAGAAACTAGGTCAAAGAACAAAACTAGACAGGCAACCAAAGTCAAAACAGGTTGATAGTGTGACAGATCACCTCCTCTTCCGGAAGGTGCAACCTCGAGCTGCAAAGAAGAAAGGGTCAGGAGATGGTCGAGGGATGGCGAAGGGCTGGCAGAAAGACGGGCAGGCAGACAACCAGAGCGGCGATGATGGAGGTAGGAGCCAGGGCGGCGAAAATGGTGTGAGGAGTCAGGATGGAACAGATGGAGGGAGGAACCAAGGAGAAGCCCGGAGCAGGAAGAGACGAGAGATGCTCCAGAGCCCATCCAGGAGGACGACCCACGGTGGAGCCGACGGAGGGAGGAGACATGGTGGAGGAAGGGCTGACAACACCAGGGGGCCAAATGACGGCGGCGGAGCAGGTGGGAGAGGAGCCCATGGTGAGGACGGTGAGCCGCAGAGCCAGGGAGACGGGGAGGATCCGGAGCACCAAGGCAGAGCAGATGGCTCAGGAGACCGAGGCGCAGGCGGGGTTCTGGAAGGCCGCAGTGGAGCCAGAGCGACAGAGGACCAAGGTGGAGCTGGAGGGAGGGAGGAGCCCAACGGAGCCAGAGGGATGGAGGGATGAGGTGAAGCTGGAGGAGTGTAGTCCTAAGGTGAGGGCAGGTTGATGACCGAACAAGGCGGAGCCGGAAGCATGAGGGAGTCCGGCAGAGCTGGTGGACTGATGGGCCACGGTTGAGTCGATGGGTCGACAGGCCAAGGCGGAGTCCGGGTCTTGGAGGTTGGATGCGGAGACAGGGGATCCTCCGACCTTGATGGAGCTGGAGACTGACAGGCCCACAGCGACTCCAATCCACAGATGGAAGGCTGAGGATAAGCTGAGGGTCTGGCAGGATGCAGAGGGACAGAGGATGACAGAGGACACAGGAGAGGTAGTGGGAGAGAGAGGCTGGGTGGGAGGTCATGACAGACGGAGTCCTCCAGGAAGGTGTATGTCGTCTGCACACACCAAATCATAACTCCCAACACCGGGAGCACGGCAGACAGTGGAATAACCTCTGTGTTCATGGCAGGGTTGACAGACAGTGCGACAGTTCAGGGTGGACAAACAGTCCAACACCAAACTCCATGGTCGTGATGGGATAGACAGGTAATCCAAGACACACAGACAGTTCTGGACAGACTGACAGTTCGGGGCAGACAGACAGTTCAGACGGGAGGAAAACAGGCATGTCTGCATCTAAATCCTCTGAGGTCAACCTCAGCTCACCCTCAGCGGTGGAATAGTGGGTGGGGCTTTCCTCCACGCCCTAGCTCTCCACTGTGTCATCCTCAATAGCATGCTTCGTGCTGGCTCACGCACCTGGTCAGACATTTAATGAGGCTCTGGCTCCGGGGCGATCCTCAGCTCTGTCTCTCCTTTTAGCGATGGCTCGTCGACTGCGGCAGGCTCTGACTCTTTGACTGTGGTGGGCTCTGGATGATGCTGATGCGGGATGATGCTTGGCTGGGCTTTGGAGCAGGGCCGGTGTCATCGGTCAGGGGTCAGGGGTCAGGGGTGATCCACAGGACACCAGCATCCACTCCACGTAGTCCACGAAGCTCCCTCAATGGCCCTTCCAAGACAACTGCTCTCGTGTAGCGGTGTTGAGGCCAGTGTGCAGGAATGTGCATAAGCAGATGTCCGGGAAGGTGGTACAGTGTGCGAGACTCAGGAGCTCCTCCAAATGTCCCTCGAGGGAGCGGTTCACCTGCTCCATGTTGATGGCGGCAAGGTGATCCATAACAACAAAACAAAAGACTGGCATAAACGGAAATAAAAAATCGGGTAAAACTCGACAGATCATTTTTCTTTGTTTGGTCAGGTATTCTGTTACGATACTGCATTGGAGAACAGGCACGAAGATGGAGGTTTACAGTCTTTAATATATCCACATATCGGTAAATCTGTATACAGGAAGGCTGGTTAAACATGTAAGATGTGTAAAAGCATACTTTGGCCTGTAGACTGGGCTTGAAATAACACATTTCCCAACCAGGACACAGCACAATGTGTTCAGCAGGTGAGCCATGCTGGCTACTGCTGCTTGCTATTGCTAACTCCCTCTACCACATGGCTTTATTTAAGGAAACCTAAAACACCCTAGTACCCCTAGTGGTAAGGAAGAAAGCTGCCTACAAAATTCTTATTAACAGGCTCATGTCTGTTACACCTCAAATATGGCTCATGAGATCCACTTTCCTGCTGAATTTAGCTGCAACTTTGATCAAACTAACCCACCTGTGATTTTGTTATGATCCTGAAGACAAGCTCAGGTGTGTTTGATTAAGAATAGAACTAAACTCGAAAGTTAATCTCGTGAGCCAGATTTGAGGATCCCTGGCCTATATAAAACAAGAGGTTCTGAAAAGGTCTCTTTTGGTTTGAGCCATTCCAGTTCAATTGAGTGGCTAAAGAATAGCGAGTCAATGTTGTTTGTATTTTCCTAGTTGCATTACAGGGCTTCCTACATAAAACCTGCATGGGCCCAAAGGATACAAAAGTTGCTCTGGGCCCGAATGAGCTGGCCCACAATGGGCCATCATGTGATTAATGTAGTCCTCTAATGTGGCCGTTTAGTTAATGTAGGCTCATGTCACAGACTGATAGGTCTTATGGTAGCAGCGTTCTTCGACTTGATCAGTCTGTTGATCAAGACTGTCAGTCAGTCTTGATCAGTCAGCCCTCCTTGGGAGGTTCCCCTCAGGCCCAACCTATTAACTCAGGCCGAGGGTATGATTTGGAACCCTCGCCCAGACTTATGGAGGCTGTGGGTGTGTCCCCTGAGCAGAGTGCATTGATGTGTTCTGGTCTCTCAGCTGAGATTACTGAAACTAGCTTGAGCTCCAGAGGCCCTACTACGAGGTGCCTATACACCCTTAATTGAAAGGTTTTCACTTCTTGGTGCATGCTGTGCAACTTAGACCCAAATCATTGGCCTGTATCTCCAATATTGGAGTTCTCTTTCAAACAATCGCTCTGTATCTCACTATGGGAAACGCCCCAGGCATGATAGACTATGGAAACACCAATTACACCACATCTGTCCGAAGGATGGACCAATTACAGCTCTTGACAAGGAGCCCACCCCCTCCCAATATATACAGCTGTGATCCCCGAAACATTCTTGTTCTCTTTCCCGTAAAGACTTTCCTTCAGCACCTAGGCTGCGCTGCGTCAAGGTTGACGTTGCCGAACGCAGTACATTCAAAAGAAATAATCTGTTGTGGATTCCCTGCTCGTCGCTGAGCTTCTTTGCTTCACTCTTAATAGCGGTGTGTCACTAGCTAATGCGTTAAGGCGAGCAAATTGAGTTTATCTGACTTACCATGTTGGTGTCCAAGGTTGCTGCGGAGAAAGGGAAGGAGGCCCCGTCGCGTTCATGTCTGGCAGCGTGTGAATTCATGATCTCGGGCCAGGATTCGTATTCGATGTGTATCGCATGCATGGGTGTCATGCATGCCCAGGCCGTGCTGGTGGATGCAGAAAGTTGCACGCACTGTTGTATAATGCCGGCCAGAAACGAAGGCTTCAGGTGGCTGCATCTTCCAAAGATGACCCGGTTCTCTCTCCCTTCTTCGGCTAAGGGGGCCCATCCCTCTCCTCCGCAGGATCTTCCTTCGTGGGGGGATATTATGGATTCGGAGTCCCATGAGTTTATACCGTTTTTCGACCAGAAGCTGCTGGTGGAGGGCGATGAGGTTGAGGGAGATGAAGAAGAAGATGAGATGTTAGATCGCCTCCTCCGAGATGATCTGGAAATTTATAAGTCTTCGGCACTAGCGGTGAGGGCACCAAAAATATAATAAAATACCTAACTACATAATACTATTATTGTTAGAAATCGCAACAATATTAAACAGAAATAAATACATTTATACATTTAAAATTTTAATTAAAACAATAAGTAAACAATAAATAAACAATTATCTCCAGGCCAGAGGAGAACTGGCCCCCCAACTGAGCCTGGTTTCTCACAAGGTTTTTTTTTTCTCCATTCTGTCACAGAGGGAGTTTTGGTTCCTTACCGCTGTCGCCTCTGACTTGCTCAGTTGGGGACACTTAATTTCTAGTGATTATCGTCAATTTGATTCAGCAGATACTATTTAAACTAAACTGATCTAGACAATGACATCTCTGAACTCAATAATGAAATGCCTCAACTGAAAATTGAGTGTTTAATCTTATTTTAATGCATTACTGACACTCTATCCTCCAATTTGATACTGTTAAGTGCTTTGACACAATCTGTATTGTTAAAAGCGCTATATAAATAAAGGTGACTTCACTCAACGTCACCTCAATGTTGATGGCGTACCAAGCCTGATTACTTGAGGAGCTGGGTATGTAGCTGGATGCCGGTAATCCAAACCCGGTGGTCTGGGAGGAGATCTGCAACATAACAGATCTCAATCTATACAACTCATGTGGTGCGATGCAAAGCTGCGGCTGTACCATGGCCCTCGCCGTCGCGGGCAAGAGATCGCTGTGGCTAAATCTCTCGAGCACTGGAGACAGGGATACATTTTCTTGACACTCCTGTAGATTCGCGTAGGCTGTTCGGCCCAGCAGTTGCGGCATTGAGACAGAGGTGCAACCTCCAGAAGAAGGAAGGCGAGGTGTTTCACATCTGTCTGCCCCGTAAAAGAGCATCCCGTCCTCCTGTTCTCCTCTGGTTTTTGAATGTGTCCAGAACTGCTAAACATTAGAGCACAGAGCAGGCGGCTCATTCCCCCGCTGCTCCGAACGTTAAGCCATGGGGAAAGCAGTCATTCACGGCAGCGGCTGCAAAGTCCAGGTCCGCTAACCCTTCCAACAAAAACAAGAGGGATACCTAGGACACAATCTACTCATGGGAGAGACGGGCAGCACCAAGGGTTTTCTGCGATGTCCTCTCCCGAGTCCACCATGTTTATTCCCCCACCCTCAAAAAAGCAGAGGATGTTGATTTTGTGCGGAGAAATGGTTCTAAGTTGTGTTCAGGCCAGTTCAGTTCGGCTCTGTCTTCTCTTAAAAGAATCGGCTCCCAGCTCTCAGGTTTTATCTGCATGAGCAGTCTCTTTCCCTACTCTCCAGCTATCTTCAGGTATGTTAAGGTGTAATTGTATATTGTTCCCATAGCAATGGCTACACAGATTCTCATTTCCCTATTCAGAGAAAAAAGGTTACAAATGTAACCAAGATGTTTCTACTATCACCTCTTTGCAGCATTGAGCAATGAAGCCAATCACAGACATATCTGTTGATTTCATCAACGCAATGGCCAATCAGAGATGTTCAAGTTAGTTAGAATCCAGAATCCACATTCTGCTCTCTTGCTAATCCTCTCATTATAACAAAGTATAGACGCGTTGTTAGAGATTAATTGTGCAGTGTAGAGCTTCAGTGATTATAACGGGAACTTTGTGAGATCGCGATGAAGATGAGTGACAGCTGCTCCTCGAGGGCCAACATCCTTCACACTGCCAGGAAAGGTGTGTTTAATTGGGGTTGGAGCTAAACTCTGCAGGACAGTGGCCCTCCAGAAGCAGGACTGGATACCCCTGATGATATTTCAAAAGACCACTAACAACATATGTCATACTGTATTATTAGACTAAGGGAAATCAGACTGGGGTCGCTCCTTTGAACCAGATATCCAAGCAGTCCCACGCAGTGGTGGAGGTAATGAATTACAACTACTCATGTTACTGTAAGTAAGTAGTTTTTTCAGATACTTGTACTTTTTTGAGTATATTTTTAAAGCTGTACTTTTACTTGTACTTAAGTACAAATTAAGCAAAATAATCTACTTTGTTACATTTAAATCATAGTTCGTTACTGAGTACGCCCAATTTGAATTGATATTCAAACCTTTGACGGCATTTCAGTAGCTAATAAAGATATCCGGTCATAAACGCAGTAGCCCCTCACTGCAGAACAAAGATCCAGGGGGCGGGATTGGATCCACATCTAGTGGGTGGAGATGGGTAGGTTTAGGGGTGGAGATGGGTTGGTTTAGGGATCAGGGGGTGCAGATGGGTAGGTTTAGGCATATGTAAGGTGGGAGGAGTTGGCTCTGGATCCTTGCCCCCTGGATCTTGTGTTCTGCAGTGAGGACCATCTCCGTAAACGCACCAATAAAAACCCTGATATCTGAACCGGGAAAAGCAGCTGCAGCAGGTGAAGAGCTGATCGGACAGTGAGGGAGTCAGCGTAACAATGGAGTCAAAGTTCGGAGAAGCAAACTACATGGTAGTGTTATCATAAATATCTATATACCCATACTGAAATATCTGACACAGTTCCATTACTCATTTTCCACAGTATCCACCATTTATAGCCTGCCCTACACCAATACAAGCTGCGTCTTGCTCTCTCCTCTCCGAAAATGAGTTTGACACGCATCCGCCTCCTGTCAGTTACAGAGTCTGAATCTGAATATCCGCCCTGGATTGCAGGTATTCTGTATAATTTTAATCATTCCCGCGCAAATGTGGCGAGCGCTTTATTGTAACATGAGAACACAGTCATGTAATCGCAGAAAACTGGATGCGAGCTCTCAAATAGGCTTTAATTTATACAAATTAACTGCATGTCCCTTTACTCCGATATTGCTTGTGCGCACTCAGAATGTGTGCGCACAAAATGAACAACACATTTTCGTACACGATAAAAACTCCTTGCGTTTTCTCCATTTGACTGATTTGAGCATTCATAAACAACACAAAACACAGGCATCTTGAGTTTCTGCTACTGATTCCTATGGAGAAAAAATTACTTCCTGCCCTCCAGCAGCATTTCGCACATCATCAGAATCACGTGTTTGCAAACAACATATTAATTAAATATTTCCTCTAAAAAGTAACTAGTAACTTGTACTCTGAGTAGTTTTTGAGACGAGTAATTTGTACTTTTACTTAAGTACCGTTTTGACACCAGTACTTTTACTTGTAATTGAGTATTATTTCAGCAATGTAACAGTACTTGTACTTAAGTACAAATTTTCAGTACTCTTTCCACCACTGGTCGCACGAAGCTGTGGACATCATAGATTACATGCTTGTGCCAAAAACAAATCAAGCTCCTGTACATAACAAATATTCTTACAGTAGAATCTTGGTAAACTTTGTAGTGCTTTTCTACCATCAGTTCAAACAGCTACTGTTGCTGAAAACATACAAATGAAGCCATACAAATTTATACGAATCAACCACCAAATTTGCCAAATATAACTGTAACATATCTAACAGTGCTCTAATAGAACTGCTACTGATACTGACACACCACGATCAGAGCCATTCGGACTAAATATGGAAAACATTTACATGTGTGACATTTGTTTTTTAATATTATCTTTAATAGTTAATTTTCGTGTCGGCTTAAACCTCTGTTAAAACATTGCTGAGGTAACCACGCACACTTTTGACAGAAGTTAAAATTATTTTCATGAAGACAAAAATCTGGCCAAAGCTAAAACTACATATAAATCCACACTGCATGTAATTGGTTAAAGCTAGGTGTATTATATTTTTAACAGTGTAAACATCATGATTGCTGTATCCTGCATTTTTGTCATGTAAATAATGTCTGGTATATCATTGTGTTATTAATATGGTCAATATGCAGAAGCAGTTGTATGGGATTATACTGAGTACAATGTGTGTAACGGGACCAACGAGACATGAGACAATATCCAGAGGGCTTGAGAAGAGGGGTAGTCCAATAACATGAGCAATAATCCAAACGAGGTACAAACAGATTCCGAACGGCGAGACAAGGGTAAATTCAAGATACACAGGGAGGAATAAGGAAACCGGAAACAAGGCAACATGGAATGACAAGACTTACAACTGAACACTAGACTCAGTAAAGCAGCTATCACTAGGTGAGTGATAAACGCAGAACAGTACATGAGACTAAACAGAAACACAGAATGGCTCGGTAAGCTTTCCTGTAGCTCAAATAGTAGAGCATGGCGCTAGCAACGGCAAGATAATGGGGTCGATTCCCAGGGAAAGCAAGAGCTGATAAAATGTAAAACTGTAACTTGAATACAATGTAAGTCGCTCTGGATAAAAGCGTCTGCTAAATGCGTAAATGTAACACTAGGGGAGTGCTATACGAAGAACAATACTCGGCAATCTGTGAAAGGAAGTCCATGGTTTATGTAGGGTGTGTGATTGTGTGATAGTTCTCAGGTGTGAGCGTGTGATTGAGACAGCTGTGTGTACTTAGTGCAATGAATGATGGGAAATGCAGTCCAGGGTAATATGTAACATCCTGTGTAATGTGAGAGTCAATGTGATGGAGGAGTGACCTCTGGTGGCGAGCGAATGGAAGTCCATGGACCTGATTCATGACAATGTGGCTTTATGTCACTGTTTATCATAGATGTAAATTGAATTTGTTTTGTTTAAAAAACAAGGTAAATTTTAAGGATTACTTTAATGAGTTTAGTTCACAGAAGCCCATGCCTGCATTACATTGCCTAAAATCATGATATGATGTAGTCTGTGGTAAACAAATACCTTCTAATATAGCACAGAATGGTGAGAATTAGTAACTGCATGAAACAATAAACATATTACAAACACAGTAACCCATACAGTAACAAAAAAAAGTGTCAACTGTCCAAGAGCACTGCAGTACTGACAAATACAACAAAAATATTCAGAAACATTTACATTTGTTAGCTTTAAAGCAAGTGTAATGCAAAAGGTTTTTTTAACTTACTGTTAATCTACAGTGCTTACATGCAAAGATGAGTACTGCAATCAAAAAAAGTTTTAGAATCTTTGCAAATTTGTTCACAAAATAAATAAATAAATTACAGGAAGGAAGGAATCACAAAGAAGCTTTACTAGGTTTCAGCCAAGAGGTTTTAAATATGTTTGGCCTGTTTACAACACAGTATCTATTACAACTACAAACAAACCTGTAATTATATTTTTTATTACTCCTCCTGTATTTCATCCTTCTTTCTATTATAGCGTTCACCTTGCTGCATTTGTACAGTTCTTTTATGGATTGCATGACCTCCTCTGTCTTTAGAGTGTAAATGACGGGATTCAGCATAGGAGGTATTGTCTGTGTCAGGGAAGTGTTAATTATCCTGGTGTTCGGATCAGAATATGTTATTATAGATGCAATATTATTGCTTATAAGTTGGAGATAACTGACTACCACTATCATGAGATGTGAGGTGCAGGTTTTCATGGCTTTGATTTGGTTAGCGCCAGCTTAAGCAGAACCAGTGAAATGCAGAAATATGTGATGATGATGATGATCCTTATGAGTGGTATGCAAATTAGGAGACCAAAGCTAATTTTCCCCATCTAAATATTCATAGAATTTTCATTACATGCTAGTCAATAGACAGGGCGATGATCACAAAAATAACTATTAAGCACATTAGATCCACAAAAGGAGAGTCTATTCACCAAACCTACAAATACAGAAAAATGTGTCACAGAAAAAATCCACATCACCCCTATGATCAGAAACATGGCTGGTTTGGTTACAATGGCATGATATTGTAGAGGAAAACAAATAGCAACCAGTCTGTCATAAGCCAAGACAAGTAGTGTCAAAGATTGCAGATTCATGGAATGAAATACAAAAAAAAAAACCTATTTGCTAAACATGCTTCATATGAAACAACCTGGTGCTCAAATAAAAATGTGTCCATGACTTTTGGAATCAAAGCTGAGCTTCCACACAGATCAGAAAGAGCCAGATGAAAAACAGCAATGTATTTGGCTGTGTGGAGTCTGCGCACTGAATAAATGACATGATAACACATGATAAATTAATTTCCCAAAACACTCACAAAACAACACTAAAGACAAGAGCACATAGTGGTATTTCACATGTGGGATATTAGAAAAGCCAATGAGGAAAATGTAGCAGAAAGAACAAAGGTCACATTTGCAGAGGAGTCTGCCTGCATGGAGCTATGATACCTGTTGTCTGGTTTTTTGTCACCTGTGATGAGGAACTGTTATAGAAATACTTTCAAAAATACAGATTTAAAAAAAAAATATATATTTGAGAAAAAGAATCATTAGAATCTATTTTTTGTTTTGAAGGAAAGAAAGGAATCACAAAAAAGCTTGTCTAGGTTTCAAGCACAAAGGTTTTAAATATATTTGACCTGTTTACAACACAATATATGTTACAAATACAAACAAAACCAAACTTGCTCACAGCTGATAAACAGTAAGATTAAACCTGTAATTATTATTTTTAATTTGTCCTGCTGCATTTCACTCTTCCTTCTGTCGTTGTGTTCACTTTGCTGCGTTTATACAGTTCTTTTATGGATTGCATGATCTCCTCTGTCTTTAGAGTGTATATGATTGGATTCAGCATAGGTGATATTGTCTGTGTCAGGGAATTGTTAATTATCTGGGTGTTTGGATGCAAAGGTGCTATTGTAGATGCAATATTATTGCTTAAAATTGGGATATAAAAAATTGCCACCAACATAAGGTGTGAGGTGCAGGTTTTTATAGCTTTGATCCGGTCAACACCATGGGGAATCTTGAACAAAACCAGAGCAATGCAGATATATGAAATGAAGATCAATATCATTGGCATAAAAATCAGGAGACTAAAGCAAATTTTACCCAACAAAATATTTAGAGAAGTATCATTACAGGCTAGTCTATAGATAGGGCCGTGAACACAAAAATATGTATCAAGCACATTGGATCCACAAAAAGAAAGTCTATTCACAGAACCTACAAATACAGAAAAAAATGTTACAGAAAAAATCCACATCACCCCTATGATCAGAAACATGGCTGGTTTGGTCACAATGGCATGATACCGTAGAGGAAAACAAATAGCAACCAGTCTGTCATAAGCCAAGACAATTAGTGTCAAAGACTGCATATTCATGAAATGATATAAAATAAACATATACGCCAAACATGCTTCATATGAAATGTCCTGGTGCCCGAATAAAAATGTATCAATGACTTTTGGAATCAAAACTGAGCTTCCACACAGATCAGAAAGGGCCAGATGAAAAACAACAATGTATTTGGCTGTGTGAAGCCTACGGACTGAATAAATGATACACATGATAAATGAATTCCCTAGAACAGTCACAACATACACTAAGGACAAGAATACATAGTAGTATTTTGCATGTGGGATATTAGAAAAGCCACTGAGGAAAAATGTAGCAGGACGAACAAAGGTCACATTTGCAGAGGAGTTTGAGTGCATGGAGCTCATGATGCCTGTTGTTTGTTTTTTTGTCACCTGTGATGAAGAACTGTTGTAGATACACTCAAAATTACAGAATATTCAAATACTTATTAAATTTCAGGGTCACAGTGCTTTTATGAACAAAATTATTTGGATATTCTTTTATATAATCTTATTGAACTAATAATAAAATAATATTTTCAGTAAAATCATTAGAGAAACCCAAAGTTTATACTCTACCTTCTCCAAACTGGAATCATCTCATTATCCTACTAGCCATCAGACAAATTTATATGAAATAATTCTCTTGAGTTTGGGACTGTTGTTCATGGATCAGCTCTTCTCCCTATAGACTTGAGGATGATAGGGCAGGAGTAAATCTACACAACTGTCCACAGATCATGACTGTTAGCATCCATCAATGGTAAGATGCTAAATATGGGTGGATTGAAGCAAGCCCATTGTACCATGCCTCAAAACATCCACAATGTGGGTGAAAGCTATTTTCAATGAATGTGCAAGACTTCTGCTGCTATAGTAAATAACTTAAAGAATAACAAGTGTTGTAAATGGTAAAACTATTTGTGCTACAAACCGATGTGTTTATGATTACTACAATAAATTAAAATAATACGAATATGACCACTTTGTAATATCAAGCAGCATAACTTGCATAATTTGTATGGCTAAAGTAACTCGAAGCAGATGACACCAGAAGCCTCGCTCATTCAAGTTTACAAATGCCTGCACCTGATCTTATGTTAAAAATAAGGCATATGAGGTGTTTTGCTATTCAATGAATCAGTGTTATTGAACGAATAGGTTGAGTGCAGGGGGACTCACTCATTAATCACTTGCATAATCACTCACATAAATGACATTGGCATAGGAAATATGTAAATGAGAACATGGTAACACTTTAGAATACTCTTCCTTCGTTAACGAATAACTACACAGGAACAAGTGACTAATGCTCTATTAACATTGTAGTAACTCCTATTACCTAACAAGAAACTCTGATTAATGATTTAGTAAGTTATAACGCTCAGTTGAAACTGGTAGTTCACTATTAGCTAATCAATAACTCCTAAATATATATATATACATATATATATATATATATATATATATATATATATTCTGGAGAACTACTAAGAACTACTGTATACAGGTTCATAATTAATGTGAATTATGCAAAATGTATAATTAATTCTAAAGTGAAGATCATGGTAACCCATTAGTTATGACTCAAGAATTACCAAATCCTTTTAAAGGAACTACTAATTAATTGGATCAATATTCTAAAGTGAAAAGCATCATAACTCCCTAATATTTACTGACATCATTGTAAGATTTTGAAAATATGTAAGGTTTTGGATAGTAATGACTCATGTGTTACCACATCCTTCTGAAGAAATTACTAATCAGTATTCTAAAGTGAAGATCGCGGTAACCCACTAGTAATGATTTAAGTGTTACCAACTGTAGCAAAATTAATTACTAACCAAAACCTTACAAAAACCTCAAACGTTTACAATGACTTCAGTAATTACTAAGGAGTTATCACTATCTTCACTTTAGAACACTGATCCAAAAATTTTTTAATTCCTTTAGAAGGATGTAGTACCACCTGAATAGTTACTATCCAATACTTTTCAAAACTCTCAAAAGCTTACAATGATTTCAGTCATTACTAGGGAGTTATCATGATCTTCACTTTAGAATACCTATCCAAATGATTAGTAATTCCTTCTGAAGAATTTGGTAATACTTGAGTCATTACTAGTGGGTTACCATGACCTTCACTTTAAAATTAATTATACATTATGTATTATTCATATTAATTATGAATCTGTATACAGTAGTTCTTAGTAGTTTTTAGGGAGGTATGAAAAAATAATAGTTACTGATTAGCTAATGGTGAACTATATATAGTGAACACATTCAACTAAGCACTATCACTTACTAATTCATTAATCAGAGTTTCTTGTTAGTTATTAGTAGTTACTAGAGTGCTAATATTGCGTTACTCATGTGTTCTTGTGTAGTTATTCATTAATGATGGAACAGTATTCTAAAGTGTTACAGAGAACATTAAACCAGGGTTGATAAATTGTTAATCCCTAATCAATTTTGAGCAGTGTGAAACGTGAAGCAAGACAACCCAGGATTCTGTTTTCCTGGGATTTAGAATGACCCAGGATTAACTATTTCAAGATTGGGAAGGCCCTAATTTACTAATGCTGCTCGGCCAAACAAGTACTGTAAGAATGCATGTATAATGCGTTCACTCTCAAGGATCTGGGATCACTATCAAGAAAAAAAAAGATGATTTCCTGAAAGTAGCGGAGCATTGCATGCATTGTGGCGGCTGAGGGAGCGCTTTCTTCTATGGGCAGACCAGAAATTTCTCTCCATCCAAGCAGGTCATGTGCATGATCAGTTGAACCGTAGGGCAGACATGCTGTCCAGAGGGGGCCTAGTTCATAGATAGAGGCTGCATCTTGATCAGACGTCGATCTGCCTCCGGTCCTCAGTCCTGCAGCTCTGCCTTTTTCCCTCCAGGCCTTCAATGTCACCCCAGTTCTTTGTCTCCTCAGCTCCGCCTGGGTCTCCACCTCCTTTGGCACCGTCTCAGTCTGGCATCTCCCTGGTTGGGTTCCAACATGGCATCTGCCTCCTCTAGTCTGTACTACTGTATACAGTTGCTGCGGCACCCGGGGGGCAGTTGGGGGTTCGGTGCCTTGCTCAAGGGTCTCACCTCAGTCGTGGTATTGAGGGTGGAGAGAGTGTTGGTTATTCACTCCCCCACCTACAATCCCTGCTGGACCTGAGACTCTTATGTCTTATGTAGCATGATGCTAATGTTAGATCTAATGCACCTGCAGAACAGGTCCAATTCTTCTTCATAATGCATTTTGTCATAATACTTCACGTAAGGTTGCAAGAAAATATTTTGTTGTATTTATTTAGAAATACTTTTGATAATAGTTGGGTAAATGTATACTGGGATTGAAGCGATATGGCTTGGTAAACGTTTTATTGCCAGTATAAAGGCTGATAAAGGCTGAATAAAAACAAAAGAATAATGATAAAAGAATAATAAGGATGTAATTATGTCTCATTCTGTCAGTCCTCTGTCGTGTGTGTCATGTGTTCCTGGCTCATGTGCCCATATTTGGTTTGTTTCCTGTCCTTGTTAAATGTAAATTCGTTCATTCTTGTCCACCCATGTTCGTCTCGTTATCTATGATTTACCTGTGTATTTATAGTCCTGTCTGTTGAGTTAGATGTCGTCTGGTCTACTCGTTACTCCCCGGTGTTTGTTGTCTGCCTTGCCTTGTCCTGCCCTGTCTCCAGTAAAGTCTGTTATCATTTGAGTTACATCGACGTCTGCGTGTTCCTTGTTCCTCCCTCGTGTGTGCACCGTGAGAGAAGACCATACCTAACAGTAAGCGGCGCCCCTTCACACCGTTTTGTTTTTTCGTTTTGGAAAGTCTTTTGTTTGGTTCCTTTGTGTCTGTCCTGCGGCAAAGAAGTCGCCGCTCCTTGAGTCCGCCGCCGCCCGCGGCGAAAGCCAACCCACCGTCGGCGGCTCCCCCAAGTCACGCCGCCGTTCGCGGGAGATGACCCTGCCGTTCGCAGCTCACCGAGCCCACCGTTCGCAGATGATGACGCTGCCGTTCGCGGGACTCAAGCCCGCCGGATCGCCGCTGAGTCAAGCCGGATCGCCTTTGACTCATGCCGGCCGCCGCCGTTTCCTAGTTCCGGCCGGGAGTGCCGGTTTTGTGTTGTGTCCACAGGAGCAGTTTTAATCATGTCATGTCGGTCGGTCTTGTCTACGGAGACTCGTCTGGAGCAGGCGGCCCCCTTGTCGTGGAAGTGGAGGCGGTTGCTGAGGGACCCTGTGAGGGCCCCTGACTCCTTGTCATGCCCAGGAGAAGCCTCAGCTTCCGAGCTAGCCCAGGAGGGCTTCCTGTTCCTGTGGGTTGTCCTGTTCCTGTCCTGTCATGTACTGTTCTGTATGTCTAGCCCCGGAGGTCTCCTGATACCCCCTAACTTCCCCAGGGAATTTTTTTTGGGGGGGGGTAAAAGGGATCCGGCTGTAGGGGCCGGGCCGAGGGGTCCGAGGCCAAGGTCCCAAAGACCATCTGCGATGGCCTCCTGAGCTCCCAACTCCACCTTGGCCTCCATCTGTCTGTTCCACTCTGGAGGTCCCCGTCCTGTGTTCCTGTCCGTGTTTGTCCTGAGGGGCCTCCAGAGCGCCCCCCCCCCCCCCCCCGATGGAACTGTTAAGGCTCGGGACGAGCCTTTCGGGAGGGGGGAGTTATGTCAGTCCTCTGTCGTGTGTGTCATGTGTTCCTGCCTCATGTGCCCATATTTGGTTTGTTTCCTGTCCTTGTTAAATGTAAATTAGTTCATTCTTGTCCAGCCGGGTTCGTCTCGTTATCTATGATTTACCTGTGTATTTATAGTCCTGTCTGTTGAGTTAGATGTCGTCTGGTCTACTCGTTACTCCCCGGTGTTTGTTGTCTGCCTTGCCTTGTCCTGCCCTGTCTGTTTCCTTAAACTAGTTTGTCATGCATTTCTTTTTCAACACATTTACAGGTAAATCCTAGTATTTTAAATTTGGATTAATCGTGATCAATCACAGTCCATGACTGTGATTAACGCGATAAAAAAAATTAATCGATTGACAGTACTAATAATAATAATAAATACTTTAACAGAACAAATGTGAAGGAAAAGAGCTCAAGGAGTGCTGCATATTTAATCTTGACCAGTGTCTTTATGAACATACGTTTTGCATCAAGAACTACGCACACACATTGTCAAAACATCCATGTGTTTTTAAATTTACATTAAAAAGATGAACTAATAATGAAATAACACACCTAAACATGGAATGTTGACAATGTAAAGTATAATAAACTAAAAGACAAACTGCATTTGTTCTGTGATCAACCAATTTTACTTAACAGTTTTAACTTCTGTTTGCACCTCATAACAGAGATAGGTACATACAAGGACTTGCTTTGGCCACATTTTCCAGTAACAATGTAGTTGTTGAACATGCTTTACAAGAGAAGTTATAAACATTTGTTAGGCCTACATTACATTGCTATGTGTTTCCCAAAAGCACAACTACACAAACGTTTGAGTGTGCATGAACTGTCAGTATTTCAGTCATCACTGAAACTTCATTAAGGCCTATTCACCTTATTTTTAACGTAAGAGTGTGTTTGAAACCTGAATGTGCAAGGCTTCCGGTGTTATGTGCTTACAGCTTATTTTAGCTGCACAAAACATTACCTTATGCTGCTTGATATTGCAAAGTGTTATTTGTTATCATTTAAATTTATTAAGGTAATCATAAACACTGGTTTGTAGAGCAATTTGTTTTACCGTTTACTGCTGGTTCAACAGCTAATGAACTGAAAGACTTTGAAACAGTTTACTTCTGAGTTGCAAAATAAAGTGGATAACTTTTTGCACATTGTTAAAAACTTGGCACGCACCTGACAACAAAAGGCTTTCTTGAATATTCAATGTAATATATATATTTAGATAATTAAATAGATATATTTTTATTATTATTTTGTGTACAACTATTACGTTGAGGCAGTCTGTGTTTTTAATGCTTTTTATTCACAAATTTATTTCACAGATCAGTGTAGGCCATTCATTATTTACTTATCAATTACTTTTTATCTATCCTATGCATTTACTTAAAATTATTGCAATTACTGATTAAAAGTAAATAAATCAATTTAATAACTATGACTATAGCTGAACAAAAGTAAACACTGTAATTCTCTCTTGTTTTGGCCCTTTTTTGATAGGTAGCCCAAAGAGGCACTTTTATTACTTCCCTGAAGAGGTCAGATGGAAAGAAGCAGGGATACATTTTAAGTAAGGAACAAAATAATTACAAACTAAAAGTAGAATGCTATTACTTTCCCACTCTTTGTTTTATTATTTTTAATTACGTGTTTTTTTATTATTATTTAATACATTACAGTAGTGGCTTTAGCATTTGTTGTAGGTTTATGAAGTCATGATACCTGCTGTCTGGCTTGTCATATTAAATTATATTCAGAAAGGCAGAACATTAAAGCATAAATTATTCAACAACAACGATAAAACAATACAAATGACAACAGTGTCTGACAATGTTTTTAAAATGGGAGGGGGGTATTTTGGAGATGGGAGTATGATTCTCCGTTTAAAACGCCTTTTCAAAGAGATTATGAACTTCTCTGTCTTGAATCTGTAGATTATAGGGTCCTAAACCATATTTATTCTGTGATCAACCAATTTTACTTAGCAGTTTAAACTTCAGTTTGCACTTCATAACAGAATATTGAAACATTACTTATGAAGATAAAACAACTCTTAAAAATAATGTTAAGTTGGAGAAAAGAGGTTTATTTCCAAGACAGAAATGTGATTCGTCTTTTAATAATTCTTTTCACAGACGTCATGAACTCCTCGGTCATGAATGTGTAGATTATAGGGTTAAGCATTGGAGGAAGTGCAGAGGTCAGAGAGAGATTAATGATCCTTGTGTTCGTGTTTATAATGGAAGAAAGAGCATATGTAAAAGTGATGGGCACATAAAATATAGCCACTACTATTAAATGAGCAGTACATGTCTTTGTAGCTCTTTGACGGTCTTGTGGAGTTGTGATTCTGAACAGTGTCACAGCTATGCATGTATATGAACAGATGATAAAAAATACTGGAAAGCCAAGAATTAATATCGGGTTAAAACTGCCTATCACAGAGCTTGGGAAATTGCTGCTACAAGCAGAACGATATAGAGGGCCATGATCACAGTAGAAACTATTTATGATGACAATAACTCTGCAGAAAGAAAGCCTACTGATGAAAACTGTAGCGGTGACTACCATAAGCAGTGCCACTGCCCACGTGACTCCAATTATAACAAGCATTGATCTGTGGGTCACAATCATATGATACTTCAGTGGTAAGCAAATTGCTACTAATCTGTCAAAAGACAGAACAGCAAGAGTTAAGGACTGTGTTGAAATAGATAGAAAGACAAAGAACATATTACACAAGCACAATCCATACGGGATCAACTGATTCCCAAACAAAAATGTATCCAGTAGCTGAGGGATCACAGCAGTACTCTCAAAAATATCTGTCAGTGATAAATTAAAGACAGCGATATATTTAGGAGTGTGAAGATTTCGGTCTATAATAATAACAAGCATGAGGCAGGAGTTTCCAAGCAAAGAAATAATGTAGACAAAAAACAAGAATATATAATAGTACCTCATGTGAGGTATTCCAGAAAAACCACTGATATAGAAATAAGACGGGATGGAAATATTCCTGTTTTCAGTGAAATCAAGATTCATGGTGAGTTAATTCACTGATCCTCTATTCATCCTGTATGGGTTAAAGAGCAGTATGTTATTACACATGTTAAGAAAAGATTTCATTACACACACACACACACACACATATATATATATGTAATCACTCCAGAACAAAGCCAAACATATAAACATATTAGGCATTTCAAGCTCTAAAATCACAATTATATTTTAACATGCATCTTAAAAACATCCACTGCCCTATTAAACTAAAATTTTGTATACAATATGCAAGATTTTGTTTAATACACGCTGCAAATAAGGAGATAAGGTGTACTCACAGAAATTAAGATATGACTATAGGAAGTCTTGCTCAAGCTAGTACAGAATCGGCACTGTAAAAAGACTTCCCCAGACCTGATACATACTGAACTATATATCCTTCAGATAGGAATGCCAGGCCTCTCCAGACTTGTCAGCGGACCAATCATAGCACAGATCTGGCATGATCAGGTACGTCAGAATCAAATACACTAACTAATCTACAGTGAAGGGAGCCCTTAAACACAAAATATGCTATAAATTGGGGTTACTGGTTGCATATCTAAAGCTTTAAATTAGAGGTCTGCATTCCCGCGGCTGTTCCGCGGGACCCGACCAGATTTCTTGCGAAGCGTGATTAAATTCCCAAATAAACCGCGAACGGGAAGCGGGCGGTCTAACAATATCCAGTTCCCGACGTCCTTTCAGAACAGCATATCTGCTCTTTATTACCGGTACAGCCTGCACTGGACTGTTATGCACGGGCTGCACTCATGAACCAGTGCTTCGTTTTATTTGCGGGGTCTGTGCGCAGCATGTGAATAAACGATGCTCAGAGCAGGCTAGTGTACCAGTGGTGACTATACGGCCCACATACAGAACAGGCAGGTTGTCGATGAGTGACAGAGCAGAATAAAGATGGCGCAAAGTCTGGATGCTCTTTCCTTGAAGAACATTCAACTCGGTTTTGTTTATATTTTGCTTAGCCTATAATTTTAAATGACAGATGTCGAATTTATTTATTTAGTTTTCTTCTGCAACACTTTTTTCCTAGGCTATTGTGCTTACAGCAAGATGTTAAACGAATTTAGTATTTTGACAAGACGAATAAAATCATAGCTAATAGGCCATTTTTGTACAACCTCCATTTTTTCCCTGTGCGACATTTATTCCTATTGTGTTGTAAAAGCTAAACAAACTGTATCCTGACAAGACGAATAAAAATAAGGAATAGAATTTTTGTACATTTATTTTCTCTGTGACACTTTTTTTCCTACTGTGTTGGCAGCAAAATGTTAAACAAATTTTGTGTCTTAAAAGACTCTTGACAAGACGAATAAAATAACAAATACATAAATTTTGTGCAGACTACACTTTTATTTGTTAGCCTATCTCTCTTTCTGTGTTAGCCACAGCCATATCACCCTGTAGCCCAAGACCGGTTGCCCACTGAAGCTAAGCAGGGCTGAGCCTGGTCAGTACCTGGATGGGAGACCTCTGGTGAAAACTAGGTTGCTGTTGGAAGAGGTGTTAGTGAGGCCAGCAAGGGGGTGCTCACCCTGCGGTCTGTGTGGGTCCTAACGCCCCGGTATAGTGACGGGGACACTATACTGTCAAAAAGCACCGTCTTTCGGATGAGACGTTAAACCGAGGTCCTGACTCTCTGTGGTCATTAAAAAAAATCCCATGGCACTTCTCGTAAAGAGTAGGGGTGTAACCCCGGTGTCCTGGCCAAATTCCCTCTACTGGCCCTTGTCTATCATGGCCTCCTAATAATCCCTGTACACTTGATTGGCTCTATCACTCTCTCTCCTCTCCACCTGTAGCTGGTGTGTGGTGAGCGCACTGGCGCCGTTGTCCTGTGGCTGCCGTCGCATCATCCAAGTGGATGCTGCACACTGGTGGTGGTTGAGGAGAGACCCCCCACATGATTGTAAAGCGCTTTGGGTGTACAGCAACACACAATAAAGCGCTATATAAATGCATCATTCATTCATTCATTCTTTCAGTAGAGAAATTTGAATTTGTGATTCTGGAAACGAGATCTAAATTTAGCGGGAACGGTCGGGTCGGGAAGAAAATTATTCAAAGCGGACAGCGGGTGAACAAAGAGTGAATATATCTATAGTATATATATATATATATAGTGTTTTTGTGCATCTTTGGGATGGTACAATAATGCGTCGGTCACTTGAAGAACGCAGGCTTCTAGAGGGCATATACGTCTGAAGTAATGAATTTAGGTAAAGGGGTGCATAGCCAGTGGTGGTTCTGTAGGCAAACATTAATGCCTTGAATTTAATGCGAGCAGCTATTGGTAGCCAGTGCAAATTGATGAACAGAGGCGTGACGTTCTTTTCGGCTCATTAAAGATTAATCTTGCAGCGGCATTTTGGATTAATTGTAGAGGTTTAATAGAATTGGCTGGAAGACCTGCCAAGAGAGCATTGCAATAGTCAAGTCTGGACAGAACAAGAGCCTGAACAAGGAGTTGTGTTGCATGTTCTGAGAGAAAGGGCCTGATATTCTTAATATTGTATAATGCAAATCTGCAGGACCGGGCAGTTTTAGCAATGTGGTCTAAGAAATTCAGCTTATCATCAATCACAACTCCAAGGTTTCTGGCTGTTTTTGAAGGAGTTATGGTAGATGAGCCTAACTGGAACCTTTCCAGACTGATAGATCTCAATTGCTTTCTTTCTCATTTGTTCCTGAATTTCTTTAGATCTCAACATGATGTGTAGCTTTTGAGGATCTTTTGGTCTACTTCACTTTGTCAGGCAAGTCCTATTTAAGCGATTTCTTGACTGCGAACAGGTGTGGCAGTAATCAGGCCTGGGTGTGGCTAGAGAAACTGAACTCAGGTGTGATAAACCACATTTATGTTTTAACGGGGGGTGCACTTTTTCACACAGGGCCATGTGGGTTTGGATTTTGTTTTCCCTTCATAAAAGAAACCCTTCATTTAAAAACTGCATGTTGTATTTACTTGTGTTATCCTTGATTAATATTTAAATTTGTTTGATGATCTGAATCATTAAAGTGTGACAAACATGCAATAAAATAAAAAATCTGGAAGGGGGCCAACACTTTTTCACACCACTGTATATATACTAGTGCTGTTAAACTATTAAGCGTGATTAATCGCATCCAAAATAAGAGTTTTGTTTACATAATATATGTGCACATAATATACATACAGTATATATTTTGAAAATATTTACATGTATTTACATTTATATATTTATATTACAGATAAATATATTTAATATATAAACATAACATATTTTTCTTAAATATATATATGTATGTGTGTGTATTTATATAAACATAATAAATATACACAGTACACACACATATATTATGTAAACAAAAACTTTTATTTTGGATGCGATTCGCATCGTTTGACAGCACTAATATATATATATATATATATATATATATATATATATATATATATGGGTAGTTAACAATTGTGACCCTGGACCACAAAATCAGTCTTAAGTCGCTAGGGTATATTTGTAGCAATAGCCAAAAATACATTGTATCAAAATGATTGATTTTCATTTTCTTTTATGCCAAAAATAATAAGGACATTAAGTAAAGATCATGTTCCATGAATATATTTTGTAAATTCCCTACTGTAAATATTTCGAAACCTGTTCTTTTATTTGTAATATGCATTGCTAAGAACTTCATTTGGACAACTTTAAATGCTATTTTCTCAATATTTAGATTTTTCAGATTCCAGATTTTCAAATAGTTGTATCTCTGCCTTGATACATATAAACTTGACTGGTGACTTATGACTGGTTTTGTGTTCCAGGGTCACAAATAGGCAGTGAAAAAATGAAAAAGAAATGCATATATTTATGTAGTGTGAAGTCTGACCTTTGAGAAAATATAAAGGGTCACTAACTTCATCAGTTCTTTCACTGCTTTTTTTTTTTACATTTTAATGAACTGTACCATAAATTTGTCCTATGGTGTGACATAGTAAAAATCAAGAAAAAAAAAGCCTCTTAAAGGATTAGTTCACTTTTAAAAAAACTTTTGCTGATAATTTACTCACCCCCATGTCATCCAAGATGCCCATGTCTTTCTTTCTTCAGTCGAAAAGAAATGAAGGTTTTTGATGATTGGACCCAAATGGTTCAAGGTCCAAATGACAGTTTCAGTGCAGCTTCAAAGGGCTTTAAACGATACCAGACGATGAATAAGGGTGTTATCTAGCGAAACGATCGGCCATTTAAAAAATAAATAAAAAAGTTTACGTTTTATAAGCACAAATGCTCGCCTTGCTCTGTTCTGTGATGCGCGTTCGTGACGTCACGTAATACGCAATTGCGTTGAAAAGGTCACGCTTGACGTAAAATCCAAAATGTTCTTTTAGGCTTTTTAATATTAAAACACCCAGGATACGCACACGAAATGGGCATTTTAAACCATAAACTGACACAAAGACATTTGAATATGTGTATATGGTCCTCCTTCCGCACATTTGTAAACACTGACTCGGTACTTCCGCCTACATCAAGCGTGACCTTTTGTAATGTATGTTTTTGTAACATGTATTACATGTTACACTTACACAGTAACTACACGTAACAAGAGGGTAACAAGGCATCACTTTAGATTACAGCCCGCGGATGTTACACTTACACAGTAACTACACGTAATAAGAGGGTAAGCCCAAGGTGCACCAACAGCACTACAGCTATCAAAAAACATCAATTATACAGTAATTATACGTGTTGTGTATTATGCTGTCATTTATCCTGGGAGGAGCTGGAAACAGGTAATCTACATTTCCACTGTATCGCACCTCGACAGTTCAATGCTGGTAACCTGACTCGCTGCTGAGATGACCATAAGCAATACTCTTTCATCAGGTAAATTTTTCTGCTTAAAATTGTTAAATAATAAAAATATGTATTTGTTACAGCCCGCGGATGTTACACTTACACAGTAACTACACGTAACAAGAGGGTAACAAGGCATCGCTTTAGATTACAGCCCGCGGATGCTACACTTACACAGTAACTACACGTAACAAGAGGGTAACAAGGATTCACTTTAGATTAAAGCCCGCGGATGTTACACTTACACAGTAACTACATGTAACAAGGCATCGCTTTAGATTACAGCCCGCGGATGTTACACTTACACAGTAACTACACGTAACAAGAGGGTAACAAGGCTTCACTTTAGATTACAGCCCGCGGATGTTACACTTACACAGTAACTACACGTAACAAGGCATCACTTTAGATTACACCCCGCGGATGTTACACTTACACAGTAACTACACGTAACAAGAGGGTAACAAGGCTTCACTTTAGATTACAGCCCGCGGATGTTACACTTACACAGTAACTACAGGTAACAAGGCATTGCTTTAGATTACAGCCCGCGGATGTTACACTTACACAGTAACTACACGTAACAAGAGGGTAACAAGGCATCGCTTTAGATTACAGCCCGCGGATGTTACACTTACACAGTAACTACACGTAACAAGAGGGTAACAGGCTTCACTTTAGATTACAGCCCGCGGATGTTACACTTACACAGTAACTACAGGTAACAAGAGGGTAACAAGGCATCGCTTTAGATTACAGCCCGCGGATGTTACACTTACACAGTAACTACACGTAACAAGAGGGTAACAAGGCATTGCTTTAGATTACAGCCCGCGGATGTTACACTTACACAGTAACTACACGTAACAAGAGGGTAACAAGTCATCACTTTAGATTACAGCCCGCGGATGTTACACTTACACAGTAACTACACGTAACAAGAGGGTAACAAGGCTTCACTTTAGATTAAAGCCCGCGGATGTTACATTTACACAGTAACTACATGTAACAAGGCATTGCTTTAGATTACAGCCCGCGGATGTTACACTTACACAGTAACTACACGTAACAAGAGGGTAACAAGGCTTCACTTTAGATTACAGCCCGCGGATGTTACACTTACACAGTAACTACACGTAACAAGGCATCACTTTAGATTACACCCCGCGGATGTTACACTTACACAGTAACTACACGTAACAAGAGGGTAACAAGGCTTCACTTTAGATTACAGCCCGCGGATGTTACACTTACACAGTAACTACAGGTAACAAGGCATTGCTTTAGATTACAGCCCGCGGATGTTACACTTACACAGTAACTACACGTAACAAGAGGGTAACAAGGCATCGCTTTAGATTACAGCCCGCGGATGTTACACTTACACAGTAACTACACGTAACAAGAGGGTAACAGGCTTCACTTTAGATTACAGCCCGCGGATGTTACACTTACACAGTAACTACAGGTAACAAGAGGGTAACAAGGCATCGCTTTATATTACAGCCCGCGGATGTTACACTTACACAGTAACTACACGTAACAAGAGGGTAACAAGGCATCGCTTTAGATTACAGCCCGCGGATGTTACACTTACACAGTAACTACACGTAACAAGAGGGTAACAAGGCATCACTTTAGATTACAGCCCGCGGATGTTACACTTACACAGTAACTACACGTAATAAGAGGGTAAGCCCAAGGTGCACCAACAGCACTACAGCTATCAAAAAACATCAATTATACAGTAATTATACGTGTTGTGTATTATGCTGTCATTTATCCTGGGAGGAGCTGGAAACAGGTAATCTACATTTCCACTGTATCGCACCTCGACAGTTCAATGCTGGTAACCTGACTCGCTGCTGAGATGACCATAAGCAATACTCTTTCATCAGGTAAATTTTCATATGGGAATTTCTAAACCAAATCATATCAGAAGCTCATCACATAATTACCCCATACTTTCAGCTGAGTTGTTCAGTAATCTCCATGACCCCACATAAATAACACTAGTAAATAATATAGCTTATATTCTTTAGTAGACTGTGGTCAAATTTATAAAGGCTATGGTGGTTTTTAACTTCACTATTACTAAATTATACTATAGTATACTACAGTTTACTATTTGTATCAATATCATGTAAGATATATATGTTGTAATAATACAATAAGTAGGCTACCCAGTACGTAGTATAAAAATATGTTGCATCATATATTTTGTGTTATTACAATAAGGCAAATTGTTCTAAATCATAATATTGCTGCCAAACAGTAGGATATAAATACCACGTAATCCTAGAATAGTTACACTTTGCTAATGAAATACTAACAGTGTAAATACTTTAATTTTCCAAGTCATTACCCCCTTATTCCCCAATTGTTTCCATTTCAGCTTTAAGTTATGCTCACACGAAAAATCGCGGAATCTACATACATGTAATTTCAGAATAGGTACCCTTTAGTTATAAAATACTTACAGTATAAATGCTTTATAATTCTGCAGGTTATTACCCCCTTATTCCCCAAGCGTTGCATATTGTTCCCTTATACCTACAAGTACTGTGGAGGTACTCTATAGTTACAAATAGGTACGCTGTAAATTCTGTTTAATTACGCGGTACATTGCGGGCTGTAATCTAAAGCGTTACCCGTTTGTGTAATGGAAAGGTTCTGTGGATGTTCCAAGGTTCCAAAGGTTCTTCATGGACCCATAGATGCCAATAAAGAACCTTTATTTTTAGTTTATGAAATTATCAGCATTATTGCAGTACAAATAAAGAGGAACCAGATGAACAAAGTTAATGTGCAGATGAAGCTGATATCATGATACCTTTTGTCTGCCTTTTTTTATATAAAACTTGTAATACTGAATTTTAAAAGAATAAAAGGATATATTTAAACATTAATTATTATAAACATTATACATCAATAACACAGGAAAAAATATAATGAAATACCATAAGAGGTTTATTTATGAGATGGGAATATGAATCTTCGTTTAAGAAGTCTTTTAACAGACACCATGAACTCCTCAGTCATGAATGTGTAGATTATAGGGTTAAGCATTGGAGGAAGTGCAGAAGTCAGAGAAAGATTAATGATCCTTGTGTTCGTGTTAATAAAGGGCCAAAATGCATATGTAAAAGTGATAGGTACATAAAATATAGCCACTAATATTAAATGAGCAGAACATGTCTTTGTGGCTCTTTGACGGTCTTGTGGGGTTGTGATTCTGAACAATGTCACAGCTATGCATGCATATGAGAAGATAATAAAAGCTACTGGAAACCCAAGGATGATTGCTGGGAACAAACTGGCTATCACGGAGCTTGGGAAATTATTGTTACAAGCTGAACGATATATAGGCCCATGATCACAGTAGAAACTGTTAACAGTGACAATAAATTTGCAGAAAGAAAGTCTGCTCATGAAATTTACTCCAATGATTGTTAGTAACAGTACTAGTGTCCATGAAGCACTAATTATAACAAGCATTGATTTGTGGGTCACAATCATATGATACCTCAGTGGTAACGAAATAGCTACTAATCTATCAAAAGACAAAATAGTGAGAGTTAGTGACTGCATTGCGATAAATAACAAAACAGAGAACATATTGGACATGCACAATCCATACGGGATCAACTGATTCCCAAACAAAAACGTATCCAGTAGCTGAGGGATCACAGCAGTACTCTCACTCATGTCAGTCAAAGACAAATTAAAGACAGCTAAATATTTAGGAGTGTGAAGATTTCGGTCCATAATGATAACAAACATGAGGCAAGAATTTCCAAGCACAGTAATAATGTAGACAAAAAACAGAAATATATAATAGTATCTCATGTGAGGTATTCCAGAAAAACCACTGATATAGAAATAAGACGGGATGGAAACATTTCTGTTTTCAGTGGCATCTTGATTCACAACCATTTCACTCAGTGATCCTGTATTCATGCTGTCTGGATAGAAAAGCACAAATTGAGTTATATTAAACATAGCAACAACTACTACATTATAGTTAAGACTCTCAGTTAGATCCCAACCAAAAAGCCCAAACTTACAAGCATATTAGACATTCCATATTCTAGAAACACATTTTATCAGGTATGCAATGGTTTAAAAAAAAAAAGAATCTCACATTGCTAAATTAAACTCAAATTTTGTATATAACACACAAGATTTGAAGAGAATGCTACAATGCAATTAATATACAATATGATATACCCATAGAATCGTCAGGAGTGACTTAATGGGGCCCCGGAAAGCTCAGGCTTATACAAGCACACCGTCCTGTAAAAAGACCCTTACCTGTTACATACTGAACTATATATGCCACTGATTATGATACAGTATGAATGTCAGGCCTCTCTGGACTTGTCAACTGACCAATCGTGTTACTGATGGCGTGATTAGCTACATCACATTCATCGAATAATCCACAGAGAGGAGAAACTGCTGTGTTGCTGCTTCATGATGGCCTATCCTCTAAATATTTTAGATAATCTCAGTATCTAAAAAGATACTCCATTTTTAGGAGAAAACATTGAGCGGTTGTTTGCTATCTAGAACCTAGACACTGTGAAGGATGGCCTTCACTCTCAAAAAAGTATGGAAATTACAGTTACATGTTTTACTTGAACTCAGGTTTTCTGCCTTTTTAGTAAATTATAGCTATTGTAGTAAATTATACTGTGTTCTGTGGCTAGTGTATGTGTAAAATGTCATTGCATAATTGATTACCTATGACTATTATTACCTATTATTATTAAGCTAACAGCTTGTTTATTCATAATATACTGTATCTGTTATGTTATTTTAGGTTTCTGTCATACAGAGTATGATGATTTATTTAGCTAAAGCATAGTCGGGCCTAAAATGTGTGTGTTGAGGATGTGTAGTAATCAACAAGTGTTGCATCATCTTATTTTGAGGCATCTGTTCCAAAGGATAATGAGTAACATGTTAATTACCCTGCTAATAGCACTGTGTTTGCACAGGTAAACCTGTGGAGAGGTTCATATGGAGCCTGAGAGATTTCAGTCTGGTATCTCAAAGCTCATTAGTGTGAGGCAACAGAGAAAAAAAACAAGTGGAGCGTGACTTGCAATGTACCCACAAGAAAACAGACTCAGAGGTGACAGAGGTCACATGGAACTTAGCATAAAAAAAATAACAGAAAACAAAAATAATTCCTGATCTTGGTTTCTGTCCTGCTGTCATGAATCAGGTCCATGGACTTTTTTTCGCTCGCCACCAGAGGTCACTACCCTAATTAAATCATTTCCTCAAGCTAAAAAGTGCCCAAGTCCATCTACAGTTGATGAATTATAATGGGGATACTAAAACAGTGTCATTTTACAGAAACATGTACTATATTTAAAACATTAATTTTCCTTGTAAACTAATATCACCAGCATGTTGTCAGTCTATATGGGGTAAGTTGTCAATGAAACCTGCCTTTAAATAACCTATCTTATGTTTTTCAGCTAAATTAAAATATGATATAAAATTATATCATAATTATTATAAAAAATATATAAAATATAAAAATTTGAAATCGTTTGAAAACATGATTGGTTGAAATGGTTTACATTTCACAAAACAGGTAACATATAAACAAATTCACAAATTTAATTTTACATAAAATAAAGGTAACAACATCCTCCCTACCCAGACACTTTTTGAAAAAAAATATCACTTTTGTACAAAAACATGCATTATATTAAAAAATTACTCTTTTTTTAACTACCCTGTAGTTACTTAGATATAGCCCCTTGTGTGACAAACTATTCATGTATATTTAAATAATAGATTAATGCATTATGGTATTGTTGTATATATTTTTTCGTGTGTGTGTGTGTGTGTGTGTGTGTGTGTGTGTGTGTCTGTGTTTAACCATCAACAAAAAAAATTCTGCGTTGTTGAAATCCTAAGTTTACTTAATCACGGCTGCTAGGAGACCATGACGCATCTATCATATATTAAAATATAAAAGGCAGGTTTTCAGTCATGTTTTTGATGAGAGGAACATCTCAGACAGATTATTTTATGCTATTTTAAAGTACTCTGATTGGAATTTAAAAACTAAGGAAGAAAAGGACAAGAAATTATATTACATAATATCTTCTTTTTATTCTGAAGAATGCATGATACTCTTTTTGTATTTCTGTTAAAACTATATTTCAACTTTCAGACTTTTCATGACCTTGCAGTTACAGACGCTGTCTGCATCTTTCTGCCATTTTCCTTCATAGGAGCTTTTTTTCTGTGCATGTATGAGTACATTGAGGCTCTAATTGACTTCATCTTTTTATCTGTACTAACTGTATTTTAGAATATTTTTATATTGTGAAGTGGCTGAATGAAAATGGCTAATGAAAATTACACTTTACACAGCTTTATAATCACTGGATTTGATCACCTGCAGAACCAAAAGCTCCTCGGATTCCTCATCTTAATAACCTACATGCTCATATTGCTTGGGAACGGCATCAATTTGTTTATAATCTTGACTGACAGACATTTACATAAACCAATGTACATATTAATCTGTAATCTAGCTGTTATTGACATAATGTTCTCTTCTAGCTGCAGCACAACCATGATCTCAGTGCTGCTGGCTGAGATTAAAACTATTTCATACTATTCGTGTATCTCAGGTATGTACTTCTATCATCTTGGGGATGTCACAATATGCATGGCTCTGACATTAATGGCAATGGACCGACTTATTGCAATAATGCTTCCATTAAGATACCACAGCATTGTAACAAATTCACGAACATGTCTGCTTATTTTTCTGTCCTGGCTCTTTGGTTTTGCTGCTACTGGTTATATGGCATCATTGGTAGACAGTGTTCCATACTGTCGTCAGCCTGTCATCAGATATGTGTTCTGTGATCATCCTTCCCTCATCAGAGCTGCTTGTGTTGATCCTGAACCATATTTTTTTATACCTGTAATGATAAGTCTGTGGCTACTGTGTGGACAGTTTCCTTTTATTCTGTGTACCTATGCTGTCCTGGCTTACAGTGTGACTAAACTCTCCAACAACTCAAGCAAAAAGCTAATGATCAGCACCTGCTCCAGTCACCTCATTGTCTTGTTTAGTTATTACGCACCAAAGCTGGTCTCTATTTTACTAACTCGAATAGGAGTTGTGCTTAATTTAACAGAGCGAAATGCAATTTTGATTGTAGCCTCTCTAATTCCTCCCTTAATAAACCCCACTGTTTATTGCACCAGAACTAAAGAGATCAGAAAACGATTAGCAGATGTATTTCTGCGCAAGAAAATAGTACCAAATAATTTAAAGTTAATTTCAATAGCTTTATTGTCTTAATTCTGATTGTGAGGATATTGCTTGTTTTGATCATGTTTGTGATGCTCCTGCTTATATTAGAAACTACAAGCCAAAGCATAGACATGCTGATGTTGAATTGTTTTTTTGTTTTGTTTTTTCAAATTAAGCAAAAGAAAATAGTGAAAATATTTGGAGCTCTGCTTATTTTTATATTGACAGAATTGGCAGACATTTGAAATGTTAAACAAAAAGACTTTCTATGCATTAACATAGTCTACCTGTGAAATAAAACTGTTTGTAGATGTATTGTGCATTTAATCTTTGTATGTGAAGCTTGAATCATACTGTGTATGTTACGAATACATAACATTAATCATAATAAACATAAAATTAAGTCTGTTGTCCCTCAGGCTCAACAATAATATCAGTTACTGATTCTATTAAAACATTTGTGCACTGGGATGTAAAGCACGTCTCTGCTCTGCTAATTTAAGAGGACCCTCTGTCCCAGTCAGTTATGGGAAGCAACTGAAAAAAAAAATGTAGCTAAGCTACAATATATTCTAAAGAACTATATTGGAACTTAAATGTTCAAAGCTTCTGGTGACGTTTGCTTGGAGGATATATAGGGATATATGTGAGAAATATCACACAAGTAGCCATGCGATATAGCTTTATGTCAGCACAACTGTGATTTGGCTGCAGGCACAAGGCCATAATGCCATAGGTAATCACAGCCATACTGATATAAAGCTTTATTTGATTCCCAGTCAGGGAACACATACTTGGGACAGACCAGCTCTGATTGGTCTATCGGAATGCGCTTGCAACTTCTGCAGCATCTTGCGCATAAAAATATAAAGCGTCTCATACGTACAGTGTTCAAAAAGCACAGCACTCAAGTTAAAAGAACTTCAACTTTTCAAAAACATGTTTAGAGTTTGATTTTTATTCCTCATTCCAGAGTCTGCATCTTGCGTTTTTTAAGGCAAAAGCAATCGACTTTATTGTGATCAGTCTTCCAATGAGGTACCAAAGCATTGTAACAAATTCACTAACATTTTTGCTTATTTTTCTAACTTGGCTTGGTGGTCTTGCTGCATTAGGCAAAAAAATTACCTAATCATTAAAAGCCAGGTTCAATAGATTGAACATGATAGATTTATGATATGAATTCTTAGATTGTGATGTTGTTGCTGAATGTGTTTTATTATGCTCTTGCTCATGTTAGAGACAACACAAAAGCAGACATTTTGTTTTTAAAACAAAGAATACTCATATTGTTTTTTTTAATCATAGGATTAGTATAATTTTTTAATAAAAGGGGAAACAGATAATATTTGTAGATGCAATGTGCATTTCTGCTGTGTATGAATAATATTAATAAAGCAAATCAACATAAAATACCATCTGTTGGCCCCCATTCCCAGCAGTTACTGATTCTATTAAAACATTTGTGTAATGAGATCTCAAACACTACAGGGAACATTATCAGCTCAGCTATTAACTGAACATTAAGAAGGCCCTTGTGTATATTAATAAGCTGGTCTATACATTATTGTTTACAATGAAGTCTCTTTAATTAGCAATCTCATTGACTAGAATATAATGGTTTCGGGTCCAATATTACTGTAACGGGGCGAACGAGACGTGAGACATGCGGATCCATGTGCAAGCTTTTATTAATAAACAGTCAATAACAGGCAGGATTATCAAACAACAGCAAACAGGTATGGCACGGGCAAGACACAAGAGTATTCCTAGAACAAGCGTGGGTCTTTGATCGGCGAACAATATCCAACAGGATGAGGCAGAGAGATAATCCAGGTAAAAGAGCAGTGGTTCAAGAGAGGTGCAAACAGAGTCCGAACGGCAAGGCAAAGAGTTAATCCAGGAAACACGGGCAAGAATCGAAACACTAGAAAACACACAAGGCAAGGTAAGACTAAGACAACAAAGAGGGTTCCGTATCGCAGCTAGAACTAGGAGAGTTATAAATGCAGAACAATACTGGAACTAAACAGAAAAACACAGAATGGCTTGGTAAGGCAGCTAACACTAGGGGAGTGATAAACGCAATACAATACTCGGCAGAGAGGAAGAGGATCAGGATCTGAGTGTGTGTTTTATAGTGGGTGTAATAGCTTTCAGGTGAGCGTGTGATTTGTGACAGCTGTGTGATCAGTGCAATGGATGATGGGAAATGCAGTCCAGTATGATGTGTGGTGTGAGAGTCAATATGATGGAGAGGCAAACTCTTGTGGCAGTTGGACGGAAGGCCACAAGCCACATTCGTGACAGAGCCCCCCCCCAAGGAGCGGCTTCCAGACACTCCCCAGATTACAATACAGGAGGGTGGTGGAGCGGAGGCAGAACAGGGGGAGGGACGGAGGGCCAGGTCCGTGAGGAAGTGAAGAAACTGGGAACCGAGGGCGGAGCAGATGACCACCACAGCGGAGTAGACGGAGCAGGAGCCCACCAGTGCGGAGCAGACAGGGCAAAAGACCTCCACGGCAGAGCAGACAGAGCCCACCAGTGCGGAGTAGACAGGGCAGAAGACCTCCACGGCAGAACAGACAGAGCCCACCAGTGCAGAGTAGACAGGGCAGAAGACCTCCACGGCAGAGCAGACAGAGCAGGAGCCCACCAGTGCGGAGCAGACAGGGCAGAAGACCTCCACGGCGGAGCAGACAGAGCAGGAGCCCACCAGTGCGGAGCAGACAGGGCAGAAGACCTCCAGTGCGGAGCAGACAGGGCAGAAGACCTCCACGGCAGAGCAGACAGAGCAGGAGCCCACCAGTACGGAGCAGACAGGGCAGAAGACCTCCACGGCAGAGCAGACAGAGCAGGAGCCCACCAGTGCGGAGCAGACAGGGCAGAAGACCTCCACGGCGGAGCAGACAGAGCAGGAGCCCACCAGTGCGGAGCAGACAGGGCAGAAGACCTCCACGGCAGAGCAGACAGAGCAGGAGCCCACCAGTACGGAGCAGACAGGGCAGAAGACCTCCACGGCAGAGCAGACAGAGCAGGAGCCCACCAGTGCGGAGCAGACAGGGCAGAAGACCTCCACGGCGGAGCAGACAGAGCAGGAGCCCACCAGTGCGGAGCAGACAGGGCAGAAGACCTCCAGTGCGGAGCAGACAGGGCAGAAGACCTCCACGGCAGAGCAGACAGAGCAGGAGCCCACCAGTGCGGAGCAGACAGGGCAGAAGACCTCCACGGCAGAGCAGACGGAGCAGGACCCCACCAGTGCAGAGCAGACAGGGCAGAAGGTCTCCACAGCAGAGCAGACAGAGCAGGAGCCCACCAGTGCGGAGCAGACAGGGCAGAAGACCTCCATGGCGGAGCAGACAGAACAGGAGCCCACCAGGACCGAGGCAGGGAACACAGGAAGTCCATCAATATTATCCCTAGTGGCAACTGAGCGGGTAGACAGTCCACAAGCAAACTCCCTGATCAAAACTGGACAGGCAGACAATTCATAATTTAACTCATTGACTGGAACTGGACAGGAAGACAGTTCAAAATCTGGCTCATTGACTGAAACTGGACAGGAAAACAATTCACCCTCAGACTCATTAGTTGAGACTGGACAGACACAAAGTTCAAATTCAGGTTTGTTAATTAACATGGGACAGACAGATGGTTCGAAATTAGACTTGGCATTGACAGAACCCGGATCAGCAGACAGTTCAAAGTCAGATTCAAAAGCTACATTCGTACAGAAAGAGTGTTCATAACCAAGTGCATCGACTGAAACTGGACTGGTAGATTTTTCAGTGAGGAAAACAATGGTAGACAATTCACAGTCAGGCTCATTCATTGAAACAGGAAAGACAGATAATTCAAAATCAAGAGCATTAGTGACAACTAAACAGGCAAACTCAGATTCATAGGTTGCAACCGGACAGACAGATAGCTCAGGATTAAACTCATTGACTGGAAGCGGACAGACAGACTGTTCACTAATGGTCTCTTTGGCAATGACAGGGTTAACAGGGCATACAGAAGGTTCATTTAAGGCTTCCATGGCAGTGATAGGGTTAACGGGACATATATGGGATGCATTTATAGTTTCTGAGCTCAAGACAGACAGTTCAGGTTTAGATTCCTTGACAGAGACAGGCAAGACAGAGAGTTCAAAATCAGACACATTAGTTGAGACAAGACGGAAAAACAGTTCACAATAGTCACCTTTCAGGTGAGCATGTGATTTGTGACAGCTGTGTGATCAGTGCAATGGATGATGGGAAATGCAGTCCAGTGTGATGTGTGGTGTGAGAGTCAATATGATGGAGAGGCAAACTCTTGTGGCAGTCAGACGGAAGGCCACGAACCAGATTTGTGACATTCTTATTCTTCTTATTATTATTATTAGCATTATTATTATCATATTTTAAATCATATTATGATTTGTATGTCTGTAAAGTACATGAGTAAATGCTTCTGTTTTTAGATGCTGTCTTAATAATGAGCACTTCAGTGTCCACGCAAACGTACAGAAATATCCTATATGTGCTTGAACAACATTTTACAAACAGGCTACTGATGATTAATAATGACATCAAGTTGTAATAGTTGTAATTCTCAAACTGGTTATATTTGCAAAATAAATTAAAAAATTTTTTATAGACATTCTATGGCATTCTGAACCAACTCTCTTTAGTTTCACGCTGCTAGGTAACCACAAGGTACAAGCTGTCATGCAATAAAATATAAAAGGCAGAACATCAGTCATGCATGTGTTTAACTAAATGAAAGGGAACATCTCAGAATCTCTTGCATGCTATTTTTCTAGCATTTCCATAGATTTAAGGTAGAAAACCAGAAGAATAATGTTTTACATATTATTTATATTTATTCTTTATAATGACTGAAATGCTTTTTGTATTCCTTTTGAAACTATACTTCAATTTTCAGAGTTTTCATCACCTTGCCATAACAGACACTGTCTGCATCTTTCTTCCATCTTCCTTCACAGGAGCTTTTTTTCTGTGTATATATGAGTACATCAAGGCTATGATTGATTTTGACTTTTTACCTGTATATAGTGTATTTTAATGTACTTTTGTCTGTTTGTTTAGCAGTGGACTGAAAATGGCAGTTGAAAATTATACTGTGAAAAATGTAGACAGCTTTATAATCACTGGATTTGATCACTTGCCGAACCAAAAGCTCCTTGGATTCCTCATCTTAATAACCTACATGCTCATATTGCTTGGGAATGGCATCAATCTGTGTATCATTTTGACTGACAGACATTTACACAAACCAATGTACATATTAATCTGTAATCTAGCTGTTGTTGACATAATGTTCTCCTCTACCTGCTGCACAACCATGATCTCAGTTCTGCTGACTGAGATTAAAAATGTTTCATACTACTCTTGTATCTCAAGGATGTTCTTCTATCATCTTGGTGATTTCACAGTATGCATGGCTCTGACATTAATGGCAATAGACCGACTTATTGCAATCAGACTTCCTTTGAGATACCACAGCATTGTAACAAATTCACGAACATTTATGATCATTTTTCTAACTTGGCTCATTACTATCGCTTTGATGGTTGTTTTGACATCTGTGGTAAACAATGTTCCGTACTGTCAGCCTGTCATCAAATATGTGTTCTGTGATTATCCTTCTATGATCAGAGCTGCTTGTGTTAATCCTGAACCATATTTTTTCTTGCCTACAATGATTAATCTGTGGTGGTTCTGTGGACTCTTTCCCTTTGTTATGTGCACATATGGTGTCCTGGCCTATAGTGTAACTAAACTCTCCAATAACTCAAGCAAAAAGCAAATGATCAACACTTGCTTGAGTCACCTCATTGTCCTGCTCAGTTTTTATGTACCAAAGCTGGTCTCTAGCATGCTAACTCGAATAGGAGTTGTTTTAACTTTAACAGAGAGAAATGCAATATTGATTATTGCTTCTCTAATTCCTCCCTTAATAAATCCCACTGTTTATTGCACCAGGACTAAAGAGATCAGAAAACGATTAGCAGATGTATTTTTGCACAAAAAAGTTTCACCAAATCATTTAAATGTTTTATCATAGTGGATTGTGTTCATTCTTCTCTCGGCAAATTGTGATAATATTGTTTGTTTTGATAATGTTTTATGATGCTCTTGATCTTATTAGAGACTGTTCATTTTGTTTTTAAAATGAAGAAAAATAATGTAGTAAAACAATGTCAATATTGGAAGAAATTATTACTACAATGTACAAAGCCTACCAAACACAGTTTGTACAGTGATGTTCACAAGTGGTGAAGTCAAATTACCCAATATTTCCAAATGCTGAATCATTTATTTATTTCAGTTAAAGGAACACTCCACTTTTTTTGGAAATAGGCTCATTTTCCAACTCCCCAAGAGTTAAACAGTTCGATATTATTCCTATTTAAATCTTGACTCTTCTGTAGTTAAATCATGTACTAAGGCTGACGGAAAATGAAAAGTTGCAATTTTCTAGGCCGATATGTCTAAGAACTATACTCTCATTCCGGCGTAATAATCAAAGAACTTTGCTGCCGTACCACGCAATGATATTACGCAGCGCCTGAAAGTAGTCCCCAGTAACTAGTTATGACATAGCTGGGGACTACTTTCAGGAGCTGCGTAATATCATTGCTATCCGTCTTAGTACACGATGCAACTACAGAAGAGTCAAGTTTTAAATAGGAAAAATATCGAAACTCTTTGGTCATTTTTGAGCGAGATGCTAATGGTCTAATAAAAGATTCAATTATCCATTCTAAGCTATGCTAAAAGTGCTACCGCCAGACCCGGAGATCGGCTGAATGGGTTCGAAAACGGTAAAACTCAACTGTTTAACTCTTGGGGAGTTGGAAAATGAGCCTATTTCCAAAAAAAAGTGGAGTGTTCCTTTAGTATTTATTTTGTTTGGGCCTTTATTGATCTTTATAATTAATGGTGAAGGTTAAAGGTTACAGACAACCTGGTTTGATTGATTTTGATTGTCACTGTGAACATTAATGAATAATGACACTTATTTGCATCACTCATGTTTGATAATTCTCTGAGGGTTGGTTCCCATCTGTACAATCGTCAGGGTCTGTCTTGTCTTCAGAGAGCAAATTAAGAGCATGTAGCAAATATGTTGACACTCTTCAGACAAGCAAGAGTGACGGTGTTACATGAAAACCCTTGACATCAGATCTTTAATGTCTTCCTCAGTGAGAATCCCTTCTCACAAAAGACTTAATAATCAAATTGTATCAAAAAAAAGATACGATTTCTAAAGAAAAATTAGATCTCATTTACAAATGGACTCAAATACATCAGCTTTTGCTTATGGTTTAATGATTTGCCATGTTTTTGTGTTTGACATACCACTTATATGTGAAAATTATGTTAAAATAAACTAACTTGGGGTATATTAAAATTGCTGAATGTTAAGTAATTTGTAATACTGAAACTAAATAAGTAGCTCCTGCTCTTGTGATTGCTTCACTATCTTAATAAAATAGGCCATGATGCTTCAGCCTCATTAATAGGGCCCTCATAATGATCCATTAACAGTAGAGTCGATAATGTTCCCTCTTTGAGATCCCATTAAACAAATGTTTTAAGAGAATCAGTGTCTAATGTCACTTTTGGGACTGAGGACCAGCAGTCTCTATTTTTACACTTAAAGGGATAGTTCACCCAAAAATGAAAATTCTGTCATCATTTACTCACCCTCAAGTAGTTCCAAACCTGTATGAATTTCTTTGTTCTGCCGAACACAAAGGAAGATATTTTGAAGAAAGTTTGTAACTAGGCTATTTTGGGGCACCATTGACTTCCTAGTAGGAATAAAAAAATACTATGGAAGTCAATGGTGCCCCAGAACTGCTCTGTTTCCCATGTTCTTCAGGATATCTTTCTTTGTGTTCAGCAGAACAAAGACATTCATACAGGTTTGGAACTACTTGAGGGTGAGTAAATGCAAAATTGAATTTTTGGGTGAACTATCCCTTTAATAATTGAAATGCAATCAGCAGCGGAAGATAACTCATTTCGCTATATGCACACACTACATCGTTCTGACAGGACTCTCAGAACTGCCTGATTTGAGAAAGGGGATTTTAAAATAGGGATTTTAACAAAAACACTGGGTGGATTTTAATCATTATAGGATGGATGTGTACACAAACAACTTGAAAAGTGAATTTTACATCCGGTGACCCCTTTAAGGTTATCTGTATGCCAGTGTGCTCCAAAACAGTGACAAAATTTGCATTTAGAAGATATAAGCATTCAAAGCTTGCAGTTCGTCACTTCCGCCAAAACGGCTCAACGATTTTTTTTTTGACGTCACATCGTACTTCATCTTCTCATCAAACTTTCTGTCCAATCAAATGCTCTCTAGAATTCGAAGCGCCTGCCCCCTACACTATAAATAGTGCTGAAGCCGCGGCAGAAATAGGTCACTTGTTCACAGAATTAGTATTTCTGTACGATGAATGGCAAGTAATGCACTATATAGGGGACAGGGAATGATTCAGACAGTGTAAATGTGCTTTCCATTGAGGAAAAAAAGAAGTCTGGTTTCATGCTATGTCACGCTAACCACCGCACTCACTCTGCTCCGGTCCAGAGATACGATAGCACGGAGCGCATCACATGAGCGAGTCGGCGCAGACCACAAAACGTATCGGACATATTTGAATTCTACACAGAATGATATATTTTATAGCAATATGGATGAGATTGTGGTTGTCATACCCTGTCAAATGCGGCTTTACGGAGCTCAATGGCTCTGTCTGAACCGCTTTAGCCCAAGCTGTGATATAAACGTGGTGACAAGAATTGTGACATTTCTAAGGTATCAAAAATGTTTGATATCATAAAGATGCAAAAATAACTATTTTGTGATATACATTGTTACCGTGAAATAAAAGTACTCATATCGTGATATAAGATTTTGAAAAAGGATGCCTACGGGTTTACCATTCACAGAAACACAGCGTGAATTCCAGCATGGAGTGTCAGTTTTAATGTTGAATGAGTGCGAGGTAAGATGGAAGTAGCAAAACATTTCATATTTGATAACTGTTATACAATGTTAAACGACCGACAGTAATATCCAGTAATGCAAACTACTTGATTTTTCCTGAAATTTCACCATTTTAAATTGAATATTGTATCATATATGTGATTCATGTAATTTTTCACCAAATAATTTAAAGGTGTTATCATAATAGTTTATTTTGTTAATTCTCATAGCTGATTGTGATGATGTTGTTGCATTTATTAATGTCTCTTGTGACACTTTTGCTCATGATAGAAATTAAGCTAATGCAAAGATGTGTTAATATTTTGTGGTGTAGTTGGACAGTATTTATTAATAATGTTATGTACAGTAGAAAGTCTAGAGCACTCTGTAACTGCCACAGAATAAAATTGACAAACAGGTTCAAAATATTTTTGTGTCATGTATTATAATAATTGTTAGTTTGTAACATTAGTACAAATATCTAAAGACAGAGAGTACATACAATAACGTAAGGGATATATAAAATAATCAAATAAAAATACATTTGAAATGTTTTAATAATTTTAATAAAGTCAATTAACCCTTGTGCGACCTTATGGACATTTTTGTCCATTTCAGTTTTGTTTTTTGTTATAAGTGTGCCTGTGTTAATGCCAACTGCATAAATTTTGGCTCAGGTGTTTATTTTTATTGGAATTTTAATATTTCACCCTCGTTTCCTTCAAAAAAATAAATTTTACCCTCCATACAAAAAACACTCACACTCAGGACCTTAAGGACAAAAATGTCCCCATTGAAACCCATTAAAACTGCTATTTTTAATCGCAGTGCCGTTTAACTGTAAAATGATGCAATTTTTGTTAATAGGCTTTCATTCTGTTGGCAAGGCTTCAAAATTAAAAATTTTTACTATTTTTTACCAGGTGGTGCCATTTTTTCAGGTTTGGTCTATAAAGGGTCTATAAAGCAAATACTCGCTTTATTCCTGTTTTCTGCTTCTGCGTATTATAGAGCCAATTGGATAAATAATGTAGCTATAATTGTGTAGGTGTGTGTTGGTATGGATGTCAGAGTGTGGTTTGTATGTGTGTCATAAAAAAAATTGAGTGTGTGTGCTTGTAATATTTGAGAAAGAAAAACTAGGGCTGGGCGATAAAACGATAACGATATGTATCGCGATAGACACGTGAACGATATCAATAAAAAATGTGTTCGATAAAGCGTTCGATATTTTTTATTCTTCGTCGGAAGAAAACAAAGGCTGCGAAGCAAGTTTGGTTGCATTAACAAAGGCACTCGCTCTCTGGTAACCTAGCAACGTAGGGAGTGACACGCTAACAGCCAATCATGTAACAGTATCATGTTTGGTTGCGCCATATCGTTGTCTCGTGTCTAAGTGCGCACGCGCGGCTGAGAGTGCACGTCTGCAGCCAGACCTGGCTGGTCTGCTGGATTCCTCTTCATAAGCAGAAAATGAGTGCCGCAGCGAGCGAGGAAATTGTAAATAAAAGAGAAAGTCAGCTCGCCAGTATGGCAGTTTTTTGGATATTATAAGTCTGACCGTAGTCAGACCAAATGTCGTCTGCAAATTATGCAAGACCGTCGTCCCCGCCAAGACTGGTAATACCACGAACTTGATGTACCACCTTAAAAAAATATCAATAATTATCGATATCGACCGATATGAAACACTGATATCGTGATACAGTTTTCAGCCATATCGCCCAGCCCTAAGAAAAACTCTACAGTAAATCACAAATCCAAGCACTGTGTGCACCAGCAGAGTTTTGCTGGCATCTAATGGGGAACATTTCGTACTGCGCCCAAACAAAATTTTACTGAAAGCTCATTTTTTGAGATATCAACCTCAACTTTGGAACACAACTTGTTTAGATTTATGGCTTTGATTTTCTAGCAGGTTTAGAGTTCAACATGTTTCATATATAAAATATTCATAAAATAACAAAATATTGTTCATAAATCATTTTCATAAACTTAAACCTGTATAACTTTTTTTTTGTTTCACTTTTTAAACTTTTTTTTACTTCAACAATAATCTTCCATGGGTCTTCTTTAAAATGACACCACACTTAAGTCTCTGCTCCCAAGCTTCCAATTTTTATGACCGTTTTTTTTACATGGACATTTTTGTCCACTATGGACCTAAGTGTAACTTTTTTTTATTGATGCACAAGGGTTAAAAGTCTATAATTAAATTTTTTATACTGCAAAATAACCTACATGTGGGCCATTCATGTTTGTTTATTATTTGAAGTGCTTAATGGAACTTTTTATGCTTTTTCTTAATGGCAACTGACAGGTGCTAAAGAGTTCTTCTGGTGCTATTCATTTATTTCAAATTTCTGACTGGAGATTTTTTGCAGAATCATTGGTAATGTACTTTTTTGCCAAAAATTCAGTAAACAAAAAATAAGTTAAAATAACGCAGGTTGATGACTTCAGCAAAATCATATACATAAATACATTTTTAATTTTGGAACCCCACTGTTGCAAACCACTGCTCATTAGGTTTTTTTTTTGTTTGCTTGTTTGTGAGAAGCCGTTTCACTTGGCTATACATACAATAGGGCAGAAAATATGATCACTGTATTATTAAACCAATTAAACAAATTAAATTAACTATTTTCCTTCAGTCATTTCCCAACAGAGATATTAATGTCAATCTATTATTCACTTAGATCATCAGTGTGTTAAATCTTTGGCAGCATTGCGCACCTGAACAAGCAATGTCATCCAAAAGGGATTTAAAGACTCCTTCTGATAATATTATATTGATAATACTTATTACTTATAACACTTCCACACGTGGTCAGAATTGTTGGTACCCTTGATAAATATGATCAAAGAAGGCTGTAAAAAATAAACTTGCATTATTAATCCTTCACGAAAATCTAAAATAAAATGTACGAAATAAAATTCACTAAAATCTAACCTTTCATTGAACTAAAACAATTGAAAATTGCGGAAAATCTCATTATTAAATAAATGTTTTTCAAATACAGTTTCTTAAATACACATTGGACACAATTATTGGTACCCCTAGAAATTCTTATGAGTGAAATATCTGTGAAGTATATTCCCATTCATAATCACAATTTTGAGCACTCCATGGTGATTATGAACATGAAATTATCCAGCCATGGCTTCCTGTTTCACAGAAATATGAATAGGAGGGAAAACAAAGCTCAAATTCCCTTAATCATCCATCACAATGAGAAAAATCAAAGAATATATTTCTGATGTGCAGCAAAAGATAATTGAGCTTCACAAATTAGTGAAGTGGCTTTAAGAAAAGAGCTAGAGCAGTGAAAATTCCCATTTCCACCATCAGGGCAATAATTAACAATTTCCAATCAACATAAAATGTTATGAATCTGCCTGGAAGAGGACATGTGTCTATATCTTCCTAATGCACGGTGAGGAGGAGAGTTTGAGTGACTAAAGACTCTCCAAGGACCACAGCAGAAAATCTGAGTTTTTACGCATTGAGTCTCAGGGTCAGAAAACCTGAAAAAACAAAAAACAAACAGCACCAACACCACATGCTGTTTGGGAGGGTTTCGAGGAAAAAAAATCTAGAAAAGAAAATGCTCACATCCAAAAACAATACCCAACTGGAACTTCAAACGGGACTGGCTTCTATGATCAGATGTAACTAAAAAATTTGCTTTTTAGCAGCAAACACTCAAGATGGGTTTGGTGAACACAGGGATAAAAAGTACCCCATGTGTACAATGAAATATACTGCCGTATTTTTAATGTCGTGGGCCTATGTTTCTGCTGAAGGTCCTTGACATCTTGTTTAGACACATGGCATCATGGATTCTATCAAATACCAACAGATAAAAAATAAAATAAAAAAATGTCTGACTCTGTCAGAATTCCTATAATGGGCCATGTTTGGATCTTCCAACCAGACAATAATCTAAACACAAACCTTAAAAACAACACAAAAATGGGTCACTGAGCACAAAACTGCACCTAGAGGTTTCAAAAAGTTTTTAATATAAGGGTACCGTTAATTGCGGCCAATGTGTAGAGAAAAAACATTTATTTCATAATGATGTTTCCCCCCATTTTAAATTCTTATTATCCAATGAAAGGCTAGATTTTTGTGATTTTTTAAAAATAAAAGATCAAAAGGATTAACAATGCAGATTTATTTTCACAGCCTTCTTTGATCATATTTATCATGGGTACCAACAATTCTGACCACGTGTGTATTACAAATGTACTTTTTATAAAAATCTCTACATACAAACACTATTTATCCATCCACCCATCTATCCATCTATCTATCTACCACTTAGTGCAGTCTCCATAAGGTACCATTTGAAAACTCATTTCTAACAAAAAGGTAGCAATACTGTGGCCCAGTTTGGCCTAAAAACCTTGTTACAAATGTCATGGTAAGGCCAAAAGCTAGCATATCACTAAAGCATAAGCAAAAGCTGATGTATTTGGATATATTTCTAAATGCCTGATTAGGTTTATGAAAACTGCAGCTTATAGTTTTACATTATTTACACCATCTACATGTTATTTTCTTGCTTAACGGACATTGATGTTTGCGTTTTGACAGAAAGGGTGCTCATCAAGAAACTCATTAGAGGTTTGATGTCATGGGTTTTCATGTAATCATGTGTGATAATCTCTGTCACTGTTGTTTGTCAGAAGAGTGTCAACATATTTGCTACATGCCCTTAATTTGCTCTCTGGAGACACTAGACACCCTGAAGATTGTACAGATGGGAACCAACCCTGAGAGAATTACCAATGAGTGATGCAGTAAATAAGTGACAACACCCATTTATGTAGATAATGGCACTCAAACCAAGTTCTCTTCATGAATTATTAAGATCAAAATAAAAACAAAAGTCAAAATATAACTATGGCTTAAATCTGGATTTAAAATGTAATTTAACACTGAAGTAGAGACATGGTACAAAGAATACAACTGAATGGAACTTTTTTTGGGGTGAAATTAAAATATTTTTGTGCCACCCAGTGGACATTTTACATTAAAACTGCAGTCAAACAATAATATGATATGATTTAAAGTTGTGCAAAAACGTATACATAGTCATATACAATGCAATCAGACTCTTTATACAAAAAAGTGTTTTCACATTAAAAGTTTTCACATTAAAAGTGACCCCCCCAAATAAAATAAAATAAAAGGCATTGCTTAAATATATGTATAACATTTCATTAACTTAGGGATTTCATTTTCTTCTTAATAAACAACATTATTATTATTATTATTATTATTATTATTGGTTAAATATAAATTTAATAGCTAATTCACTCAAAAAAAGGAAACTACTATGATCAACGTGCCTCTATGAGACAATCTATATATATTTTGCCATGGGTCAAGACATTTTTTAATACTAAAAAAAAAAAAACAACAACACGCATACATCTATTGACACAAGAAGTTGCAGGTGTGTTCCTTAGACTTATAACAAAGCTTATCGGCCAAAAGAAAAAGAAAAAAGAAAATGTAATGTCCATTAAGTACTAAAGTATCAGTCAGGACCATGAAATGTAAATACATTTGCTGCTGTATGTAGCATATAGCAGAGCAAATCAATGAGCAGTGATGCTGTAGAAATACTATCAATTTGCTGTGTTATCTCATGTGACTATATTAGGGCTGTTAATAAACAGGACACAAATAATGTTTTGTTTTCCCAACAGAGCCAATAATCTATTATTCAATTATATCATCAGTGTATAAGTGGCTTGGCACCACTGAGCATTTGAGGCTGAAGGGGGATTATAATTCAATAAATACAGTATATGATATGATGCTTATTTGGACTACTGATTTCATCTATACAGAACTTACATGGTAAATATTGGTTTCATATTATTTTTATTGTCCTTTAACACATTATGCTGGCTGTAGGTAATGTTGCACCTACATATATACTAACACCAGTCTCACTAGAGTATTAGTAGAGTATTAGTAGAATAAGTTGACATGTACTTGCAAAGTGACTTATAGTCAGTAGAATGTCTATTGGGAGACCATCACAACAAAGTGTTAGTAGATGCTAAGCAGACAGTTTACTAAAATTTTAATGAGAGTTAGTTGGCAGGTAGGGGCAACTTTAATCATTGTCAACAGAATGTTCAAAGGGACCATCAAAATAAAGTGCTACCTAAATATTGTAACTAGATATCATATACTGTCCCAGTAGATTGATCACAGTATATTAAGACAATTGATTAGTATCACAAGATTTGTTAAATGTTTAAATATGCAAATGGGGCATTGTCTAATTAAATATTCAGTCATTTACATTCATTTCCAGAACAGAAATCTGAACAATGGATTCCAGGTTCATAATTTTCATTTTTGTTGACATATTAAAGGATTTAATTTTGTATCTCTTTTCATCACTCCATGATGAATCATTCCATTTTTCACTCCATTTCATCATTCCATTTTTTTGGAATTAAATGTTATATAAATCAGGTGAATGATATGAACAAATGCTTCTCTAAAAAAAACCTTCAGAACATATACCATAAATACATAAACTGTAAAGTTTGGTGCATGTAAGTGTTGCCGAAGTGGAGATTTCTATCTCAGTACATGAGGGGAAAAAATCATTTTGAGAAAACAGACAAAGAAATGCATTGTATTTGAATTCTACAGATGCAAATAAATTACTAGTCTGAAAGAATACATGTTACAGAAGCAAAATAACTTGAAAGTGAAATTTTCAATTGAAACTGAAATCGACTAGTTATTTGCCTAAATTGTCTTATATGTCAGAATACTATATCCCATTCGCATGAGCTGATATATTTGGGCCCATTTTTGTTTTACTGTTTTACTAAAATATAGTACTATTACATGCTTGGCATGCATAAATGTTAGTGGAGACAGCAGGTTATAGTCTAACATTATTCACGTGTATCTAGCTATTATTTATTTTAATATTTGATACAGTTGGATGTTTTGATGTTTTTGAGAGAAAGGGTGCTCAGAGAGACATTAGACATCTCAGGTCAAGGGTTTCCATGTAACATCACATAAACATTGTCACTGTTGTTTACCAGAAGGGTGTCAACATATTTGCTACATGCCCTTAATTTGCTTTCTAGAGACACTAGAAGGACCCTGAAGATTATGGACTGATGGGAAAACAAACATGAGAGAATTTACACTGAGGAATCCAGTTGATGAAAGACAACACCAATTAATGTAGATACTGACACTCAAAAACAATAAAAACCCCAGGAGATCTGATGACAGGCAGGAAAAGTTTGATGACACAAACTTTAAGAGAGAATATTTACTGGCATTTACTAATTACGAATATACTTCATATCATATTATATTTCATAAGCAGCTTAAAAAACGTGTGTTAAAGCAATGACATTTCAGTTGGTTTAGTCTCTATTGATAATTCACTACGCTCAGTACTGTTTAACTGAACTACAAAGCTACGGTGATTAAAATATGTATTTATTTCTTTATTCTGCCAAGCCTACATACAGTCCTAATGTCAGAGACAAGTGAAAATTATTATTAAGGTTATTAGCAAGTAAAAATAATACTACTGAAAAAATATCTTGCCATTTTTAGCTATTCGAAGCACAGCATTTGACATGTCATTGTTATGCTTCAATGGCAGCAGAACTTGAAATGGTATGAGGCCTGATTTGAGGCCTTTTTTCCACCTTGTTTGACTAAGGCAAGTTCATGAGCTATGAGTGACATCCAGTCCCTAAAGCCACCCTGACCCTGTCATCATCTGGAAAAAAAAAAAAAAAGAAGTCCCAACCACACATAACAGCATAGTAACCTAACCCTAACCCTAAGTGATACACAATAATGCATTTTTCTTAATTTAGAGCGCATAGTCAACATAACAGGTGTCTTAATGTTGAATTTCTTTGTTTATTGATAATGAATTGACTGACATACTGTACTTTTTTTTTTTATGGCATTTACTTTCTTTAAAGATTCTTTAAAAGCTTATTTTTTTTTTAATATTTCTTTGGAATACCAAATTTTTTACAATGAATTTTAAATTGGCATTTAATAATATTTAATATCATATATAACATTTTAAATGTAATGTTGTATTGTATTATTTTAAAAAATAAAACATTTTGTTCAGATTATATAAAAATTAATATTAGGCTAATTTAATCACTTGTGTCCTATAATCTCTGCAGATCTGGCAACATGTTACAGAAGAACTGGACTACTATCACTGAGTTTATCATTGTGGGCTTCCCTGGACTCCATCCAGACTACTATGGCCTGGTTTTTGCCATTTTCTTCATCGTCTACATGACCACAGTGGCCGTTTTCACCTTGTTTGACTAAGGCAAGTTCATGAGCTATGAGTGACATCCAGTCCCTAAAGCCACCCTGACCCTGTCATCATCTGGAAAAAAAAAAAAAAAGAAGTCCCAACCACACATAACATCGTTTTCACCACGAGTAACACCGTTTTCCTGGTGCTGTTTATCACTTCGCAGAGCCTCAGGAAGCCCATGTACATCATCCTAGTGACCCTGGCAATGTCTGATATTGTCTGATATGTGTTTTTCCACTGTTGCCTTGCCTAAAATCATAGCTAGGTACTGGTTTAATGCGGGAGCAACCCCTTTCCACGCCTGCTTCTTCCAAATGGAGTTAATTCACTATTTTGGGACATTAAACTCACTGATAATGATGATCATGGCCCTCGATCGCTATGTGGCTATTTGTTATTCTCTGCGATACCAGACTGTTATGACTAACCGCATCACAATCACATACATCTTAAACGCAACGGCTTGGGTAACTGCCTTCATCGCTCCCACAATAGCCACCCTACACACTCAACAGCTTCCTTACTGCGGCCCTAAACTGATCATTCAATGCTACTGTGACCTCATCACTATTACCAGCCTAGCCTGTGCTGACAACAGCAAGCAGGCATTGGTGGCCCTGTGCGTGGCCCTACTTGTGCTCCTTCTCCCTCTGGCCTTCATCATTTACTCATACTGCCACATCATAACGTCTTTGATGAGGCTATCGAGCTCTCAGAGTCTCTGGAAAAGTTTTGCCACCTGCAGCACGCAGCTGTCCATCATTGCTCTGTTTTATGTGCCTCGCTGTGTCGTGTATATCGCCAATTTCCTGCAAATCCAAATCAGTAGAGATTTCAGGATTCTTCTCATACTGATTTACAGCCTCATTCCACCACTGATAAACCCCTTCATCTACTGTTTACGTACTCAGGAGATCAGAATGATTGTGAACCGGTGGGCAAGCAAGCAAAAGGCCTTTAGAAAGATGTCTAGAATTAATGTGATCACTCTGTAAAATATCATGTTGTGTGGAGTTTTAATAGAAACAAACATACAATGATTTACTGTATGTGAAGCAACTGAATAAATTCTTGTGATTTGCAACTGTTTTGTTTAAATATGTATTGTGAAGTATTCCAGTGAATTCTGGTGTTCCAATACAAGAAAAAACAACCAAAACATCTGATTTGTTATGAACGACAGCATTTATAAGATTAACTCCTTTTGGATGTACGGTAAAAAAATATGTTAATAGAAAAGATGTTATTGATTAAGTTATCTATTTGTCTTTACACACTCAAAAAATATTTAGGTCAAATTTAGGATTTATGTATTTGAAGTGCATATAAATACAGTACAGTATGTCCACCCATTTAGATTTTAGACTTAATGTGGTGTATATTTATCAGTCATACATAAATGAAACAGCTAGGTAAGAATCAGGTAAGATTTCTGCACTCTAAAAAAATCATGTATTAATAATTATTTTAATGTATTTTATTTTATTTAAACAATATTATTTTCAATGCATTCACACATTCATTTCATGCATTTATTGCACAAATTGCTTAAAATCAGCATAAATCTGTTAATTGTGAAAATAACTGAATTTAATAAATTAAAATATATGAACATGGTTAAAATATGGCTAACTGTGAAATATATTAAATTTAAAACACAGTCATATGCATTACATTTGAAACTGTCTAATCCATATGGATGGAAATTTTGTGCACCATTCAAATAGATAAATCTTAGATTTAGGCCTAAATATTTTTTGAGTGCAGAAGTGCCATAATATATTGCATTACAATTGAAAACAGCTGCTTTCTGTGGATACTTGTCTGTGCATTAAATTAAAGACAATTAAACTAAACTTTTGAAATTTTCTTGTAACTTTTTAACAGTGAGGACAAGAGGGACAGGGTAAATATTTTGCCTTAGTTCAGTAAATCACTGCATATGTCAAGGATTGCCCCTCCCCCCCAAAAAAAAGATAAAATATAAAGATATTTGCTGAAAGCACCCCCTGAGAATTTAAATTAATATTTTAATAATTAAACAATGCATAACTGGTCACAAGACATCCAGTTAAACAAAGAAAATATTTAATATTAATATTTAAATATATGGTAAAACTTAGTACAGGGACCAATTCTCTATAATAACTAGTTGCTTATTAGCATGCCTATTAATAACATTTTGGCTATTTATTAGTAAGGAGATCAGAATGATTGTGAGCCGGTGGGAAAGCAGGCAAAAGGCCTTTAGAAAGATGTCTAGAATTAATGTGAAACTATTAATTGGGAGGCATATATATTCTACATGACCTTATTCTACATCCCTAATCATACCCAATACCTAAAATTAACAACTACCTTACTAACTATTAATTAGCAGTTTATTGTGGCAAAAGTGTTTGTTAATAGCGAGAATTGGACCTTAAAATAAAGTGACCAAATATTTTATTTAATATTAAATATATTTAAAAATTTCAAGTAGTAGGCTTTTCTGCCATGCAGAAGGTAACAAACAAACAGATGCCACAGTTGTCATGAATCTGCATTCATTTACTTTCACTCGTTTTTGCACCACCTGCTGGTGACCTTTGCAGATGCTGATGAAATTAGTAAAAAAAAAAATTTTATAAATAAATACAACTTTAAAAAATATGATCATTTAAAAAATTATACATTTTAGGGAAAAGGAAATCCCGTCTGTGTGAATGTGTGTCATACATACAAACACATAAGTCACCTCAACCCGTAAACCCCAAAGGTCAACCCAGTTTCACGACACCAAATAATTTTAAATATGATCCTCTATGACTTGTTGGACCCTACAGGCTTTAACACTGATTCTACAGCTATAAAATAATGAAACTACAAACTAAACACTGACATCAGCACTGAACACTGAGCCAGGAATACATTTTAGCAGATGTCACATATAACAGAGGAATAATCAAGGTAATTTGCTGAAATACAAGCCAAAATAACATCTAGATTTTTGCAATGACAAATATTTTTGGTAACAAAGCCTCATTAATTTAAAGAAAAAAATATTTATTTACATTATTATTATCCCTTTATGAAATTACATGTTGAATAATTTATGTGAATTCATATTTTCGCAATTAAATGTAATTTAAAACATTTAATAATAATTCAATAATTTATAATTCAACAATTTATCTAAAGCCAGATATTGTTTCTTTTGTAAACAGGTGTTAACTGCATGGTTCAGTATGTCACAGGTAAACGAAACCACTGCTTCTGTTGTAACTGAGTTTTTCATTGTGGGTGTCCCTGGACTCCAGCCCAAATACTACAGCCTGATAGGAGCGCTTTTATTCATCATCTACATCACTGTAATCACTGGAAACTCTCTCATTGTGATCCTGTTTGTGATTGAACGCAGCCTCCATAAACCCATGTACACTCACCTAAAGGATTATTAGGAACACCATACTAATACTGTGGTTGACCCCCTTTCGCCTTCAGAACTGCCTTAATTCTACGTGGCATTGATTCAACAAGGTGCTGAAAGCATTCTTTAGAAATGTTGGCCCATATTGATAGGATAGCATCTTGCAGTTGATGGAGATTTGTGGGATGCACATCCAGGGCACGAAGCTCCCGTTCCACCACATCCCAAAGATGCTCTATTGGGTTGAGATCTGGTGACTGTGGGGGCCATTTTAGTACAGTGAACTCATTGTCATGTTCAAGAAACCAATTTGAAATTATTCGAGCTTTGTGACATGGTGCATTATCCTGCTGGAAGTAGCCATCAGAGGATGGGTACATGGTGGTCATAAAGGGATGGACATGGTCAGAAACAATGCTCAGGTAGGCCGTGGCATTTAAACGATGCCCAATTGGCACTAAGGGGCCTAAAGTGTGCCAAGAAAACATCCCCCACACCATTACACCACCACCACCAGCCTGCACAGTGGTAACAAGGCATGATGGATCCATGTTCTCATTCTGTTTACGCCAAATTCTGACTCTACCATCTGAATGTCTCAACAGAAATCGAGACTCATCAGACCAGGCAACATTTTTCCAGTCTTCAACCGTCCAATTTTGGTGAGCTCGTGCAAATTGTAGCCTCTTTTTCCTATTTGTAGTGGAGATGAGTGGTATCCGGTGGGGTCTTCTGCTGTTGTAGCCCATCCGCCTCAAGGTTGTGCGTGTTGTGGCTTCACAAATGCTTTGCTGCATACCTCGGTTGTAACGAGTGGTTATTTCAGTCAAAGTTGCTCTTCTATCAGCTTGAATCAGTCGGCCCATTCTCCTCTGACCTCTAGCATCAACAAGGCATTTTCGCCCACAGGACTGCCGCATACTGGATGTTTTTCCCTTTTCACACCATTCTTTGTAAACCCTAGAAATGGTTGTGCGTGAAAATCCCAGTAACTGAGCAGATTGTGAAATACTCAGACCGGCCCGTCTGGCACCAACAACCATGCCACGCTCAAAATTGCTTAAATCACCTTTCTTTCCCATTCTGACATTCAGTTTGGAGTTCAGGAGATTGTCTTGACCAGGACCACACCTCTAAATGCATTGAAGCAACTGCCATGTGATTGGTTGATTAGATAATTGCATTAATGAGAAATTGAACAGGTGTTCCTAATAATCCTTTAGGTGAGTGTATTATCATGCTGAGTTTGTCCTTGTCCGATATTGGTTTCTGTACAGTCGCTCTGCCAAAAGTCATTTCTCACTATTGGTTTAATGACAGTTCACGAGTTCACACTTACATATATTTAGCACGAGTTACATAATGTGTATTTGGCGAGTATGGTAATACGTAGTTGCCGTGCTGTCCTGGGGAAGGGCTCCGAGCTCGGGAATGGCCCGAACCCAGAGTATCCCCCATGGTGTGGTGAGAACTTAGTGATATTGGTGGAGAAGGTGTGGTGGAGGGATGCTGATAGACCATCGAATGAGTGGAGGTGTGTCAGCTGTATTTATATCCGTGCGTTGATTGACTTGATTGCATGCCACTTGTGTTTAATTAGGCTAAGTATCTGACGTGCTCCTCCCGAACTTGGTTAATAAAACATAATTTCACGAGTTCACACTTACATATATTTAGCACAAGTTACGTAATGCGTATTTGGCGAGTATGGTAATACATAGTTGGCGTGCTGTCCTGGGGAAGGGCTCAGAGCTCGGGAATGGCCCAAACCCAGAGTATCCCCCAAAAAGCAATGAGTGTAGGACAGCCGCCAGACTGAGATCCCCCCCAAAATACGCACTAGAGATCTGGCGGGAGCTAGTTCCGAGGAGTAGCCTGTATTGCAAGGCCGGGGGAGCCTAGGAGCTCTGAGGGAGCGTTTTGGCATTTATGGGTAGGCCCCACCGGTCGCTGGTGTGAACTGCGTGGTTTAGGGCGACCGGTCGGGGAGGGCTCGAACCGAAGCTCAACGGTGAAGCCCTGCCTGCCGATGGAGGAGCAGCGTGGTTAAGGCCCTGACCAGGAGGACCCGAGTTGCCTGCAGTGGGATAGTTCACGGAGTCGGCGTACAGGCTCTACTGGCCGTCAGCCCCTGCTAATCAGAGGACAGAGGGCGGTGTCTGGCGGAGAGGGCCCATGAAGCCTCCTTTTTATCTGCCAAGCTGGGTCCTATCAGGAGTTTGGGACGTCCGGCAATCATGCTCTTGCGACATCCGACGGGAGATCAAGACTCACAACATCGAATGGATGAGCCTCACTTGCGGGCGGAAAGTATAGGAGCCCACCGGGAGACCAGCGTCGACGTCTGACACGAGATCAAGACTACGAATGATGTTGCCCAAACTCAGCTGGTCACCACACTAATGTCTGACTTGCTCCGTGAGGTGAGCTCCTCCATCGACAGCTTAGCCATGGGTAGAATTCCCCCATATCTGGTGCCCCTGAGCCTAGTACAAATGGTGTTATCCTCTGCTACTGCTCATCCACCTGACTCTCTCCAAGCCCACCTCGCCTACTCCCTGGGAGGCTCCATCCTTCTACATGTTGACCCCGAGCAGAGCGAGATAGCATTTCTTCTGACTCTACCCATCATTGAATCCGACAAAATTTACAAACTCAAAGACATTGTTAATGTTGGATTTTGGCCAGGGAACAATCACATCAAGATACACACCCCAGATGTGGTGGCCTACCACGACAGTAACCCACAGTTGTACCTAGCCCCAAACCTGCGCATGTGTACCCTGACCAAAGACCAAATCCTTCCTCCGAGACAACACTGAAGGAATCTGCGGATTACAACCCATGCAAAGAGAGACACTCTGCTCCGCTGAGGCCAAGCCTCACGCACAAGTCACAGAAACGCAAGCAGAGATTGTGGGAAATCAGTGGCTCGTCAACACACCTATCCGTGCCGCTACACCGACCTATGACCAGCATGACACTACCATCCGTGTCAGCCTACTCAACCAGAGTATGTGGATTCAAGTGCCCAAAGGTGCCATCCTCCACCTAGGGGACCTGGCGCTGTACAACCTTCCAAGTGAAGAGTACCAATCCGAGGTAGAAATTCCAGCCTTCTTCAAGGATCACAGTCTCACCCTGGAACCTGAATTGTAACTGAGTATTGAGAAAGGGGGGTCCCAGATGATTGACATCACCCCAATCAACACAGCACTCCAAGCATTGTCTCGGTTGCCTGTCCAGACCAACTTTCGCGTTGCCCGATCCTGGACTGCTGCCGACACAGCACTTTGCCTCGCCACAGCAATCGGGTACATCCTGACCCTCGGCCTTGCCTTTGTCCTGTTTAACAGAGTCAATGGGGTGCAAAGGTCCATGAACAGGTGCACTTCTTCGGACCTTCAAACGGAACCACCGAAAAAGAGGGACCCAGGCGGAGACAATGCCGAACCTGACCCTGAAGTTAACACCCAAGCTGAGGATCCAAAGGCTGAGGAAAATTAGAAAACACCTGCCATCTTGCCTTCCTGATCCACCTGCCATCTGACCATCAGGATCCACCTGCTATCCAGCCTTCATGATACACCTGCCATCTAACCATGATGATCCACCTGCCATCTTACGATATTTCCATGTGAACATCTTCAGCCAAAGGGGGGATTTTGTAGCATCTGCCTAGGATCATTGATGGTTGTTTACCCTTTATGTCTTAAGAGACCCTTTTAGCCTTTTGACATTTGCATATAAATTACAGATCTGGCCCCACCGTTTTCATTTATATGGGTGCTAAATTTAAATGGTTTTACCACTATCAAGATTAGGCTAAAAAGATCAGCTCTCTCTGGTCTCCCCATCGACTTCAAACACATTCCATTGTCCTAGGGGACAGTCATCCTCAGTACCTGGCACCAGATATCTGATGGCCAGCGAACTACCCCCATGCTCACAATACACATAACACACACACACATAAAGACATTTTCTTTATTTAGACTACAATTAATCAGTTACAACTGTACCTGGTATATGCATGTGTTGTTTGTATGTTTCTCTATTGTATTAGCCTAGCTACAACTCGTTATTTGAATTAGTTAAGCTCTAAACGGTGATATTCAGGTATATGAATGTATCTCTTATTTAATATCTTTTAGATGTTTCTTTCTTGGTATGAAAATTATCTGCTCTTTATTCTGCAAACAATGATGTAATGAATGAAATGCAATGAAATATAATGAAATGCATCATACTATTTGTACCATATTTTGGGAAAACTGCACCAATCCTCCAGACCGGCCATAAACATGCAAATGGCCCATAAAGGGAGCCAAAGGAAACTTCTCCCGCTCAAAAATTCACGCCTGGTATTGGCTATTCCACCCAAAAGGTGGGTGCAGCTATGAACTATCAAAAGTTCCAAACTCAGACTAATCGTCGCTCAAAAACTCTTCTTCTTGGGACGGACACGCTCCGAGACTCTGCAAAACTCTCCTCTTGAGTTTAACCTTCTGACAGTTTTATTTTCAAGTAACTTTGTGGACTCGCTGTGGACTTTCCTATCAATCTGCTCAGTGTAAAGAATTAAGCCATTATAGAAGTAACAGAACTTACTGTAAACTGCTTTGAAATTATGTGTATTGTGGAAGTGGCCTGGGATGAAAGAGCTGCCACATGTAATATTTCCATATATGATTTTCTTTTATTTGTAGTGTGAGGACTTACAGTTTAATGCAAATCACTGTACATATTAAATCTACAGAGATCAATTATTAAGCCATATCTTATTTGAATTACAGAGTTTCAGTTTAACTTTGTTCCGTGGTGAATGTAGACATTTTAAAGGCTATTATTTTATGTTTATGTGATTCAAATTAAGATCGCGTTGGAATGATTAACGATTACTGTATCAACACAGCGTTAATCAAAAGCAGAGGTATTTCATGCAGACATCGATAAGGGCTATTTGTGGCATCTATTAATGTCTGCAGGAAATACCTGCTTTTTCAGCTTTCTAAGCGTTCATTTTTCACACCGGCCGTGTATAGGGCAATGGCAAATGATGTAAAGTGAGCCTTAACCACTCCAACGCGATCTTAAGTAGAGTAATAGAAATATTAAATAATATCAACGTCTATATTCACTATATTATCCAGTCTCCGCTGTAGCGCCTGTGACCTAAATTCCCAGAATGCATTGCTGCTGTGACGGCACATTCCCAGACTCAATAGTTGTGTCTCATTTAGAAGGATGCATCCTCAGGAGGTCTCATTCAAAGGGTGCATACGTCATCGAGGCTGTCTCATTTCAGAAAAGCAAGTAGGACACTCCGAATGCGACCTTCGCTGCTACAGATAACCCACAATTCTTTGCATCGCCGTAAACAACCGTAGTTAATTTGAAAAATGCCGGCGCCGGCAGATGTACACACAAGCGGAGATGTGGTGTTTTCAACTTAACTTAAAGTACCTCCAGTAAAAACGGATACACTTTGTTCTTAATATCCTCCTCCTTTTTTTCTCTAACAGATGTTTGTTGTATGTATGCTGCAGTTCCTCAAACAATGAGCAAAATAAAACAAGTTAAAGCATTTTTTTTCAAATTACTTTCCAAATTTATAATTTTCCTTAATTTAAGTAGTGTGAGAGCACAACAATGCTCTAAATGTGTTGACAAATCAAAGTCATACTTCCTGTTTCCTTTTCCTCCCGTCCTACGAAGGCATCTCGTTTTTAATTCTAGGTTGAGAACACTTCCTTACACAAACTAAAACTTGTTTGATTGATATAATTTCTGTATTTTAATAAATGCTGCATTAAACGAATTTCAGGGCTCTGTAAAGGTCATTACACAAAAAAAATCTGCAACGTTTTCATTGGAAAGATAGTTTTACAGGGTTATAAAAATAACCTAAAACTAACTAAAGTTTTTTTGTTTTTGTATTTTTATTTAAAAATAACCACCCTGCAACGTTCTGGGAACGTTCTTTTATGGTTGCAAAAAAAAAATAACCTAAAACTAACCATTAGGGAACGTTCTCTATAAGTTATTTGTAGGTTATTTTAAAAGTAACCACCCTGCAACATTCTGGGAACGTTATTTTATGGTTACAAAAAAAATAAAAAAATAAAAAGAATGTTTCCTTAACATTAGTATTTGGTTCCCAAAATAATTACCAAACGGGAACCAAAAACTAACGTTAGGGGAACGTTCTGTGTTTGCTGGGAATTCATATTTAATGGTATTTTATTATTTTTTATTGCATTCAATGTATTAAAACATTTGCAAAGGGTTTTTAAAATCTGTTTTTATGCATGACTTAGCCTGAGTAAAACAAAAACACACACAGATTCATAAAAATTAAATAACTCATGTGTCTGTGTTGTAAAAGTACCAAACATGAAAGAGCCAAACTTCATTCCTTAGTTATCTTCTGGCAAAACACATTCCCCAACCCCAAAGGTCAGCCCAGTTTCACAACACCAAACGGATTGTGAACATGATCTTCTATGACGTGTTGGACCCAGTCTTTAACACTGATCCTACAGCTATAAAATAATGAAGCCACAAGCAGAACATTGACATCAGCCCAGAGGCGTGACACACTGAGACATATTTTTAGCAGATGCCACATAACTTAACAGAAGAATAATCAAGGTAATTATCTGAAATACAAGCCAAAACAAGACTTTTTGCAATAGCATAATTTAAAACACATTTTAAATTGTGTCAATAGGTTATTCACTTAAGGAATTTTTTGAATATAATGTATTCATATTATTAATATTTTGTGATATTTATTTAAATCTTTTATTGATGTTAATTGCATTTTTTTAATGTTTTTATTTAAATAATTATATATACTGAATTTTTAATGTATCTATTTTTTTTATTTCAAGTAAATACTTAAATGTTTTTGTGCAAATCAAATCAGTGAAAGAAATTTTTACAAGTGTGATTAGCAGTTTCTGTCAGTGTAACATACAGATACATTGATTCTTTTGTAAACATTTGTTCACTGCATGTTTAGTATGTTACAGATAAATGAAACCACAACTTCTGTTGTAACTGAGTTTTTCATCGTGGGTTTCCCTGGACTCCAGCCCAAATACTACAGCCTGATAGGAGCGCTTTTATTCATCATCTACATATCTGTAATCACCGGAAACTCTCTCATTGTGGTCCTGTTTGTGAGTGAACGTAGCCTCTATAAACCCATGTATATTATCATGCTGAGTTTGTCCTTGTCTGATATTGGTTTCTGTACAGTCGCTCTGCCAAAAGTCATTTCTCGCTATTGGTTTAATGACAGTTATATTGGCTTCTATGTTTGTCTGTTTCAAAGGCAGCTGATTCACTATTTTGGAACCTTGAACTCTCTTATTATGATGATCATGGCACTTGATCGGTACTTGGCGATCTGTTACCCGCTAAGATACCCTGTTTTAATGACTAACCGCACTATGAGGCTTCTAATAGGGTTTTCCTGGGTTACTGCAATGATTGCTCCAACCATTAGCGTAATGCAGACAGTAAAACTGCCATTCTGTGGACCAAACATGATCCTTCATTGTTTCTGTGATTCTCTATCTATGAACCAGCTGGCCTGTGCTGATGCCACCCTCGCAAATCTGATTGCATATACTGTAGCAATGTTTGTGCTTCTTGTGCCATTGTCTTTCATTATATTTTCCTATTTAAGTATCCTGGTGTCTGTGCTTCGAATAGCAAATGCACAGGGCCGAATGAAAGCCTTTTCTACCTGTGCCACACAGCTGACTATCATTACCATCTATTACGTGCCCCGTTTTGTGGTTTACACCACTTCTAACATCCCAAACGCCCAGATGAACAGCAGTCAGAAGATCGGCCTGGTCATGTTCTACAGTCTACTTCCACCTGTAGTGAACCCCTTCATCTACTGCATCAGGATCAAAGAAATCAGACAGCTGCTCAAATGGTGTGTCCACAGAAACAAGATCATCAGTAGGTCATTAACTATTTCTAAATAAGATGATTTGCCTGTTAAGTTGTTATTATGCACCTTATTACACAAAACTGTTATGGTTATGCAGTTATGTGCTGTTGTTATGCATTTACAATATTTGTTGATATTATAGTTATTTTATTTTGCATAATAAGAATAATAATAATATGTATTATAAAAATGTGGAAGGCCATTTATTACTCATTGAATGGATCAATAAGCAAGATATAAATGACAGTATATGATTAGCCCTCAATGTTAATTTTAAAAAAAAAGAACAAAACGTATATATGGAAAGTTGACGTCCTGTGGTCTGACATGCTGTACAGTAAAACAATTTTTTAAATACTTATTATTGATTAAGTTTGTTTATGACATCAATAATTAAAAGACTACATGAAATATTTCTAATTTTTAAAAAATGTAAAAAAAAAATACGCTGGTAGGATAATGCATAATTTATTGCCTATTATATATTTTAATTAGAAATAAATCATAAATCCCCTCATGTGTCCACCGTCGATTGAAATTTAATGGGGGGGGGGGGGGGGGGGCTATTAATATGCTGTTTTTATGTTTATTTAGATTATGGTGGTGGTTTCATCAGTGTTTCAAATGAATTAAAAGCATATATCTTTTTTTTTTTTGCTTAAAGTCAATAGAATGATCAAAATCTGCAAAAATGCTGAGCAGAGAAAAATCTGCTTCTTACCTCGTGTCGTTTGAGAAAGGCTCAGGAAGTTGCTTTGTGTCGAAGGCCGTGATGTGTGCTCTTCAGGTTTATTGTTACCCATTTAAATACATTATTAAATCCATGTTTTATATTACTAAAAATCGTGCGTATTGTATTTTTTCCCGGCATTAAATTAAAATAAAGTCCTTAAAGTGTTTTTCAAATGAGACCAAAACTTGTTTTCGACTTGTTGCTTGGTACCACTCGGCTAAACAAGTCAAATCTAAATTTAGTTATATTTTTATTTTTCTTATCTTAATTTATGCACTAAAATGAAAATTTTAACAATAATAAATATTAATAAATAAATATAATGTAAACCAATAAAACCGATGAGATTTGTGTAAATAGGAGATGTGTGTAATTATTTTACCCACAAGGTGGCGCAAAAAGATCACAATTACAGAAGTATAAGTTCATGACAAGTTTTTTTGTGTTTTTTTTTTTTTTTTTGGAAAGAACACTGATGATTAGTACCTTTTGGTAAACACCTTTTAGGAATAAATACACGATTTAAATGTATCTATTTTAAATAAGTCTCTTATGTACACCTAAGCTGCATATTATTTACATGCTGAATTAATGACAAATACAGTAAAACATTAATACTGTGAAATATAAAATATGCAGAAAGAATACACATTATATACGTGTTTTCGCAAGTGTCCTAAAAAGTAAGAACATAAATACATATAAAAATAGAATAGTGCTAAAATCAACACTTTATATAAATGTTGGCCTCTCAAACTCACTATAAACAATGTGAAGGTGAACACAGCAAGCAATAACCATTTCACTTAAATACTCTGGATTCTTTATTCAGTTTATAGATGTATTTCCATTTGTAGTTTAGAGAATGAGAAGCATTAGTTTATTTACAATTATCTTTTAAAAACTTAAGCTCTGTACAGATTTGAACCCTGACAAGGACCAATATTTTTCAGACCTAGTGCGGTGTTAAAAATCAGAAAGCAAAGACCACATAAAAAGAAAAAGGAAGTCAAAAATAAAACATCAAATTATGAACATTTGATAAAAGAGAGAGAGAGAGAAGAAAACAGTAAATTCTTCAGCCATTAGAGAGGGATTTGCTGCTGTTAAAGACATGAAATTGTCAGCATCTCACCGCTCCAAATGCTAATGTGCTAACTGTTTTTAGACTATCATACACTAAACACCAATATATATCAACAATCTATAGTTATGTTCTCTATAAGATTCATATTAAATATACTCTACACATATATAACCTTCGAATACAATTCTCATTTGGAAAAATATTAAAAAGGGAGGAGGAGAAAGAAAAAATTACACAGATTTAGAAACGAAACAGCTCATGTTTCTGTGTTGTGCAAACAAATTTTATATCTAACAAGGAAGGGGAAATAGAAACCAAGCCAAACTTCATTCCATAGTTATCTTCTGGCTCCAAACGCTAGAATTAATTTACACCACTACACTTAGAAAATAAAGGGATAAATCTTATTACCCTTCCTCAAACAGAGCAGCTCAGATCTATCTAAAGAGGGCAGACGCAACACTGGTTGACTGTCAAAACACAGTCGCAAATGTTACTGTTACTCATTACGTGTATTTTAGACATTCCCACGAGTCAATCCAACCAACTTCTGGAGATCTACCTTCCAGCAAAGACCCGACTATGCTTGAAACACTTCCAGCGTACAGGAACTCGATAGAGCAGGATGCTGGATCTCCAGGACCTTAATGGGGCATTTAAAACGCATGGAAATGTATAAGAAACATTTCTAAAACGTTCATCAGGCACATCGATACTTGTTCTCCTGCACTGAAATCAGACTGCATGTGGCGAATAGCATTTGACAGAAACAGTCCGGGAGGGCGACTGTAGCGGAGATTAATCCTGTCTGTGAAGCGTGTGCTCTTATTTCAGATATAGGTGACGGCATGCCTTTCCACCTCAGCCCCGGATCCAAGCCATCGCATCGATAAATGTGAAAAGTTCGTCAGCCCCTGTGTAAATTAATTTCCCTCACACGTCTCCCTCCTGTGAGGAAGAATCAAGAGCCTCGACTGAGGCGAACAAGTCTCTTTTTCCTCAATGAATCATTCATGTTACTGTGTGCAATAAAAAAACAGAGAAACAAGGGCCTCCTCCATGTGCAAACTGGCAGAAGGGGAGGTGTGTGTGTGTGTGTGTGTGTGTGTTTGAATGAGTTCATGGATGCATGTGAAGATGTTAGAAAGGGTGGAAATGTGTGTGTGAAGGAGGGATGCATTTTATTATCTGATTTTTTGACATCTTTTGGCATAAATACAGACTGTGCGAAGCCGAAATGTTCTCATATCTGTGTCTTGGGTAATTTTTTCCTTTCCTGGAGAAGCCAAGCTCTTGTTGTGGTCAGGTGCTCGTGGGAGTCAGGTGTGATTAGTTGTGTTTAAGCAGCATGGGCGAAGGGTGATAGGACACACTCGTTCTGAGGGATGATGGGATGTATTTACAGGATCACACAACAGTTACTCTCTCCAGTCTTTTCCCGGTTCCTCTGACCTGTAACAAACACACAGAAACTTAATACTATTGCACAAAAACAAAACAATGGTATTGTTCCAAAACGCACTGCCTACATAGACAGCATTTTAAGGCATCACAGGAATTCTGTTCTTTAAGAGGTAGGCAACATAATTATGTTTCTTTCTAAGATGCATATTTCATTCTGCATATATTCTTTACTCAGAATTAATCCTTGAGAAGCAAATAAATCTCATTAGATATAAAACAGCATTTTTAAAGTGCTCTATTAGCAAATGATCATGTGCATGTCCTGTATTTGTATGCTTACTACATAATTAACAAAATCAGTTTTCTTTGCATTTTTGTGTAAGAAGCATGTAAAACTCTCCAAATCAATCACATATGAGGTTCTATTTCAGTGACTTAATAGGCAGCGTGGAAGCTCACTAGGGTTTCACTAGAGCCATGGTCTTCAGTACTAATAAGACAGCAGGTCCTAGCACAGATTCTGTCACAAAGTACTTCAACATACATAAATAATGATCTAAAAGACATTTTATTTAAAATAGAAATGCAAACACAACTGAGAATATTATCTCATACACAAAAGGATTAAAAATGGAAAAATATATATTTAAAGCACCTTATAAGTGACAATCCCAGATTTGTATTGTAATTGTATAGTAATTATTTTATTATTTCATTTTATGTGTAGTTTACTCTGTTATATTATGTATGTATTATTTATTTGATACTACACTGAAATATTATTATATTAACTAGGGGCTATGTAAAAGTAAGGCTTATATATGGGTAATCCTTAAATAAAATCAAATAAAAAAAAAGAATAATATTAATAGTTAATTAAAAAGTACACTATTTAAATAACATTAATTATTATCAGAGTTAAACTGAAAATTATTAGAAAGCAGAACATGTTTGTCAGTAACCATTGTGTCCCTCATACTCAGATTAATAACTACAAATAGATAGTATACATACATCATTTTTTCTATGCTAAAACCATAAATCAATTGCACATCATCCGTTTCAATTTTCATGAAAATGTGCTTCAAATGCTTCAGTTTAGCATTTGAATAAAACTGTTTTAACCTTATAAAAAGTTAAAACCTTCAACTTCTGCTAATATATCAGAATAAGCTCGAGCATTAAATTTATCTTCCTATAGTTTCCCCCTAAACTGTCATGTGACCAGGTCTTTTATATTTTTGTTAAACGCTACTTTAAAAATTCCTAAAACTGAAATAAATAGTGCCAGAGGGTGAGAATGATCCACATATAAACTGAAAAATTTTGAACAAAGTGAAGGCTGCAGCGAGACAGGGAGCGTGTGAAACAGAGAAGGAGGAGTGTACAGAAAAGAGAGAGGGCAGAATGGTTACCTTGGGAATTTGGCTCGGGCAGCGTCTCTCTGGCAACTAAATGCATAACTGTGGTTTTTCCAAGAGGCAGTTTTAAAGCTGCAAGACATAAGAAAAAAAGAGTGTTGGACCGAATGGACACTAGAGACTAATGCAGCTGTACATCTATGACACCAAAGTCACTTTTCAAGGGGAATAAATCATAGAACGGAGGACCAGGATAACATGTAAACATAAGCCTGTGCCTTATTGAGAGCCGTCACTGACTCTGAGAGCACTGCTGCTGCCTTCTGCCCCACAGACACACTCGGTCTTCATGCCTTGGTGCTCTTGAATCAAGAAGGTGTCAGCGTGTGTTATCAAAGAGACACTTTTTTGGCAAAACCTGCCTGCGTTCCATCACCTCATCGGGCGAACAGTTCAGGAATTGGAGCTGGTTGTGAGGTTTCACTTACTCAGTTATTCAGCCATGGGAAAAGTTTGCCCAGACAAAATATACTGACAAAACCCCTGGTTATAAGTAAAATATATCATAAGCCCTATTCGCATGGGATGAGTATTATCTGGGGACCATGTCTGATTTTGAATATTATCACAGGACCTCGGTGTTCGGCGAAATATGGTAGGTCATTTGCAGGGGAATTTTTACTTTACAAATTACAGACTTGGCCAATTCGCACGGGATTAAGATCACAGACAACCTCCGCAATTATTACAAAAGACTGGAGGTCACCAGGTAATACTAATCCCGTGCGAATAGGGCTTTAGTCATATTAGGACAAATATAAAAGGCCCTGTCAAATTTATAGAGAATCTAGGACTTAACAAGGATTTATTTGTGTAATATGACAAAAAAAACATTTGATAGATAGACAGATAGACAGACTTTCTTATAAACGCATTCACAAATCCCCTCCATCTTTTATTGTTGCTTGAGGGATGGCCAAACAAATAAAAAAATGCTTCCTGTTCACACCCAAAGAATTTCCTCTCCTCCCTGTTTTCTGTCCCTGATGACAGGTCTGCCGGCCAGTGCTTTCCTACATTCATAGACTGCTCGTTGACAAACTTGCTGCCGCATTCTGGAAATATTTTAAGTCAGTGAACTCTATTCAAGACTTGAGAATAGTAACATTTAGGTGTATTGGGACTGGGAGCTGAATTTTTGGATGTCCTTATAATCAGCTGAACAATGATAGAACTGAACCGCACTGCACCCTGGCCCGAAATAAACCAAGACAAAGCCAAAATAAATATCTGTGCCGTTATGAGTCCACTGGGACACAGCGGATTTACCTGGCAGAAAAAAAAAAGCTAAGCAACTTCTTATCTGTCAGACCCATGATTCGGGACTGAGAGGAATGATTTAATAAAAAATCAAGAGAAACGGAGCATGTGTGATGTGATGTTAATAATGGTAATGAGGAGTGTGGGAGGGCGGCTCACCTCCTAGCGTCACATTGCCGTGTAGGAATCGGCCTTGGTAGATGAGGCGCAGGATGTTCGGACTACTCACTTGCTCCTCTTCCCAGTCTGTTAAAGACAGAACAAATTAGAAAAATTAATGTTTGTGTTGTATGCAAAATATACACATTTTGTGATTGCAGTTTCATCACAAAGAGAAACACAAAAGGAGAACTTTCCATAAAAATCATAAGAAAGAGACAAAAATGTAAGTCTTACACAGAAGATAGACAGTCATCCAAGTTAAGAATGACATGAGGGTGAGGAAATGATGACAGTATTTTTCTTTTTGGGTGAACTGTTCCCTAGAAAAACACTAGTCTGGCACTTTTCCATGTTACTTTAAGTAAGTTTTTCACTCTTTTCACTCTTCATTCATTTATTCATACGACCCACCCGTCTCTTTCTCATTCTTGACTCAATCAGTCACAAAACTCAATTGAGGGTCATTCTGTGTCCTCATGAGGTCGAGCTCCGCTGTGCTCGTATACTATGAATAAAACTCTGATTCAATCCCGGACCACCTCGATGGAGTTTACGAATTGTACAACAAAGAAGGCCTTTCTTTTTTCCTTGCTTTTTCATCAGTATTCTTTTTTGACATAATTAGAGGCTGATGACTTTCATAAGAGCTATTCAAAGCAAGAAATTTAAATAAAATTAAAATAAACTTCAACTTAACTAAACCCTGGATTGCTTTAGAGGACAAGAAACAGCAATAAAAAAAAAATATTTAAACAAAGATAATTTTTTTTTTTTTATTATTCAGCAATGATGCATCAAAATGACCAAAAGTGACACTAAAGAAGACTAGATGAATAACTTTCTATTCATAAAAGAATCCTGGAAAATATGCATCACAATTTCAACATTACTCAAATATTATTCCTGCCAGGTTTTCCAACATAGATTATTCTTGAGCACCACTTCAGCATGTTAGAATGATTCCTGAAGGATCATAAGACACTAAAGACTGGAGTAATGGCTGCTGAATTTTAAACACATTAAAATAGAAAAAACTGCTCTTATATATGTAATAATACTTTAGAACGTTACTGTTCTAACTCTATTTTTGATCAAATAAATGCACCCTTGGTAAGAGATTTTCAAAAACATTTGAAAAATCTTAAAACGGTAGTGTATATATCAAAACACCATGGTATTACCATCACTGCACCATAGTACCACCACAGTATGTTTAAGAGATCAATAAAATGGAAAAATGCTAAACTTGAGCTTGTGGCCACATTCCTAAAAGCACTTGTCGTTTCAGATAGGCTGCCAAGGCACAGTGAAGAAGCAGATGAAAGAGGAGTCTGGATACTATCTGCTCTTCCCTAAAAATGTATAATAAGCTACAGATTCAGCTAGAACAGTATCTGTGGAATATCTGAATAGAAAAACCACACTTCACAGGCCTCAGACATATGCGGAGAGACGGCCAGACAGATGTATAAACACACAAACTCAGACGCTCTGTTTTTATCCTTCAGTACTGTCATTGACTTTAGGTCAACGCACAGTGAGTGGAATCTAGCTCTGTGCAGGATTACCACTCGGTCAGACTCAGATTTGTCTGCGGCACAGATTATCTGAACACAGAAAAAGGTTGTAAAGAGGAATCTACTCAACACTAGGAAACAATAGCCTGAAAATCATTCACACGAGCCAATGGTTTAAGTCTATTGATGGGACGCATTTAAAAACGTGTGTTTTAAGATGTGAATCATCACGCACCCATTGGCCAGTTGTCATACACGTGCTTGGCAATGTCAGCCGCGGAGTCGTTTGGCGAGAACAGGAACTCTTTTGTTTTTCCACTCACCAAGATGAGCCTCAAGTTGATCTGAAACACAAAAACAAACAATAGAGTCATTAGAAGCTCGGTCAGTATCCACCACACACTTCCTCAACATCAACACGAAATGGCATTCGCAGCCCGTTTTAACTCTGTAGTGTGACGTATTTCCGAGTTTCATACCAGAATAGAACTAGAACTGAATGTTAGTTTATTAAAACAATGCATAAATAGCTATTATACTACTGGAAAGCTGTGCAGGCATGAAAGAGAAAGATCTGCACATTTTTACAGAATTAAAAAAAACTCTGTTACAAAGCTTCGCAATCTCATGACCCTTGCATATTCACTTATACAAATATGCTGATGAATTTATTTATGTTTTAACTACCAATAAGAATGTAGAGTTCTCAGCTTATCATGTTTAAATGAATTCCAGAAATCAAAATAAATGCAAAAGAAAACGGTAGCTTACGTTGAGGGGAAAATTAAGATTAAAATAAATAAAAAAATGAAATAATGAAAACAAACATAAATAATGTGAAACAATGAGAAATAAATGAAGTAGGTTTAACTTTAATTTCATATTGGATTTAGGATCACGTTGAAAAAAATCTGAATTATTTCACAGCATAAACTTGACAAAAACATTTTTTGTGAGCAACGCTATTGTGATTTTCTTACATACCAACCATTACCAAAGAAAGTTTCAAATCAAATTTGCACCCATAATACAATTATATAATTTAATTATTTAATAACTTAATTGTGGATCTTCCAGCAATTATTTTAAATTAAAGCCATGTTATTAAAAATAAGTTGCTATTATTGTAAAATAAATAATGTTATATAATGTTTATAATTAAAAATAATGTATATCAGTATTGTATGGATATATACATTTCTGAAACATAAATGTATGTTGGTAAAAAAAAAACTTAATTACCATGGCATATGTTAGTCTAAAACAAAAAAGGTTACGCTTTTGATGGAATTCTGATTGATTTGATATTAGAATAACACTCCATTTTCTCTGAATCTAGGCATAGCTAAGCCAAATCCATCTGTCACAGAACACATCAGCTTTCAGTATGGGGTCATTTATTGGATGGTTGAGAAATTTTTTCATAAATTGTCCTTGATGTGTCCTTCCTTTGATGATTGTGAACCACCAGTCATTCGATCAGCACAATTATCCTGTTTGTACAAGTACCCAAGCAATATAAATTGCAAAACGTCCATTATCATATTCATATCAAGAGTAAGAGGCATCAAGCTGAGAGACAGAGCCCAGGGCAATGCATGTCCAATGCACGTGTGTTACTAGAGTCTCTGACATCAGAGGATCCAGTATTAAGCTCCTCCCTCAGTCTATACACACGCACACACTGCCAGCTGCAGTGATGTAACAGAGTGAAAACCACCAGATGGAAACAAAGATCCTCCTAAGCACTTTATAGAATCAGATTAGAGCCAGAAGCAAGCCTGCTCGCTCAAACCCCTCATCATGTGATCACAACACACACACAATCTTAAGACTCCATCTAAGCAGAGTATCATTCAACAAACAGCCGCACACAAGCATGCACTTGCCCAAATAATGGTTGGATGAACACGCAGACATACACATGCAAATCTAATTTAGGCTCGGATTAGTATGTGGCTATTTTATGAAGCCACCGCACAGGAAGGACATACCAGAGAAAATCTACTTATAACAGTATTTCTGGACACATTTTTGCCAATTCACTCCTCTATTTCCAGAGATTTGAACAGATGTAGGCTGATTTATATATGTCAGAAAACAGGAAATTAATGCAAAGTGCAACAGAAGACTCATTTCCTCAAATTAATATTCATATACTCAAAATGTAAAGAAAGACATCAAACATCCTGGTGATATTCTTGGAAATAAGTCAAATATACCCAACCATTCAAAAGTTTGGGGTTCTTAAAATCAATAATTTTATTCAGCAAAGACTGACAGTTCATTTGAAGAACGACAGCAAGGAAATGTATTGTTACAAAATATTTCCACAGTAAATATTCATCTGCAGAACTGTTTTCAACATTGATAATGAGAAGAAATGTTTCTTCATCACCAAATCATCATATTATTATGATGTTTTTGAAGGGTTATGAGACTATGAATACTGGAATAAATTACAATGTAAGAAAACAGTTGTATGAAATTGTAACAATATTTCACATTATTACTGATTTTAATGCATTTTTATTAGTGCTGTCAAATGATTAATCGCATCCAAAATAAAAGTTTTTGTTTACATAATATGTGTGTGGACTGTGTATATTTATTATGTTTATATAAATACACACACATGCATGTATATATTTAACAAAAATATGTCATGTGTATATATTAAATATATTTAATTATATGAATATAAATATATGTACATGTAAATTTTTCCAAATATATACTGTATGTGTGTGTATTTATATATACATAATAAATATACACAGTACACTCATATTATGTAAAGAAAAACTTTGGATTAGGAAAATTTTGGTTGCGATTAATCATTTGACAGCACTAATTTTTAATCAAGTAAATGCAGCCTTGGTGGGCATAAGAGACTTCAACTATAATGTATGAAAGTATTATTCCTTTTTTTTTTTTTTTCCTACTAGATCTATTGGCTGTTTGAAATTATTGGCATTGATTAACAGACCAAAATTTATTAATGCATCGATTGATGAAACATTGATTATACTCAACAACAGCTTTGGCAATTAATAAATGTAAATTTTCTATTTCCAAATATTTTTCATATATTTCACCAACATACTGTATTAAATAAGTGGTCAATTACTTGCAGTAATTTAGTATATTTATAGGACTCTATGTTTTCCACAATGCAGAAAAGGCTGAATCTTGTCATAAAAATGGAATTTACAACACGGAATGTCACAGAATTTGCCAAATTTTGAATGGATACATCAAAAGAAATATGACTTAATGTAATGATAGTACTATTAGATATTATATAGATATTATTAAAACATTATTTTTAAAGGTATATTTACCAGAAAAATTATTTAGCAGAAATATAAAACATTTCATAGGGCCTTACAAATAAAATTTTTGTAATATGTTAAATGTTAATATTGTAAGTTTCATGATTTCAATTAATTTGGCATGCTTTTTGATTAATACAAATTTTATTTAACCATTAAAACGGAGTCTAGATTAAAAAAAAAAAGATAAAACGGGATAAAAAACAGAAATCATGAAAATTTTAATGGAAAAAATTGAATTTGGAAAAAAAATTAAACGGAATGTGGGAAAAAATCATGGATTTCATAAGGCCCTATATTTGATAATTACCCATTTAAATTATATTATATACTACCAATAGCAAATAAAATGAGTGAGAATTAAATGAAAACCTTTTTAATGCAAAACTGTGAACATTATGACCCTGCATTTTTTCTTTCACAAACATCTTGTTCACTTAAAATGCATCGCATTTGGAAGTAAAATGAATTGTTTTCATACTGACCTATCTCCCCACCCCTGGTTATGAAGATGCAATCTTTCCCTCAAAACTAAAAAGGCATTGTGTGTCATTCTCCTGCAAGGACTCGCTCAACGAGCTGGCAATCATAGCTAGCGGTTCATCAAAAACATCAGGATGGCAGTTCTAAGGCAATGGAACACCTCCTAGTTTCCATAGAGATGGTAACCGTGGCAGCGGCTCCTCTGTGAGAGCGCTGACCTGAATCACCTGCAGGCAGAGTCTTTCTTCATCTGTCTCTTCCTCTTTCGCCGCAGCTCATCTTTCATTATGTCACTCCATCTTTGTGTAATGATGGCATATCATCTTCACCTGGTGAATGCCGAGCAGACGCTGATTTATACGATGTTTCCAGACGTACACAGAAAGGAGGAAAAGCTCTAACAGCAGAAATATGCGTTATGCTGGGATACGTCTGCTCGAAACATTCCATCTCCTTGGTGAGCAGACGAAATCTCACTATGACTTTATACAGCATGCAGAGATGCCTCCGAGGAACTTCAACAACAACCTCAGCAGAAAACATCCGCTGGGGAATGATTACATAGGCGAGGGTGACGTTGGCACTGGTTATACCCGGTGGCAGGTGCTTCCCTCTCTGTAGTTGCTATGCCAAACATTATTACACTACTCAACAGCCATCTCTGCTACTGCATCCCTACAAAATATTTTCACCAATCCCAACCCAGGAAGCCCGGATCCCCGCAACCAACCCTTCAGGGGGAACGTTTGATGTAATCCCCCCCCAGCACTATCTTGCACACACAAACACACTTTCCTAGGGGCACGGACGACACGTAACACCTCACTCGTGAGTGATGGGATCTCTGCTGTTATGGAAAGATTTGCTTACTGGATTCATACCAGAGAAACACATAAATCACAACAAAGGTTCTGCCATTACAGTCATTCCATGTAGAAATGTGACTGAATATATCATATTCATACTTGCAACCTTATTTTTAGTGTTCAAAGCATGATTAAGAAAAAAAAAACTTTTTAACTTAATTAAAAATGTCTTCGATTGAATGAAAAAAGCCATGACTTTACAGAATTCAATTACTTTTTACCAAGGTTGCACAAACAAGTAATTTCTAAACTAGTAAATATAAAGCTTACACATAAATATATACAAAAAAATTACATTAAAAAATACAAATATTAAACTAGCACTTAACTAGCACAAAACTCTCTTTTTTATCATGTGTAGCTTTAGTAATTTCACTTTAATGGCAATGAACAGGCTCTTTTCATAGCCATTAAAGTGAAATAACTGAACATAAGCACAGAAGCCTGATTAAACCAAAAAAAAAAATCTAATTTTAGAAGAACATTTAAAATGTCATTTAGAGGCTTTTGCATCATACTAGTATATGTTGATATTACGCTCATGGACTTTATGCACTTTAGTAGATAACATATGTTCACTGCAAAATTGCGATGAATAATATTGAATTGTGACACTAGGGGTGTGCTCAAAATATCGATTCTTAGATACATACCGATATAATAAAAAAAGATACAGTATCGATATTCTAGCCCTTAGTATCGATACTCCGCCCAGCCATTAGGGGGCGCAGCGGCGCCCGCGAGTTTCAAAAAACTCATGGAAAATGTTAAAGCAAGATGTATCATTTAAGTGATTTCATAGTGAAATATGTTATGGCAGTACATGGTGTCACAAAAAAGAATTATAAGAAGATTTAATAAGAAGTTAAGAATAATAAGAAGAAGATTTTGTGCTTGTGTGAGCTCAGACTGTACCCTTGGAAAGTTAAATGTTGACTTGTGGTAATTTCCAGATTAATACAATTTGTGTACAATTAATCAGAGCACTTAAAGTTGCAAATATTTAAGCAAAATGCACTTTGTTATAATGGACTTTTGTCTTCATTAAATTTAAGAAAAATGCAGAGTTCTGATTGTTGAGTAAATGTGTTCAGCATTAACTAATTGGCTTTGGCCCATGTATTTTTATTGAATCGTATCGAATCGTGTCACATTGTATCAAATCGTATCGAGACAGCTCTGTATCGAGGTACGTATCGAATCGTGACCTGTGTATCGAGGTATGTATCGTATCGCCAGGTTCTCCAAGGTATACAGCCCTATGTGACACCTGTATTGTAAAACAGCACTGGAAGGTGCTTATCAATGCTAAATAACACCTGCAGTAGTCTTTCCATAGCTGACTTGTTGAAAACAGATATGTCACCCAGAGCAGGTGTTTCAGTTAAAGACAGAGTTGAAATACTAGAGATTTTTCTGGCCGTTGCAGTTTTTCGGTATCACTAGTTGAGCTGCAGATTCTCTGCTTGAGAGGGATAAACAACCTGGTGGTTCTGCCAAGAAACATGGAGTGTGAGAGAGAGAGAGAGAGAGAGAGAGAGAGAGATGCTGACAGTAATGAGTATATAAGACAGGACGTCTGAACTAAAAGCAGCCACAACAAATGCTGACCATAGTGGATGTGACATGTCGACCAGCTTTGCCCATCTCTGAATAGAGGTCTGCCAGATTGTTCTGAGAATGACATTTATGCAATAGGGGACAGAAACACACTCACAGCACTTACGCAACCGCACATCAATGAAAACAATATTAGATACGACGCCTCCAGCAGGGATTTGTCCGTTTTGGACGGAGAGGAAATTAGTGAGTTCTATGGTGGGATTGGCTATGTCTGCATAAGCTGGTTAAAGAACACTGACATAACATTCTAAAACAAAAAAAGTCACCTCAAACACGCCTGACTGACAGAAAGAGCCATTAGGATTGCAACCACACAAGCCTAATAATGCACGCTTGATTCCAAGTTCAACATTAGGCTCTGTCTTATCAACAAACCCAGGATTATTCTAGTTCACACTACAAAATTCTTCAAGCCACTGAATCACAACATTTCTTAAAAATGTTATTTATTTATAGCTATATGTGGGGCCATAGCAATAAGTAAAAGACTAGGGTTAGACAGGACAAAGAAAAATCTAGAGGAAAACACACAAGGAGAAAACCATGTAGCCCAGGAAATAATAACAATATTATAGTGCTGTTTATTAGCAAAAATACCAATGATGTTCCATGCTGGCTTAAAATATCATTATGGCCTTATTATAGGCCTACTGTAAAATTTGCATTTACTGTGAAGACATAAAAAACTATAGAGTATTCTAATAGCACATTTGACAAGTCAGCTAAGCTTAAAAATACAGAATTTGCTTAGCTGATATTTTTAAAGACCGCACTGTTTTACCCACTACTAGCCTATTATATTTTATGTGTTAGAAACACACACACACACACACACACATATAATATTTATATCTTAGTAGTGGGTATAATAGTAACAAAAATAATTATTATTTTAAAACATTTTACAAAATGATATGACAAATTTATTTTGAAGATTTAAGTTTTTAAACTGAAATATTAGCCATAAATTATGCAGCTATAATGATATATATAAATTCATAACACTTTTTTTGGAAAACATTCATCGGTTTTGACTAATCTCACCTTTCTTAGCCAGCTATTGTAGATTACTGTACCAAAGTGGCATATTTAAATGAGAAGAATCTGTAACAGTGTTCAACAAGTCTAAAAAAGTCTAAAAAACATGTGAATGAATGCACAATATCAGAACATCCTAATTAGGGAGTCCTGCTAATGCAACGGATAAAAATAATTAGTTTTACTCAAAGCGTCACGCAGACAAACTAATCATATAAATATCATGACATTTAGAAAAGGGCTCTGAACAAAAGCTGTAATCTTGAGAGATCTTTAGAAAAACTGATTTAAGCATGACGTAATCAGTCAGAACAACAGAATCCACACAGAATTGAGAAAATATGACCACACTGCTCAACAAAAGATGATCATTTTCTCTTTCTGTGTCCTGAAAATCCATTTCAGTCAGGCACAAAACTCATTCATTCTACTGGATGGATTCAGAGTCTGTTTCTGTGTGTGAATTCAACCTCAGACGTAAACAGAGAAGACAGAAAAAGGAAGCCATCCATCTTCCTCCTGACAGCACATTGTTAGTTCAAACGGTGTCATCTCTGTCTCCGTCTCCAGGAGTCTGTGATGTAGTTAAGACAGAGGTGGTTTTGAGGACTGTGATCACACACACTCATCTCTCCTTCATCAGTCAGGCGTGAGCGGGATTTCGCCCGCATATCTTGAGGAAGTGTGAAGCCTGAGCTTTTTAGAGGATCTCATTCCAGAAATGGAAGTGTTGTTTCTTTCCTCGGTTTGAAAATGGGGTACACCATGCCAACTGACTAAACTTGATGCTTTAAACAAACAGTCAACGAATCACAACTAACCCCATTTACTTCCTTAATGCATGTTTCCAGTGTTATTGTCAAATAATTATAAGTGCATGTCGTTCCAAAGAAAAAAATGTCTTTATAGTCTTTCTTCTACTATAATGTAATATGCAAAGGTTTGGTGTTATAGTAACATTTGGGGTCAGTACGTTTTTTAAAAGAAATGAGTATGTTTATTCAGCAAGGAAATTAAATTGATCAAAAGTGACAAAAATGTATCAAAATTAACAGACATTTATAATGATGTTCCAAAAGGTTTCTATTTCAAGTAAATACTGTTATTTTCTATTCAAGAATCCTAAAAAAGGTAGTATGGTTTCCACAAAATATGAAGTAAAATATTACTATTGATAATAAGAAGAAATATTTCTTGAGCACCAAATGATTTCTGGACATGTGACACTAAAGACTACTTAAAATTCACAGAAATAATTTACATTTTAAAATATATTATTTTACGTTTTAATAATATTTTACTTATATTACTGATTGTACTGTATCTTTAATGAAATAAATAGCAGCCTTAGTGAGGATAAGACTTTCCAAAACTTTTTTCATTGTAACTTTTGAATAGTAGTGCAGCTTGTTCCACCTCTGAAACATTTTTCTTTTCAGATGACATGAGCAAAACCTTACTTTTTAACCCAATCACAATCCAATCAATTTCCAATGAAATGAAGTCCCGCCCTACTGAATATCGTGCTTCGCTTAGAAATATGTCACACTGTAGAAGTAAAAGGGATTCTGAATGCCATTTCCTTTCTACTTTAATTACGTAATTGAGAAAGCCAGAAGTATATCCATAAAATAATTTATATCCATATATAATGTATATCCATAAAATACTTGGGTGTAACTTATACAAGTTTCTTTTACGAGCCATTTTTACAATGTTTCAAACCTTTATATTTATTTAATTTTTTCCAAGAGGACAAATACAGGAAAACAAAGCATCGATTTCAGGTTCCGTCATGCAAGGTACAGCCTGTACAATCCAGTTTTTTATTTCTCAACGTGAGACAGAACAGGTTGGTCCACTTTGCAATAGCGATCCGATCTTTCTCTGGTGAGAAAGTTGAAACCGCTGAATACGGTAAACCACCCATTGTTTGCGTGGGGGATTTGCATAAATATTCAACATCACAGGTCACCTTGACCTCTTTCTGAACAGAAGATGAAATGGTCTGGCCTGTTTGCATTAGCAGGAGTTAAAGCAATGAACATGACCAAAATGTCAGATTGAAATGCATGGGAATGGAAGGATAAATGTCTCACTTCAGCCAGAGCCAAAAGCACAATCACAATCAGCATGTTTGATAATAGCTAGCTCATTCAGCCACTAGTCTCTAGGCAGAGCTGCTAAATGAATAGATTCCAGTCCACAAAATGATTTCTGTTTCATATAAAAGTGCCTTCATGATATTGGGCAGATTGTTTCGGGAGCAAAACTCTGAGACCCGGCCATTCATTATTATGTGATATTTTTCAGATGTGTGTCAGACTCTTAAATTCTCATAATGAAGAGCAGGAGAAAGAGATAACAGCATTAAATGACATGAGATCTGAGAATTAGATGGCACATTTAGACATGGGAAATTAAACTGCGAGAGGGGCTGTAGAGGAATTGTAAAGCTCCCTGTCTATCTCCAAGACCTCTGCAGATGCCACAATTTTATGCAGGAATTTGAGACTTGCAGTCATGGGCGTGCGCACACACATAGGCAAATCTGCCATGTACAAGCAACACAAAAAGAGGCTGGATGCTCTCTGCACAAGCTGATGTGTAAAGTGATTGATTTTGCTCTCAGCTGCATTTGCTTCGTCATGCTCATAACAAAGCGAGGAATGGAGGAAAAGAGCATGGGAAGTATTTATCAGAATATGTAAGACATGGACAGACAGACAAACGGACATAATTGGATGGATGGATGGTAGACATAACTGGATGGATGGATGGATGGATGGATGGATGGATGGATGGATGGATGGATGGATGAATGAATAGATGGATGGACAGATAGATATAGACATAACTGGGTGGATAGACAGACATAACTGGGTGGAAAGATATAGACATTACTGGATGGATGGATTGGTGGATGGATACATGGATAACATAACTGGATGACCGAATGAATAGATAGATAGATAGATAGATAGATAGATAGATAGATAGATAGATAGATAGATAGATAGATAGATAGATAGATAGATAGATAGATAGATAGATAGATAGATAGATAGATAGATAGATAGATAGATAGATAGATAGATAGATAGATTGATTGTGAAAGAAAGTTCATCAGCAGAAAAGGAAAGTTGAGGTGGAAGTTCTAGGGTTGCAAAAAGTTGGAAAATTTCCAGTAAATTTCAGAAACTTTCTGGGATTTTTGGAAAGTTTCCAGAAATTTACCAGAAATTTTCCACCCTTTGCAACCCTAGGTGGAACAGATTTATTACATTTTGATAAAATACCGGACAAACATTTTCTTTGTGTAAGAATAACATGCAATGGTAAATTGCTCACAATAAGACCAGGAGCATGTATTAAAAAGATCATTTACTCACCCTATCCCCTTAAGAAGGTAAAGGGTGCTGTCATGTTGACTTTAATGTGTGATATTTTTTATATGAGATATGAGATATTTTTAATGAGGCTTGCCTTTGCTCTCCCTGCTAAAGGTTATTGTGGCTTTACTTTCTCTTAATGCTTACAATGCTTTATTGTACATGTTCCTTAATAATCGTTGCCATTTATCTGAACAGACAAGCATGAAAGCTCTGGTTACGGCTGTCAGTTATTCAAAATGTCCTATAAAAACACTTATGACGCACCACCTCAATGTGCCAAAAACTTTCCACACTTCCTTGATAGTTTTTTTTCCATGATAGACCAGTCTCAATCGCTAAGGTAAGAGTGATCATTTTGCAATCACTTCCTCAAGAAAAATGTCCTCTTGGTCTTCTCCCCAACTCACTTGAGCGCATCGGCGCATCCTAATGTGGCCATTAGCACCAGAAAGCTAGTTTTAGCTTCTGTACTTAATCACAAACACAGCACCCCAGCAGCTGCAGTCTCAGCCTGTCTGGATGCCCTATCAGCAGTCCTGAAGGACAATCACTCACACAGACATACATGCGCTCATCCGGCCCAAACGATGAATCTCACCGGATGGGAAAACAAGGGCTTGGGCGATAATATCACTGAAATCAATACAAGCCTGTCTGATGACGTGCCAATTACAATCACAGAAGTGGACATGGCTTCACACTGGTGGTAATAAATGCTGAGTCTGTGAATGATTCATCTTTGTACAAACTTTCCTGCTCTTGAGGCTAATTGCACACCTTCAATAAACACATTAGCAATGTGTGTTAAGTGGGGTTAAATAAACACAAACCTAGAACTCTGACCTTTCTAGTACTGAAACAAGATTCCTTTCAGGTGCTTTAAAGGGATACTCCACCCCAAAATGAAAATTTTGGTATTAATCAATTACCCCCATGTTGTTCCAAACCCGTAAAAGCTTTGTTCGTCCTAGGAACACAATTTAAGATATTTTGGATGAAAACCAGGAGGCTTGACTGTTTCATTGACTGCATAGTAAATTGCACTGTCAAGGTCCATAAAAGTATGAAAAGCATCGTCAGAATAGTCCATCTGCCATCAGTTGTTCAATCTGAATTTTATGAAGCGACAAGAATACTTTTTGTACGCGAAGAAAATAAAAATAAAGACATTTATTCAACCATTTGTCTCCTCTCTGTCTCTCTGTGTCAGCATCCGATGGACGCAAAGTACGTACGCTATTCTCTGTCATCAGTAATGCATGGATACACTGTTTCCATTCAAATCAACGTAAATAAACGTACAATATGTATCCATGCGTTACTGATGACAGAGAATAGCATATGTACTTTGCGTATATATATATATATATATATATATATATATACACACACACACACACACATTTTATAAAACTTTCAACAACATTATTCATTTAATATACAAAATTTGTTTTGACACAATTATATTTCATTTTCTAATGGAGCAATGGGGAAAATTAGGGAAAAAAACCACAGAAGATAAAAAGAAGAAAGACAGAGCATGAGAGAATATCTAATCTTCTGTAGCCAGATGAAGGGAAGGCAGGCAGCCTCCTGCCCTGCAGGCCCTGCCCACGTGCCTACTGCTGAAAAAGGGCAGACATCTGCAGAAAGAGAGAGAGTAGGGGGGAGGGGACCCAATCACTTACCTCCCCATCAGTGAGAAGGCCGGCTGATAGAAATGGCCTTTTGATAGTAGCCTACAGTATTACAGCCATGTATTACATACCTGCAAAACACCCTCCTCATTTCTTACTATCATGCACATGTTCTCAAACAGAACCTTACAGCACCACAGAAAAAACTCCACGCGCCAACTTCATGAATGAAAATGGATTTTTTTTATATCTTTTCTTTCAGGCGATCCCAGAGAAGATATTTCATTAAAAGTCATTACTCTGGTCTGTCCTAAGGCTTTTTCTTGTTATTTCTGTCAAACAGACTGCATAATGGTATTAAATAAGCACCAGTTCTAAGACACAGCATGCATGCTATGTGGCAATACAATCATATTTCATTAGTGTGATATTTTTTTTCTCACAAATCAGTGTTGATACTTTAAATCCTTGTGTCTTGTAGTAATATTTCCAATCCTATCATGTTCTACAGCTCAATGCACAGCAGAATAATTAAAAAGGAAAAAAAGTAGGCCAAGAATCTTTTTGGATTTGTATCGCATTCTTGCCCCTAACAATGATGAACCAAGTCATTTAAAAAAAAAAGCGCTCATAAAACTCTTTTACGGACACGCTCCTTCCCTGTGCCATATACATTCACAATGTAATGGTATTGTGACATCATGAAACTGAATATTGAAAAGAAAAAAATGTATGGGAGCGACTTAGTTCTGTCCATCAGTTGTTGATTGAATGGAAGCGAATCTATGTATCTCTATGTGAACCTGCAGTCAATTGTAAGAAAAATGTTTGGAGAAGTCCAACATTATCAATGAGAAGTCTGTTGTTTCACAGAAGATTGAGTTAAGACATTTTGATGAAAAATTCTGAAAAGGTCCAAAATAAAAAACATATGCATAGATGAATCATTCACAATAATAGCATTTAGAAGATGCTGACTTTAAAATGAAACAAAACATGCTGACAGTTCCAACTGTCCTTTTTTGGCCAATAAATGTAAAACTCTGATTCCACAATCTGGTTGGTTTATTACTCAAAATGCTGAATTTTCTTAAATGGCTCTGATGATTTGTATATTAAATATCAGCCTGTTTTTTTTTAACTATAGTTCATATCAATCACTTTAGAAGTGACCATTTAAAAAAAAAAGACAGATTGTCGATCAAATCAGAGAAAAAAACATTTGGCTAGGAGGAGAAAGAGGTATGAAGAGGCCTCTATAGGAGAAGGGAAGTCTGGCATGAGACTTCAATCTGTGACTTCACTGAACTACAAGAGAATGCTTGTGCAATGATGTCATAAAGGCGAGCGAGAGCCACTGTTTACAGTGGAACAACCCTCTACAGTCAGTCTCTACCCAACTCACACAAAACTCGAATAGAACCACCTCTGGAAACATGTAAAAACAAATATATGTCGACTCAAGTCCAGTAATGAATATGTAGAAATACCACAGAGAAGTTAAAACAACTTATAAGGCACTGAGAACTATTTACTCAAACTGACGTTGAATCACTCTAACTTTCCATGACAGTGTATGTGTGTGTGTGAGTGTGTGTGCATGAGCGGGCACCTCTCTCACAGAGCTGTTGTAAATTGTTCCTCACTCTACTGAAAGGATCCTTTATTGAGTGAGTCTGAGCTACTTCCTCCCCCTGCTTCTCTCTCGCTCCCTCTTTAGCCTTTAACCCTTACTGACCCATAAACACTCTCTGGAGTCATTCATTTTATGCAAATCCTACTCTTTATGTCATACTTGTTGCATTTATTCACACAAACACATATAGATACAACAGATACTAAATTGTTGTTTGCGTCATCTCTGTTTTTATGCTAATGCAATACTTTGCATCAATTCCATATCATTTTCATTCATTACCTTTTCCAGAATTTTACGATTCCGTTTCAAGTAGTTTGTCCAAACTAAGCTTTAACTCTGAAAATGACGTTTCTAACTGTGTGAGAGAGATTTAAACTGATACCTCACCAAAATGCTGAGTCTTTTTCTCACGCTGTTGACGCAGGTTCATTCGCAACGTTTTGAATCGTGGCGCATACTGTGTTGTGTTTCATAACATTTTCTACAACTTTTCCATCTCTTATACGCAAACACTTATCATTACCTTACCCTGTACCTTTCTCCTGTCGTTCTCTCTCACTTTGGCCACCTCTGAGTTCAAACACTGGCTGTTCGTAGCAGGTAGACTGTTTGGGGTCAGAAGAGGGTCTGTCATTAAACAGATGTTATAATGACCTAATAAACCATCAAATGGACTGATTTGTGTAGCCACGTCCTTCTGTTGTCTGGTTCTCTGATGAGATCTATTGATTTGAGCTTGGTTACATAATTTTGCAAAAGTCTCAATGACAAAGCTGGTTTGATTCTGCAAACAGAAAGCATGCTACTTTAGCACTTTGTCTTAATTACACCTTAAAAATGATTTTTCAAAGTCTTTCACTTCAACATTTCACATTTAATTCAATGTATTACTTGCCGTTTCTTTATAAACCAATTATGAAATTTACTATTTCTAAGTGAAAAATGTTTCTACACTAATTTTTGTTCAGTGTACCTTCATTCTCCATCTTAAATGAAACATAAAATCAAAACTGACTGCATTTACTTTCTTAATATATGTTCCTGGACTTATTGCTCATTCATCAGTGCATGTAATTTGAAAGAAAAACATGTTACAAAAAAATTATATTCTGTGCTAAAAGCCACTTTTCACAATCATAACAGTCCCAATAGACATAATAAAGAGCTATCCAACTTTTTTGTTTACATCGGATATCCTGTTCCACTCAAAAATGTCACATTACAGACATAGAATGGGTTTCAAAATCCATTTCATGTCTACAGGACACATCAAAACAATATAACTACCCCTGATAACAAGATTAGTGTCACGGTCGGTGGTTGTAGAAATCGGAGTGCACGACGAAGAATAACAAGAGAGATTTTATTTAGCATCAACCACTATAAACCAATATTAACTTAAGATCCGACAAACATAAAGGCAGAACTGAGGACTTATAAAGGGAGAGGAACAAACAAGGAAATTAATCGAACACAGGTGATGCATATAACTAATTAACAGAACTAGGTCAGAAACTAAAACAGGAAGAACCAAATAAGGACAAAAAGGAAACTAAACAAACAGTTCTGTTACAATTAGCTCTTGATCGCTTAATTTCATTCAACATGTAAGTTTATCAAGCACCTCAATTGTTTAAACAATTTAAACTTCTGAAAGTGCTGAGCAATGCTACTCAAGTGTGTGGACAACAGCCACTGGGGAGGTCTCTCCTTGACATTCCTCCTGTACTAATTCACCCCTTCGCATAGAGGACACGACACCACATGACACCACACAAAGTGACACAGTCCTGTCAGGGAGTATTGAGTTCTCCTTCACACCTCAGTCTCACAATTGATCAAAGCGAACTCTTTTAAAGGACTATATCTGATGTAGCACCTATGGGCGAAAGGCTTCCGCAACATTTTGTTGCTTTGAAACGGTGAGAGCTCTCCACAGAAAAAGCCCATTTATTAAAATTCCCACCCACAAGATGTATGCACACACACACACATACACAAGCACTCCCATTGTTTTACAACCCTACCCCCCAAATGAATGCCCCTCAGCTGGAGACCACACTATGATTCAAAGTTTCACCTTGTGGACATTTAATCCAAAAACTGAACATGCTGTTCCAGGAGACCAGAAATAGACACCTAAACCCAAAGTATAAAAACATCATGCAGCTTCTGCATTAATTTTAAAGCTAGTAATGGAATTGAAAGCTAGTAAATCCATATAAAATTATTTCCTGTGATGTTTGGGTGTTTAAAGTTCTTCAAGCTGACCTTAACCTTCTAATGCTATAGCTTAGATAATCAATGCCTGACTTTGGGCTATAACATAACACTTTTTTCCCTGTTTGCATAGTGTGAGAAAAAACCTTTCTTCCTGTAGAGATGTCAAGAGATGCATCGTCATCATCAGGGTCGGCTCACGTTTCTGCCCTTAAAATCAACAATATGTGGCATTGCTCTTTTAGTTGCAAAGGAAGCCTTTCTGAGAGACAGGTTTACATTTAGGTGCACCTCAATGGCAGAAACAGAAGGACAGGCCGATCACATCAGCCCTCAGCGTACATTACATCAAACGGAGTCCCTGCAATGTCAGAGCGTCGGCATCTCTTGAGTTTGACAGCCAGATCAGCTGTTAGGCATATCCAAATCATGCTTGACTAACACACTGCGACACAATGTTACAGTTTGGCACCAGTAGGAGTTCTTATTTGTTTATTTGTTCTTAATTCACAATCAGGGCTGTGGTTTATTGTTGATAAGCTGATTTCTCATGTCCTTCGATTTACACCACTGACCTTCTGGATACTGGCGAGTACTGGCAGTACTACCACCACCCACGGGGTTTAGAAGTCCCAATCTATTATAGCCTTACATCATAATGCAAAGCTTGAAATGCTATTCTAGAAGCATGAGGATTAAAAAGAATCTATGACATCATCCCTCTGGACAGCAAGATTCTAATGTTGGAGTTTTGGTTTGAGCGTTCATTTAGATTCACATTTCGAGACGATTTTAGTTGTGCAAACAGGGCAGTGACAGTTTTCGAGTCTCCCGGATCATACTTCCTCTTTATCAATCTGAACAGCACTGTGTAGGCCATCAGATAGGATATCTTTACACTACTGCCCTTCCTGATTGAGGAGGAATTTTGATGGGGTTATTGGCAGAAGAGCAAAAAGTGATCCAAGACATTTAATAACACCGTCCTTCTGGATTTTCTTGGGTTGGTCTATTTGCAAAAGCAACTATCTTTAATCTCTGACAAACACTGACATATTTGTTATATAACACATTTGTTATGAAACTAACTAGTATCTATTATTATGTTACTAGTACTTGTTTTGAAGAACTTTACTATTAAGAGACCAAAAATGACTAGTAATTCACTATTCATTAGATTTCCTTTGCTACTAGACAGGATCTCAACAGAGACAAGTAAGTTAACTATTTAATTGTTTCTAGCAACAAACAACTGTTTTTATTGAATTCTATGGGGATCTGTGGTTCATTTATTAACTATTCCCTTCAGACTAATATGTATTTCAATTGTTGCTGGTAACTATTCTATTTTACTACCAAAGAAACATTAGGTACCAGTAAGTACTCTTTTGTTTATTGTAACTATTCAAACTGCTGCTAGTATCTAGAATATTACCAGTAACAATGGAATAGTTATCTGTCAGTTTAGTGGCTAGTAACAAAGGAATAAGTAGTACTGAGTACTACTTTAAGAAACTAAAGAAAGATCATCTCAATTATAGGCCTAGTTTTTTTGTTTGTTTTTTTGGTTAAGTTTTAGTAATAGCAAAAACTACTAGTAACTTAAAAATAGATACTATTTAGTTTCAAAGAACATTACATTTTATCGTAAACACCATTAAACCTTTTGCAGAACGAGTAAATTCTTACCATGTCAACTGGGATGGTGCCCGTCATCTTCAAATATGTTCAAAATATCTATGTTCAAAAGATCAATTATGTTCTGTTGGATCTTCACTTCAGACTAAAAGTTGTTTTCTTCCTTCAGCTTGCTTAAGAAACAAAGTTTTGACAGCAGGTGGCTTGTGGTAAAGCGGTTGCTCAAGCACAGATCACTAGTCTGGTTATTCCTGTATGTTCGCTGGTAGAGGTAGGGTAGGTTAGTTAAGCGCAGGCAGGAATTGGTTGTTCTTCAGACAGGCTTCTGACTTCTTGCTTTTTCATGGCATAAACTTTAAAACAGAGAAAATAATAATTTGTGGATTTTAAATTTATGTGGGAGGACCCCCTCCCATCCTGAAATAAAAAAGGTATATATTAGGAAAAATATGCCTACGCCATAGGAAAACAAAATAATACTACAAAAGCCCTTGGTATTTGCAAATATACCGATAACTGACTTCCTCGCGAGTCCGCAATAAAAAATAGACCGGCGCCTTGTCGAAAAAATGCTGAAATTCGACGGTTTTCAGTATTATATCCGTCTTCATCTGCGCTCGCTCTCTGCTGTCATCCTGCCTCAAAAAAACATGGCGGCAGTAGACGGGAAAAGGCTGAACATGGGGAAACCGAAGCTGGTGAGGCAGATAAAAACGGCGCGGTGTCGATCAGTATGTGTGTGCGCGGAAGAATACGCCCCCCAGCAGTTAAAGGAAGAGGCGGAGAGAGAGAGAGAGAGAGCGAGAGAGGCGAGCCCACATATCCATGCGCGCCCGTATAAACGAAGGATTTGTGGGAAGGATTTGGGAACTTTTATCAAAATGTTTTACGCCTATTCTTTTTCATGTTGTTTTGTGTTCAGTTTTATTATGTTATTATTCAGTTATTTACCACATTGGCTAGTTCTCACCAATGGTTTACCTGTGGCATTTGTACTAAGACCATAGTGACAACAAGTAAAATCATGAACAGCTCTTCATTTGTTGGATCAATGTAACTGTGGTGTATACCCTGCTGGAAAGAAAAGCCTAACATGGTTTGCTGGTTTAAACTGGTCTAAGCTTGTCTCACTAGCCTTGCCAAACTGTTACTGATTTAAGATCCATCCTAACCAGCTGAAAAGGTCTCAAAATCCTTATAAAACGAGCCGACAGACCAGCAAACCATCGTAAAATGGTTTAAGCTCTCATTTTTCAGCAATTTGTTCACGAATTTGTTACAAACAGCATTGTTCCTGAATAACTTAACAAATAAATAATGTATTCGCTGATTATATCATTACTGTTATTATTATTATTATATATTTATTTGTATGGCTGCTATATTTGCTTACACTGCATGTACTCAGGTTATTATTTAAATGTTCTCCTTTCTTTTATTTTTACTTTATGTAGAATACTGTCCATGTGTAAATTGCATCAAGCGATGGATCCACTATTGTGTTTGACTTTGTTTCTTTTGTGGCATACCCCCTTTTGGTAACACTTTATTTTACGGTTACATCTATTAGTTGCTTATTAGCATGCATATTACTAGAATATTAGCCATGTTTTAGTGCTAATTAAGCACATATAAATGCCTTGTTCTGCATGACCTTATTCTACATCCCTAATCCTACCCAATACCTAAACTTAACAACTACCTTACTAACTATTAATAAGCAGCGAATTAAGAATTTATTGAGGGATAAGTCGTAGTTGTCACGGTGCACACACGAGGGAGGAACCAGGAACACGCAGACGAGGATATAAACTCAAATAACACACTTTACTGACATCAAGGCAGGGCAAGACAAGGCAGGGTAAGACACGGACATCAACAGGAACACCGGGGAGTAACGAGTAGACCAGACAGCACGAAACTCAACAGGCAGGAACTTAAATACACACGCTAATGAGACGAACACGGCTAGACAAGAATTAACTGATGATTACATATGACAAGGACAGGAAACAAACCAAATAAGGGCACAAGAGGCAGGAACACATGACACACACACGACAGTTCCCTGACAGTAGTTAATAGTTAACAAGTGTTACCTATTCTAAAGTGTTACCAACCTTTTTTCTAGTATTGATGGTGATATATACACACACACACACACACACACACACATATATATATATATATATATGTAATTTTATGATAAATCTGTTCCTGTGGAGAAAATTGAAATAAAGTGGGGGGGGGGGGGGGGGGGGGATTAATAAACAGATATAAAATTGAGATCAGAAGCACATATTCCTGAAAACTATTAGAAATAATACAAAACAGGTATTTAAATAAAACCAATGTCAGATATTTTGTTTTTGTCACTGATGCAATACAAGCATGTACATTTTTATGTTCGGTCTAATCTTAACAATATTTTAATGTAATTTGACAGGCACTTTTGTATGTGCTTATAGCTATTTCATGAATAAATTTACATAGAAAGTTAAATGCTGTGTGTGCATGTCTGCATGTGTGGCCCTGTCCTGAAAAGCATGAGATCTGTGCTGTTGACTCTACTTCTATTGTCTTGCGCAGTGTTGAGAGGAATTCATCCTGATGTGGGGTGTCAGACCTACAGATACTCAAGAGGATTAACTCTTTAATCTGTCACTGATTCTTCTGTGCTGCCTCCAAAAATCCAATCTTTTGTTCTCCTGTGTGCCATTTCAGTCTCCTGTCAGAACAAAATACAGCCATAAATGCCATCAAAACCACACAACTGTGAATAAATGCGCATTTAAGCAGAGGTGTGTGTGTGTGTGTGTGTGTGTGTAGGGCTGTCGGGTAGACCAAGATCATAATCTGTTTACGACTGTGTTGACGTTCAGACAAACATGTAACTACTTCCTTTGTTTGATTGTGAATGTTAATCTCTGTAATAGTGTGTTTACATAAAAGCCACTGAGTACAAACTGACACACACATACACACGGACACACAACACACACAAGGAAATCAATTACTGTGGAATATACGTGTCAAGGTCTAAGGATCAAATGACATAGGAAGCCTTCTCCATTGCAGACATAAGAGCGTATAGGTAGAGCTAAAGTGAGATTAGGTCCAGAATAAGCACAGATGCTCTGAGTGGCAGCTTAGTGCTGTGGGACCAGACCGGAGGGTTTTACATGACTGCCTTTGATAAACAAAGCCTTTCCAAACTACTATTAGAGTTACTAGTACTACTATCAAAGTACAAAAAGAGCGCTCTGAACGCATTATCGACAGGTTGCTTGGTCCTTCTGGTGTTTGTTGTTTTGTGTATTTGCAATCTATGACATTCTCACAGAGAAACAGAGTAGTGCTACATGCATTAGTCACAAACAGAGAACCCCATCTCAGATAGAGACGTAATCCTGAGGAAAACATTACTGCTCAGAGGTGCAAACTGTAAAGCTCAGGAGATCTCACTTATGCTTTAAATAGAAGCTCTGTCTCAGACGTTTCTCCTAATTAATTATATACAGTAAGAGAGATATAAGATTAATGCTTCTAGTGTAACAAACATAATTTGTGTTTCTTACAGGGTAACACACTCATCTTTATGCTCACATGATATTGTGATCAAAAATCATGGTTAGCGGTGATCAAAAAAAAATTTTTACTCCAGTGATGGCAAAGCTGAATTTTCAGCAGCCATTACACCTCCTTCTTCAGTGTCACATGATCCTTCAGAAACCAGAAAATATGTCAAGAGTCGAACAGGAAAAATTCCTAAACATTGTATTTGCACTCATGTTTCTGGTTGATAATTAACATTGTAAAAGTTGGCTTTTAAACTGCCTTGAACATTGATCCTTGACACAATATTTGTAATGATGAAAACATGATAATCATGTAAACAGTTTCTTCCATCAGAGATTTACAATAAGTAGTGAGGAACTAATTTAGATCTAGGTTATGTGTGTGCTTATGTGTGTGTGAAACTGTGGTTAGTCTCGCATGACATTATATCTAAACATAAACCTGTTTATGCTTCTTTCATCACGTGTCTGAACCTTTCCATGAAGCTTTTGGCTCTGCCAGTTTGGTCTGTGTCTGAATGATCATTTGAAGCACGGGTACCACAATTTTTACTGTGTGTGACTATTGTCCAAATCGCCACGGCAGCACCATTTTCTGTTTTTCTTTCCAACTCAGAGCAAAACCTTCTGGGATACTCCCTAAAACTGATAACCAAGATGGCGCCGCTGATGGCAGCTATTGTGCGTTGCTCTCCAGTGTTTGTACTGTTTTTGTTTGTTTTTCCTGTTTTTTGTTTTTCAAATACGATCAGTTTTTCCAGGGATGACCTGCTGAACATTCGGCAGAACACACCACAAAATCTTTTACCGGATTTTGACTACTCGGACGTTTTGCTGGACATTGTAGTTGGCGGAGCGGTAGCTCTGGTGAAATGCTACAGGAGGCGCAGGCGGGGGAAGAGAGCCGGAGTGCTCGTGAAGCTTCGTCAGCGCGGATTTCGCATGGCGTTGCCTAGCATCCCTCTGGCGAATCTCCGCTCTCTACCCAACAAAACGGATGAACTCCTTCTGCTCTCCCGGACAAACAAGGATTTTTCTAACTCTGCTGCCCTGTGTTCCACGGAAACCTGGCTAAATGGCGACATACCAGACAGCGCTATTCATGGCTAATTACCAGCTGATCAGAGCAGATCGCAATGCGGAATCAACGGGGAAATCGTGCGGCAGCGGGACGTGCTTTTACATCAATGAGAGGTGGTGTACAGATGTAACTGTGTTAAAGAAGATGTGCTGTTTAGATATAGAAACGCTCTTCATTAACTGCAAGCCGTTCTACTCGCCGCGGGAGTTCTGCTCATTCATTCTGGTGAGTATCTACATTCCACCGCAAGTGCACGTGAGCACAGCTTTACAGAAACTTGCTGATCTGATCACAGACACAGAACAACAACACCCGGACTCTGTTTTAATCATTCTCGGGGACTTTAATAAAGCAAATCTCTCCCATGAACTGTCGAAATACAGACAGCACATCACATGTCCCACCAGAGACAGTAATATATTGGATCACTGTTACACAACAATAAAGGACATCATATCACATATCAGAGAGAGAGCTGACGATCGGCAAACAATATCCAACAGGGCAAGGCAGAGAGATAATCCAGGTATACGAGCAGTAGTCCAAGAGAGGTACAAACAGAGTCTAAACGGCAAGGCAAAGGGTAAATCCAGGAAACACGGGCAAGAATCAAAACACTAGAAAAACACACAAGGCAAGACTATGACAAAGTGGTTTCCATATCGCAGCTAAAACTAGGAGAGTTATAAATGCAGAACAATACTGGAACTAAACAGAAAAACACAGAATGGCTCGGTAAGGCAGCTAACACTAGGGGAGTGCTATACGCAGAACAATTCTCGGCGATCTGTGAAAGGAAGTCCATGGTTTATGTATGGTGTGTGATTGTGTGATCAGTGCATACAGCTGTGTCGTCAGTGCAATGGATGATGGGAAATGCAGTCCAATGTGATGCGTGGTGTGAGAGTCAATATGATGGAGAGGCGACCTCTTGTGGCAGTTGGACAAAAGACCACGAACCAGATTCGTGACAGAGCCCCCCCCCTCAAGGAGCGGCTTCCAGACGCTCCAAACTCAGAACAAACCAGAACTGAGGCAAAGCCGGCAGAGCAGACGGGACTGGAGCCCACCAGGACGGAGCAGATGACAACCACGGCGGAGCAGACGGGGCAGAAGACCTCCCTGGCAGAGCAGACGGAGCAGGCGCCCACCAGGGCGGAGCAGACGGAGCAGGCGCCCACCAGGGCGAAGCAGACGGCCTCCATGGCTGAGCAGACGGAGCAGGAGCCCACCTGGGCGGAGCAGAAGACTACCAGACCAGAGCAGAAGACCACCAGAGCCAAACTGAAGACCACCACGACAGAGCAGAAAACCGCCACGGCGAAGCAGAGACCCTTGGCAGAGACTGGGACCTACGGGAAACTGAGACACAAGAGACAAGCAGAGCATATGTGGCCTCAAGGACCGAGGCAGGGAACACAATAAGTTCATTGATGGTCTCCCTGGTGGCAACCGAAGGGACAGATAATTCAGTGATTAAAGCTGGATGGACAAACTGTTCATAATCGGGTCCTGTGACTGTAGTGAAGTGAAGTGAAGTGAAGTGAAGTGACATTCAGCCAAGTATGGTGACCATACTCGGAATTCGTGCTCTGCATTTAACCCATCCAACGTGCACACACACAGCAGTGAACACACACACACCGTGAACATACACCCGGAGCAGTGGGCAGCCATTTTATGCTGCAGCGCCCGGGGAGCAGTTGGGGGTTCGGTGCCTTGCTCAAGGGCACCTCAGTCGTGGTATTGAGGGTGGAGAGAGCGCTGGACATTCACTCCCCCCACCTACAATTCCTGCCGGCCGGAGACTCGAACCCGCAACCTTTGGATCACGAGTCCAACTCTCTAACCATTAGGCCACGACTTCCCTGTAACTGGACAAACAGAAAGTTCATAATTAAAAGCATTGGTAGTCTCTGGGCTCATGTCAGGCAGGTTTAAGGGTTCAAAGGCGGGTTTCTGGATAGTGACAGACAGGGCAACAAATGTGGTATTGGCCTCGTTGAGAGTGGTTGGACAGACAGACAGTTCAATATTAAACTCATGGATTGGAACAGGACATACAGATAAATCAGAATTAAACCTACTTGGAGGTAGTGGTCCGGCAGACAGATCAAAACCAGGTGCATTGACTGAAACTGGGCTGGTGGTTCTTTCTATGAGAAATAAAATGGCAGATAATTCACAGTCAGGCTCATTCATAGAAACAGGACAGGACGAGAATTCAAGGACAGCACTTTTGGCTGCGACAGGACAGGCAAAGATTTCACAGACGGCCTCCTTAGCCGTGACAGGACAGGACGAGAGTTCAGGGACAGCCCTTTTGGCTGCGACAGGACAGACAAAGAGTTGGTGAGTGGATACCACTGACACCTCCGAAGGTTCTGCAGCGGTTGCCGCCACCTCTGGAGGTTCTACAGTGGTAACAGTCTCTTTGACTGCGACATGACAGGCTGAGAGTACATTGCTGCGCGCCACCACCATAAAAGAAGCTGAAGCGAGCACCGCCGTTTCGGGAGGTTCTGCAGCCTGTGCCGACACCTCTGGAGAATCTGCAGTGGGTGCCATCGCCTGGGGCAGTTCTGAAGTGGTGTACGCAGCCCAAACGCAACATAAAGCGATCCCCATCATGGAAAGCGCTTCGGACAGGGGAATTAGTGCAGGAACAGGAGGGGTAAAGTGAACTGGTTTGGGGATACCAGCTGCACGTGCAGACACCAGTGGTGCATCCCTCACATTGGACACCAGACTAGGATATCGAAGGACTGACCTTGAATATCTGGGTGTGACAGACAAGACGTGACAAGACTCTGGCTACTCAGCTGTGACGTGATGTGGTTCTGGATGGTTAGCGGTGACGTGAAGAGACTCTGGCAGATCAGCGGAGACGTGGTGAGACTCTGGCAGATCAGCGGAGATGTGGTGAGACTGACGATCAATGGTGACTTGATTGGACTCACGAAGATTATCCATAACTTGACTTGGCTCTTTAAAATCAACTATGACTTGATTTAGCTCTTGACTGGCAGCGATGGCATGACGGGGTGTTGTTGTGTCCGCCATTTTGCGATCAGGTTCCGCTATCGCTGCCATTTTGTGAGCGCACTCTGGTGCAGCCACCATCTCAGTCAAAGACGCGGTGTCGCATTCCTCCTCCGTGACACCCACAGTGAATGGAGAGTCAACACACAACAAAGCACTGACAGAGTGATGAACACGGGCCCTCGCGTCTAAGCTTAGACCGAAGGGGTTGATTTATGTCATCGCAGAAAATCTCTATCAAAATAATGTCTGGTAAATCTGAATAGTGAGCTATGGCTAAAAATTCTTGCATATGGCTTTCCAACGATCGTGTGTCTTGCTTAATAGCAAATAATATATGTGTTGTGTCCATACCTGGCCAAAGTTCCTCTAAACAGCTGCTGGATCCTTGTGCGGCCGAGTATTCTGTAACGAGGTGAACGAGACGTGAGACGTGCGGATCCATGTGCAAGCTTTTATTAATAAACATAGTCAAAAAACAGGCAGGGTCAAACAATGGCAAACAGGCATGGTACGGGCAAGACACAGAGCAATCCTAGGGCTAGAGAGAGTCGACGATCGGCGAACAATATCCAACAGGGCAAGGCAGAGAGATAATCCAGGTATACGAGCAGTAGTCCAAGAGAGGTGCAAACAGAGTCCAAACGGCAAGGCAAAGGGTAAATCCAGGAAACACGGGCAAGAATCAAAACACTAGAAAAACACACAAGGCAAGACTATGACAACAAAGTGGTTTCCGTATTGCAGCTAAAACTAGGAGTGCTATACGCAGAACAATACTCGGCGATCTGTGAAAGGAAGTCCATGGTTTATGTATGGTGTGTGATTGTGTGATCAGTGCATACAGCTGTGTGTCGTCAGTGCAATGGATGATGGGAAATGCAGTCCAATGTGATGCGTGGTGTGAGAGTCAATATGATGGAGAGGCGACCTCTTTTGGCAGTTGGACAAAAGACCACAAACCAGATTTGTGACAAGTATACTACATTGCCTTTTAAATGAGACAAGGAGTTTTTCTGCTTCGCAGAATCTTGGATTTTAACCATTCCTGAACTCATTTTAGGCTTCATATAACATGGCTTTTACTGTAAAGCCTGTGTAAAGTCCAGCCAGACCCAAGATTAGTGTATACCAGGCTGGGTGTGGCCATAATGACAGTATTACCTCAACACAACAACAGCGATAAATACACTATATTATAAAGGGTGGAGTGTATGTTTCATCTGTTTCAAGCGTAGCCTTACTTGAGGACTCATGTTTACATTTTCCCATGGAATCCTCAATGGCTTTAATACCTTGAAAACGATCTCCCCTCACAAGCGATTACAAGCGACCTTTTACCTTTAACCAGAAATATTCCTCAACTCAACAGATGTTGCTTTTTCCTTAATCTGTGACATCATCTGCTGACATCATGTGGGCAGCCCTGTCTAATACCGCTTAAACCCACCTCATTTATGGAAAAGAAAATCTCAATTCATCCTGTACAGCTGTAGGGGTTGGTATGACAGAGACATCCCATTTTGTGTTCCTTTGAGATTAGTGATGATGACAGGAAGCTGCAAATAGCCAGACCACCTCGCAGGACCTCAATTAGCATTGGCGTAATGCGAATCCTCTCATAGGTCTAGTCACGTGTGGCCACAAACAAGCGAGGAGGATTTTCTAGATTTCAACAAGGGGACAAAGTTCTTCTTGTAAATTGACCTGAGATTATGATGCAGGATGGGAAGCAGTTCCAATTGAAAGAATAACACTAAATCAAATAGCAGTTATTACTGGGAACATTATTCATGCAGATGGCAGATGGACATCATGCATTCAGCACAAAGACAGGCCTGGAGGCTTTAGGGTTATTATAGGGCTGGAACTAAAAACATTGATTAATCAAAATAAAAATATAAAAATAAAATGTTTTATTTCAGCTAGTTACCAAAGCAGCATACAACTTGATGTACTAACATGACTTAAACTGAAACTGAAAAAAAAAATAATAAACTATACAGATGTATTTTTAAAAACTAGGATAAAAATGACAAAACACATTTTTGTAATTTTGTTGTGTTTTTGTCCATTTTATTATTATTTTTTTATAAAAAAAATTTGTATAGCCTGTCTATATAGTATTTTATTCACTTTTCTTTTTTCTTTAAAATGAAAATGAAAATGGAATATACAAAAATAAAAACTAATTCAAAATTGAAAATATTATATCTCAGTGATACTAAAATAACACTGCTGTCCATGGCCTTACGAAAATTAACCATGGTTTTACTACACATAAAAACCAAAAAACCATGCTACTATAATTAAATCATGGTAACCACAAATTAACCATGGCTTTGCTACACTAACCATAGTTCAACCATGGTATTTATAGTAAAACTGTGGTTATATAAATGGTAATCAATATGGCAAAAAAAAAAAAAAAACATTATTTACTACTATAAAATCATGGTTAATTTTTGCTAGGGTGATACTGATAGAAATAAGGCCCCCAACTGCTTTTTTCAAACATATTTATGTACTTTTATTTCATTAATAGTTGCATGACTGAAAGTTTGACTCTGAACTTGGCATTTCTGGAAGCGTTTAATATTACTATGTGATTCAAGCACGTGTTCTGAGTACTCTGCAGCCATATTTAGGGGTTGAAATGTTGCCCGGGAGCTCACGGTGTACTGTTTATGTCTGTTGGGCATGGGGTGTTATATCATGGAGAAGGATGTCTGGCTAAACAATGTTGATTAGGTCTGATATTGTTTAGCTTTCTCCCCCTTCAGGGATGTCCCGTATCTCACAAACAATGTTGGAGAACAGCAGTCCAGCAGAGCTGAACATGCTGGGCTCGTCTGATGAGAGGGAGACCCTAGTGATTAGAATTTTGGCTCTGTCACTGAATATGGCCGGCAGCCCAAGACGACAGTTCCGCCCGGTGATGCAGAAAAAGAACAGCGAGAAAACCTAGTGAGCATACGAATTTGTCTAATCAATTGTAATAAATACATAATTATAATAAATATATAATTGTAACATATGAATTTTTAATATTAGCATATATTAATAATATGTGATATTTTACGTAATATTTACAGACATTAAATTAAATGTCACACATAAAATACAAATTGTACATATTCCATTATTAAATAATACTTATTAATGTTAGTAACAGTAGCACACAATGTGCATACAATTATTCTATGATTAAAATATATTTTCTTACATTTTACCTATATTCATAATTACATATCAAATCTATCATATTTAATATAGATTTATTACAGTACATTTATATAATATTACATTACAAATTATATTAAATGATTATGAATACATATTAATAATAGGAACATACATGTGTGTATATACATAAATACATAGATAAACACACACACACACACACACACACATATATATATATATTACTATTTTAGTATATACATCATTGTATATTGATTTATAAAGTAGATATAAATTATTGTTATTATTCATAAAATATTAATATTTAGTATTCATGTGCAGTAATAATTGTTGTTGTAATACATATGAATTGGACTGAATAAACAGTATGTAATTATAAATTCTACTTATATAATATTTATATATATGTTTATATACAGTGTATATATATATATATATAGGGGAAAATTAACATAACAATGTTGTATTATATATAGTTGTCATGGCAGATAGTAGAGATGATTATCATCTGAGATAGGTATAAAAAAAAGAAAAGGCTGTGCAACAGTACATTTACACAGTAATTGCCCTTAATTTCAATAAAATTCAACAAAGATTGAATATTATTACCTATGTAGGCCTTTCTGAGACCGTCCCACAGGGTTTCAAACTGGTCATGTTACTGCATGTATTCATTTCAGGAAACTCTGTTCTCTCTAAGGCACTGGGGGTCACATGTGTAAAACAGGAAATTTGGTGATGAAGAGCAACAACCAACAAAAGCATCATCTCACGGGACATATTAGAAACTGCAACACAGCTGAGGTCTGAAACCGAGAGCAGAAGCACACAATGCAAAGAAGTATCAAATGCAGCACAGTAGCCTTCTTCAAACTCTCCTTCCTCTCAAAACTACTTTCAGAAGAGCGTAAAATCTGCTGACGGTCATGTGAGTTTCTCAGAATACAGTACATAAAACTGTGAATTCTCAAACACCCATTCTACAGAAACCACAAATATTCACATAAAAGCCATTTATATCTTCAGAGTTTACATGTGTCTGTGCTACAGCAAATTTCATCAAATGCTTTCGTGTGGATATGGTGCCATTAACGAATACAAATTTATGTAGAGTTATGTAATGTACATATCATTCTATCTAAATGCAACAGATGTATCGACTGTAGCATGTTTTTTCTAACAGATAAAATCCATTAAAGCATCTACATCTGTCTGGGGCCAGATGCTGTGGAGGAGTAACTGATCAGAGTCTGTACCACTAAATCCTCAAGTTACATACTATAGAATCTACACCACTAAACTAAAGATATATTCCCAGAATGCACTTGGTGGTTAGGAAGAGGATGGGTAAAAATAGATGTATTTGACACCGTCTGGAACATCTGCCTTTAATCCAAAACCCCACACACACCAAGCATGCAATATTGTCATCAGATATTTTTATAGGTGTTTTATATATATATATATATATATATATATATATATATATATATATATATATATATATATATATATATATATATATATATGAATGAATATTGTATCTTTGCATATAAAGCAATTTTGAATTAAAAAATAAAATTGAATTTTGAATATATATATATATATATATATATATATAGTGCCGCTTGAAAGTTTGTGAACCCCTTGCAGAATCTGTGAAAATGTAATTTTAACAAAATAAGAGAAATGCATGTTATTTTTTAGTTAGTACTGTCCTGAGTAAAATATTTTAAATAAAAGATGTTTACATTTAGTCCACAAGACAAAAAAAAATAGCTGAAATTATTAAAATAACCCCATTAAAATGTTAGGGAAGCCTTGGTTCTTAATACTGTGTGTGGTTACCTGGATGATCCATGACTGTTTTTTTTGTTTTGTGATGTTTGTTCAGACCGATCAATTCAGGTGTTCAAAGGGCAACAAACTCATACTAAGAATTTCAGAAATTCATGTTACCATTTTTGTAAAAATGTGCTGAATTTTTTTTTTTTATTATAAGCATTTTCACTATAATAACCTAATAATAAATCACAGATAAAGCACATGTGTGGAATAATTTGTATAGTGTTTTTATATAAATGACACTTTTTCCTGCTTACACAAACTGTTTAGTGGAGACAAATCATCAAAAAAAAAAAAAGAGCAGCTGGTCTGTCGTAGCCATGTGTAGTGGCCTTTAAAGAGCCACGCTTCAGGACAAGTATTGACTATTATCCTCGATTTCTACCGCACAAATGCCACGTCATGCCATCACCGGTCCTCTTGTCAGCCGGTCGGACTGTTGTCCATACTTATGATTCATTCACACTCTCTTTGGATATACACTAGCTGCCACATCCATCTGTGTCCACACAAATTCAAAACCTGCATCACCAACCACTCGGTAACCAATTTAACCGGATGCTATCTATGCTGATATAATGCTACATCATGCCAGTTTACATTAAGTATTGTCAGTCTGTGACTTTTAATGCTAGCCATAACAGGGTGATGGAGAAAAAATAAAAAAGCAGGACGAATAAATAATTTCATAACAATCAGGAAACTTCGCTTGGGGCAGACAACACATCATGACGTTATCGCATTGACTCTAAAGTAGTCAGAAAACAATAAACTCCACACACAGCCTACACTCACACAGCACAGCCCACAACAACATAGTCATCCTCTTCCCCCACTGTCCTCCTTCCTGCCGACTGAGTCAGACCATTCTGCTGCTGTAAGACACAACACCTTTATCGCCCATCGTGCATCCAGATCTGGTTACTATCAAGCTGTCATACAAACTGTAAACGCTTGAGCATCAAATGTGATAATCCCTGGTTACTATTGTCAAATTGTACTTCTGTTACTAATATAATACAATAATTAATGAGTATTGATCAAGGATTTGTTTTTTAGACATTTTTGACAATGTTTGAAAATTTGTAACATAAATATACGGTCACATTTATAATCCAACAGAAATCCAAGCAATTGAGAATTTTGCATGAAGGCGGACAGATTTCATAACAGATTCACAATTATTATTGTTTGGCAACTTTTTGCAGGCAAAATCCATTCATTTCAACAGGAATCCAAGCGATTGGGAATTTTGCATTTTGCATTTCATTACAGATTCGTGTCGATTCGCCAACAGAAACCTGCTTGGTTGGAAAGTGAGTAGCGAGCTGTACTTCAGGAATCCAGAAATTTGTACAGAACTTTCTGTACAATTTCACAGACAATGGTCCTTATTTGTCTGTGAAATTGTACAGAAATTTTGCTAATGTTAAAACAAAAAGAAAAAGCAAAACATTTTACTTTGGCAATGTGATATATATTTCTAAGTGAACCAGGGGCCTGTACCATGATGGTAAATGAACAAATTCAGAGTTACAGGATTAGTTTTGAGTTGACAAAACCAAACCAATCTGGCTTTGTTGGTACCATGATGCTGATCATCAACTTTCTCTGTCAACTCAGGCTTTGATGCTGGGTTAGTGGAGCATGTGCACATGAATGTGTGACATCACTGGCGAACAGCCAATCACGAGCCTTGATTAAAGGATAAAGGTTTTGCTAAAGGTTAAAGGATCGAAGAATATGATGAATTTAAATGCATTTACAATGAAAAAAATTACTTGTTCATGAAAGAGGACAAATAAAAGAAATGATCTTGTTTTATCAGTGCAGTCACAAGTGAAACTTGTTAAGTTTATATAGTTGTAAATATACAGCGATAGAGACTCGGACATGTAAGGTCACGTAGTCATTTTTAAAGCATTATCTATTGATTCTACAACTTATTTATATTGCATACGATCTGTATATATTAACATTAATTTAAAATAAATGATTTATAATAACTGTTAAACTAAAATTGCTTGTATGTAATGGATTAATAATAATATAAATCATATAAAATAACTCTAAATAATTATAATTAAAGCCAGACATTTTTTAGTACTAGTGACCTTTAATTTGGAGCAAGACAAACTGGGGGAGTGACTTTTTTTGTGTTAGACATGTGTTACTTTGCTCACATCTGATTGGTCCAATTTCAGTTTGAGATCTCTAACTCAGAACATAGCCTGCCCCGGAGCAGGTTAGCCGTGGAGTGTAAGTTACTAGGCAAAGAACGCAGCTTTGAACCAAACCACTTTCATGTAACCTAAAACCCAGGATTGGTGCAAACTAAACTGGAACTTACCTGGCTAACCAGCTAAACCGGCTTCATGGTACAGGCCCCTGGAAATTTAAGACAGAAAAAAAATAGGGTGGGACAAAAAGTGGGCAGCGTTTGAGTTAATCGGTTGATGTTATCCAATAGCCTGCACAGTCTTGATGACATTGTCTGACATTATTTCAAAGCAAGGACAACTTATTATTTTTGGATGAAAGGTTATTAAGAGAAACAGTGTTTAGTGGACTGATAAATCAAGTACATTGTTAAAAAAAAAAAAAAAAAAGTTGTAAATAAAACAGGATTACTGGAGTTTGTAAAATATTATTTTCGTATGATCCACATCAGATGTCACTTCAACTTCCCTTAGGTTGATCTTTAAGAGTTCCGCTCGACCTTGAGCTGTGGAGTTCAGGAATCATTTGAACATTATGAAAACCATGTTTTTCCTGTTTTGATTTTTTTTTTAAATAGACAGCTGTGTGATTATCATGATGCTATTTTGACTACTGGAGTTTGTAAAATATTATTTTCGTCTCTCTATTTTTTCTCTCTAAATTTAATGTTTAATTCAATGTGTTAATTGCAGGTTCTTTGTAATTATTTGTAAAAAATTACCAGCAATATCTGACTGAAAATTGTTTCAAAGTAAATCCTACACCTGTTTTTTGTTTTTTTTAGTGTATTGAGAAAATAAGTAAATTTTGACAATAAATAGGTAGAGAACAAATGTTAATTTTATTATAACTATCAAGTAAAACAAATAAAAGAACACAGCACGTATGAATGTCTACACACTAATAAACATTAAAAAACATCCAGCACAGCACCAGGATTATGCTGGTCTCCCTTGTCAAGTATCATTTTTCACAGGCCTTTCAGTTTTGAAACTTAAGACAGGTCATTAGCAACTCAGGTGATTTCCATCTGTTAGCAGAGAATGAAGTTAGAAATACTTGAAACTGAGATGCTAGAAAAAAATGAACACAGACCGGTAGTGCATTTCTGACAATTGAAGTTGCAACTTTTCTCAGTCCAAACGTGTCCAAACGCATTTGAACACTGGTTTGACTAGTTTCAGTATCATCTTTGCATATTAAAATGTCTCGAAACATAAAACCGCGCCTTTTTTCAAGTGTTGGTCCACAATTTGTTCTCCCACTTATCTTGTGGCTGTCGTTTCTCTTTACACAGACCCAAACTCAGACATCCAGGACTCGTATTTCTCCAGGTCTGCAGCCGAGACGGATTTTGAGATCTTTTTGAGTGTAAGCTCAAAGTCCTCCATAGTGACTGGCATCTGCAGCTCATCTTTCGAAAGAGCACGGATCTCCTCTGGACTCAGACCCTGGATCCTCCTTCGCATCGCCATCATTGATGCATCTCTGAGAGCACAAAGTACAAAGTTCATCAGTCAAATCAACACCATCAATTTACATATTTGGAGCATGCGGCTTCATTTAAAGGAATAGTTCACCCACAAATGAAAATTTGCTGAAAATGTACTGACCCTCAATCCATCCAACATGTAGATGAATTTGTTTCTTCATCAGAACTAGGGATGCTCCCAATTTAACCGGTTAACTATTTTAGTTCCCCTCACTTCACAACAAATCCTTTTAATTAACAATATTTAGAAAAGAACAAGAATTAAAAATATAAGAAGCTATAGCTATATAAACGATAAGCCAAAACGAATTCATTTAGGCTAAAACGAAACTGAAACCAACGTTGGGTCTCTTGTTTGACACAAAATCAAATGTTTCCGTATTCGCGATGTATTTGAATGCCAAAATATTATTTATTATATTTCCAATATCCACGTAAAACAAAATGTTTTGTTATCCTTTCTAATTTAGAAACGCTTATCCTTTCTAATTTAATTCAATTCTAATTTTAAATAATCTTGTCGGTTAACGGTTAATAATCGGTTAACGAGCATCGGTTAGGAAGAATAACCGAAATGAACATCCCTCAGAACAGATTCTGAGAAATGTAGCATTGCTTCACTTGCTCACTAATGGATCCTCTGCAGTAAATGGGTGCCGTCAGAATCCAAACAGCTCATAAAAACATTACAATAATACACACAACTCCAGTCCATCACTTAACATCTTGTGAAGCGAAAAGCTGTGTGTTTGTAATAAAAAAAGTCCATCATTAACGTGTTTTAACTTTAAACTTTTGCTTCTGGCCAAAATACCAATCCATTCTCCATCCAAATCGATTTCCTGTTGTCCTCTCACATCAAAATCCACCAACATACCTTTTTATTATGGATGGGGGACTCTTATTTTTGCTGGAAGCAACGGTTTGAAGTTAAAATGGTCTCAATGATTGATTTAATTTGATGGACTGGAGTTGTGTGGATTACTTGTGGATTATTGTGATGTTTTTATCAGCTGTTTGGACTCTCATTCTGACGGCACCCATTCACTGCAGAGGATCCATTGTTAAGCTAGTGATGCAATGCTAAATTTCTGTTGTAAAATATGTTCTGATGAAGAAACAAACTGAATCTGAAGATCAGGGAGAGTATATTTTTGAGCAAATTTTCATTTTTGGGTAAACTATTCCTTTAGGCATTAAAGTGAAAGATATTGAATTACTTTCTCCCCTCCCTGCTTATTATGCAGAGACAAAACATATAAACCCATACTGAAATGATTTAATGATTTTCAATTATGGGCAATATGCAGCGTGCTTCTTGGGATAAATAGGACCATGAAACAGCTAGAGCTAGTTGGTTTGGTTCAAGATAACTCTTCTATTCAGGAATTTTATGCAACGCTGAAGGGTAAAATGAATGGAAAATATACTAACGAGCCCCAGGCAACCACTGTTGAGCTTGAGTCTGTTCTTATTGGCTGTGATTTTGTCACTATGCGCCACATTATGTTTTTAGCAAGAGCAGAAAAATTACTTGATGCTTGAAACCTGTCACATTAAGTCCAGTTATAGGACAAGGTGTTATCTGTAATCCTGAAAACATACTGTACCTGCAGACGTTAGTGATGTCAGCTCCTGAATAACCCTCAATTTTCTCAGCGATGAGGGTGAGATCCACATCAGATGTCACTTCAACTTCCCTTAGGTTGATCTTTAAGAGTTCCGCTCGACCTTGAGCTGTGGAGTTCAGGAATCATTTGAACATTATGAAAACCATATTTTTCCTGTTTTGATTTTTTTTTTTTAAATAGACAGCTGTGTGATTATCATGATGCTACTTTGACTACTGTATTTCTCTTTTTTTATCATTTAAAAAAATAAGTCTTTTTTTTTTCATCTAAAACATCATATTTCAGTTTTACTTTAAATAAAAAGCTTGGCTTTAAAATAAATGTTGTTCATAATGAATGCTACTTTAATTTATGTTCTTTTAGTACTGTAACGGGGGGGGTGTAGATCGCAGTCTCGAGGGTATGTAACGAGTGGGGCGGGGCTGAGAGCCGTGGGAACGGAGCGAGACCGGTGAGTGGCGCAGGTGTCGCTCATTATCATTAACTCCACCGGCCTCGCTCCGTTCCCACTCGTTACATACCCCCATCGCCCCTCGCAAGCCGGGGGTATCCTCGAGACTGCACTCTACCCCCCCCCCCCCTTCGTTACAAATACATATATTTTTCATTCCTGTTCTGTTCTTAATACCATTAAATGTAGTTGTTATTTGTTGTGGAGTGAGGGGGAACTAAAATACATGTTTAAAGTCTTAATATAGTGTTTGTTTTTTCATTTCATTTTATTTTCTGGGTATTTTACATTATTTCTGAATATAATAATAAAATAATAATAATATGAATTTTATCTGTGTTTTTTCCCCCTCTCAACAAGCTAATTTGATCTGATCGACCTATATAGTCAGGTGTGACTTATTTTCCAGGAAATATGGTAAATATATTTTTCATTTTATAAATAAAAATTTTATATTAAATTACATTAAATTAGCAATGAAAAATATATATTATCGGAGTGTCTATTTACACTAACTCCACCCACTAACGTGTGATTGGGTTAGTCAACACTAAAAAAAGACGTTCGTTCAGTGTCAGTTTCAATGGTGTAGATGGTAAGATGGTTAGATGTAGGTGCTTTTGCCTTTTGCCAAACTTTTTTTCTCCCTTTTCAAATCTCATATCGCATCGGAAAGGCATTTATTTTCAATAAAAATTAAGGAAATAATCAAAAAGTTGAAAATAAAGTATCGGGTAGGGTTAGGGTAGGTGTAGGAGGGCTTATATTGTCCCAATAAGGTGGCATCCATTTAATAATTTGAATTAAAACTATCATTTACACTCAATACGTTATTATTGCGTACTGTTTTATAATGTACTACAATACTGAGGTGCAAATAATTGCCACTATTTGCAATTAGTAGTATAAAGAGCAGAAAATCTTGCTATTTTAACAGTGTAAATAGAATCTATAGCTATTTGCACTTAGTCTAAACAGCAAATGGTTAAAAATATTGCTATTTACACTTAGTGCAAATAGCCGCTGCCTAATATTATATTTTATTACAAAGTATTTGTAAATCACTTTGATTTTGATTTATGCTGGTTTAATTTTAATTTTACTATTACTCATATTTTACTTACTCATAAATGTGCTTAGAAACTGTGCTTAATTAGAAACATCTTCATGGTTCTAAAAATAAGCTTCCTTTTATTTGTGTCAATAATTTCCCATTTTCCCCTTTTGTTTTTGGGGAGAAATATAACCTTTAAAAAAAACATTTACGTATTTTTGTCTCCCATCCAATTTGAAATTCTAAAATCCAGGCCATGTAACTATAACAAAGGAGTTGCATCAGACAATGAAAGCTCATGAGTAACTGAACTATACAGCACAGTTTGAATGGAGAGAAATTAATCAGGTTGGTTCATTTATGAGTGGGTGACATGCATGGAGAAATCAGAGGAGCCGTGACTGCCTGTAGAATGTTTTCCTGTTGATGGGCGTTTGTGAGTGAGGGTGTTAGATTACCAGTGGGTAGTGGAATGTAGATCCTCTTCTCCAGTCGTCTCCTTAGAGCCTCATCAATGTCCCAGGGGAAGTTAGTGGCAGCCAGGACCATTACCATTTTAGAGGGATCGTCACTCTCTTGAGCACCTCCTACACCTGATGCCATTATACCGGTGGGTGTTAAAATAAGGCTGCATCATTCATTGTACTATCATAACAGAGTCGCCTACTACACAAAACTCACCATCCATCTGCACGAGTATTTCTGACTTCACTCTGCGACTGGCCTCGTGTTCGTCTGATGTGCCCCGTCTCCCGCAAATAGAGTCAATCTCATCAATAAAAATTGTTGTAGGGGCGTAAAAACGAGCCTGTTACAGCAAACAATGAAACAAAAATGACCAAAACCAACAGAAGTGCAAATGTCCAGTAAAGAAATAGACTATAACATGACCAACATTTTTAGTTTATTATATATTATGTTATCATAAATGATATTACTTCATTTTAACACCATCAGAGTCAGGGCTGTTTTTCTCTTTATTTATTTAACTAACTAACTAGCCTGTTTTTTCTTATATGTGACCCTGGACCACAAAACCAGTCATAAGGGTAAATTATTATTATTATTTTTTTATTTGAAATTCAAATGAAAGCTGAATAAATAAGCTCCATTGATGTATTTGGTTTGTTAGGATAGGACAATATTTGACCAAGATACAACTATTTGTAAATCTGGAATCTGACGGTGTTCTTAGCAATGCATATTACTAATCAAAAATTAAGTTTTGATATATTTACAGTAGGAAATTTACAAAATATCTTCATGGAACATGATCTTTACTTAATATCCTAATGATTTTGGCATAAAAGAAAAATCAATAATTTTGACCCATTACCATTTTTTTTCCCCCTCACATTTTATGAGGGCATATTTTTTCTCTAACGACCTGGCTAGCTAACTAACTGATTAACTAACTAACTTTTTTTCCCCTATTTTCCCCATTTATGTAAAATCAACAGATTTTCGGGAGGTTTTTTTGCTTTTATTAGGGCATAATTACCTAACTAATTAACTGACTATCTACATAACTAACTAATATTTTCCCTATAAAAACATAGAATTTTACCCATTTGTGTCCAATCAATACTAACTTTTAGGAGTACTTTTACCTTTTATGAGGGCATATGTTTTCTCTCATTTTTTTCTTCTAACTAACCAACTATCAAAATAACTAATTTTTGTCCCTAAAAACACTGTTAATGTAAAATCATCATTTATTTTCATTGTTTTTTTGTTGTTGTTGGGCATATTGTTGTCTAACTGACTAAACAACTAACTAAATAAATAATATCTCCCCTATATAAACACTCAGTGTCATCCAGCTGTCAAATTAACATTGCTTATCAAAGGTATTTTTACCTTTTATGATTTTTTTCTCTAATTAAATAACTACCTTGCTAACTAACTAATTAACTGACTAACTACTTAACCTTCCCTATAAAAACACAAGTTATTGCCCATTTGTCAAATCAACACTGATTTTCAGTATTTTTACCTGATTTTACGGAGCATTTTTTGCCAATTAATGTTAAATCAACATTTATTTTGAGGGGTATTTTTACTTTTATGTTGTCTATCTAACTACTTAACTCTACTCGCTGTTTTCTATGCTGATTTTTATCATCCAGAAATGGTCAAGAAATGAGCTTTACTATGGGGTCTTTAATTGAGGCATTGTAAATATCTAGGACATTTTTATCACTTTTGATCATTTGTGCCCTGATGTCTACTTAACTCCTGATCCTAATCACTATCAAATTACACCTTCAGCAAAAAAACTAAACAAATCAATGGCCACGCAATCCCAGTTTCAAAATCCTCACCATTTCAAAAAGGAGCCGCACGAGTTTCTCAGACTCTCCCCTGTACTTTGAGGTCAGCGTGGAGGACGAAACATTGAAAAATGTTGTGCCACATTCGGTTGCAACCGCTTTAGCCAACATGGTCTTCCCTGTGCCTGGAGGGCCCACCATCAGCACCCCCTGCGAGTTTAAAAACAACACGACTTCGCATGGGCATATATTTGAAACACACAGGTGCAGCTGATGGTTTGAGGAAAAAACACTTCAGTAAAACAGACGGCATGTGGAAAACAAACTGAAGGCGAAATATCAGCCATACTCAATCTGTGACGAATGATACAGCACTAATGAGAGCCTGTTTTGGAGAATGTGAATTCTGTCCTATATTAACTAATATAACAGTGCACCCTGCAGTGCTAAAAAATTATGAACACGAGAAATAGAAACATAACTGTTGGCAACAACATAGTATTGACAGACTATGTATCCATATGTGTGTATGTTCAGATGTCAAACTCTGGCATCAGATGTCATCTAACATATTAACCTTCCACGGGCGGCGGATCCCCTTGAAGAAGTCTGGCATCCACATAGGCAGGACCACTGCCTCTCTCAGCAGCTTTTTGGCATCTTCCAGATCTGCTATGTCATCCCTGCAGGAACAGTAACACATGACAGCTTGCTTGAGTCACCGTCCAGCACTGAATCACTAACTGCTACTGTGACTGACAGCTGTCGCTGACTCAACACGTTACTTATTTGTCTCTGGTCAAGTATGAAAACTAAACTTACTGCATTGCTATTTATACAGCCAATGCCTAAGCCCAGAGGGACTTTTTTGTTCACATTTTCTTGGCTCATTTTCATAAATTGTTTTTGGGGGATTTGAACTTAAAGTTATAACTCTTACTGAATGCTGAAAGCATGATGAAACTAGTCAATCGATTTATGAATAAACATTTAAGAGTGAGCAAAGTGCCTTGGCACATTTTGTACTTTAGTATGTAGTGTTTTACAGTAGTTATTATTTGATATAATCATGAATTTGAGAGAATCATGATAATAATAACTTTACATTTTAATTGTATTTTACCATTAAACAAAGCACATTTTTAAAAAAATATATTTTCACAGCATTAAAAAAAAACGTATTTAATTATAAGTTAAAAATTATTATTTATTTTTGTATAATGTATTAGGCCTATATTTTAAGCGACATGAGCAGAACAGACAATTATACCGTTAATCGCAATTATTTGTTTGACAAGTAATCATCAGCACAAAATTCATTCAGGTTCAATCCAGGTTTTTCAATAGTCGATAACAACATCTACAGTCTTGCAATATCACAATATAATTATATTCAGATTAATTATGAGCAGTACAATTGTGTGTAATGTATACATTTATTTTGTATACTATATACTCGTAAGTATTTGAACAGTAAAACTAGTGCTAAAATGGCACAATACCAGTGGACATTGGGATTCCGGGACACAATGTCCCTCTCCAGTGCATCCACCAGATCGCTGTCACAGCCTGTGCCATCAAACTTCCTCTGTTCCACATCAGCAGCACCCTCCTGGGCATTCTTCTTACTCTGAAAACACAGACAGGCAGGACACATTGCTACAACACATGATAATAGGTACTTACAAATCCTAAATTGTCTAAACTGAAATTAAATCAACCATAATTCCAATTTGCACTAAGTTTGGCAGATTGTACATTCAGCCTAATAGTTTAAATAACTAACTTTTTCATCCTTAGCTTTATTTCCACGGCCGTCACGGGTGTTCGGTCTCTCTGATTTGACGTTCGGCTGACCTCTGCCCACAGGGCCACGATGCTGCATTCCAGGTGACTCCTTTCTCTGGGGCTTTGATACATTGATTGGCTTCTTCACCTGGACAGGTCCCCTATGACCAGACAGAGTGGTATCATGGGGCATCTGAATCATGTGACCACAAATGCACATATTCTGACTGGCTTTTTTGAACTGATTAGTGAATGCAATTCATAGTATCTATATAATACATAGGATGCAAGGATCCATTAAACTGGTCAAAAGTAACAGCACAGATATTTATAACTTTACAGAAGATTTCAATTTTAAATCTCATAATATGTTAAAAACGTGTATACTATTTTCACATTTATAGAATCGTTATTTATAAAAACAGTCTTAGCTTAATATTTTTCAACTAAAACCACATTATATTAGATCAGCAACTTCTCATTAAAAAGTGAAAGTGGGAAATAAAATTAAAAAGCTAATGTTATTCCTACTTTTGTTTTAGTATGTTATTACATATCACCAGTCTTAACCCCACTGGAATGAATGTAATTTAATTCAATACCTTTAATTAAACATCTGAAACTCATGATTGCTTGAAACTAATTTATGAACCCTACATTTATAACAAAACAACATAAATAATATTCTGAAAGGTTTTCAAACAAAATAAATTCATTTTACTAGCATAAACCTTCACTTTCAGATGAAAAAGGAATCTGTTATCATGCTGCAATGGTTCATCGATTGGTGTACTTATTGATGTTTATCAACAAAATTCAGAAAAAAAAACATTTCACACTAATATAACTTCATAGATCATTTTGTCAAGTGTACCTACTCAATACATACCAAGGTCAAATATGACACGAATTATAAAAAAAATCTAAAAATCTAAAAATAAATAAATAATGTGTATTATGAGAGTCTTAAAGCATTTGTAAAGTTTCATTCACTAACTAAAAACTATGCTTTTTTTTTTTTTTTTTACAAATTTTTATGTATCTCTTCCAGGTCAAAACAGACCTGAATGCGTTATTCGGGTTAAATAAATGCTGCTCTTTAGAACTTTAATCAATATTTTTTTCAACTAAAATATTAAGCAGCACAACTGTTTTCAGCATTGATAATAATACGAAACGTGGTGCGCATACAGAACTTCTTTAAAAAAAAATAAAAAATTGTTTTTGCTGCTCAATATATTTGTGGGAAACAGACCAGTAGTGTATATGTAAGTTAATAAAATAACATTTCAATAGCAGACATTTTTTTTATATAAAATAAAAATATAAAGCACAGTAAAATGTGTGAATGTGAATATGTTTTCACTGAGCTAATTCCATTTTGTGCTGTATGACATGACGCATGAGTGAACACAGCAGTGACAGCATGAAGACAGGAGACGTGTGACATGCTCTGCAGCTGACAGAACTCCTCAGGGCTTTATGTAATCAGCTGCTTATTCTACCTGTGCTCCGCTGGGATTGGGGGAGGCCAGACATCAGGGTCCCTTGGGCTCTCTTCAGGCAGAGGGTTGGGGAAATCAGCGGGTTTGTCCACCTTGAAACTCTCCAGGGTGTTTACGAGGCTTTTCACCTGCTCATATTCCTCTGTCAGTTCCTGCCGAACCTGGGCTCAGAGAAGGAGGGGGGGCACTGGTTTGAGATTACATATACTGTACCAACACCACTATACTCTTTGGCTAATACCATATAATTCACAGCACTATAAATAAGTACATATCAGATTGAATCATACAGTATATGAGCGCCTTACTTGTTGCCATTTGACTTTCAGAGCAGGATCTCTGAGGGACTGACAGTGCTTATGGATCTGTTGTATAACACCTTGATAATACACCATAGATGAGTCATAATTCCCCAGTAGTGCATATTCTCTTCCTTTCTTAGCGTTGTCGCAAATCTCAGTCAGATTCATGATGAGAAAGAAATCAAACCAAACGTTGCTTCAGTGCTTCAGTGTGACCTGAGTTCACAGCTTCATCAGAGATGCTGGTGATTGAAGGCCATGAGTCCTAAACATGTCAAAGAACAAAGAGGCTGATAAGATGATGCCCAGCTAAATCAAACATTTATAGAGATAGTAACAGAAGAGGGGTGAAGTCGGGTACAGCGAATAACTTTCTGACAAATCATCCAGAGCTGCATTAAAATGTCTCTGCGCATTTCCAGATCTCTTAAACAGTTTTGTTTAAAATATGTAACAAAATAAAACCCAGGAGCTGTTTAAAAAGCTATTCTTTCAGAAGTCCCCCTCTGTGTCAGAACCAAGTAAAATGCTCCAGGGAACCTGCACAGCGAAACCTTCAGAAAGAATGAGTTGTGTTTGTGAGTGTTAGAAAGAGAAATATTTATAACATTTTAAAAAAACTCCCTTTACTAAAGCTCATTCAATTCATTGTTAGTATTCTGTGTGAACCATGTATGTAGAATATGTGAAGATTTCTATTTACAATTTATTCAGAGGTTTAATTATTCATTTTATTTTTTTTTTTTTTAAATAGAAGTTTTGTGTGTGACTGTATTTCTTTTTTACTGATAATAGTTAACAATAAAGTTGGCATGAGTGTATGGAAGTTGAAAGTGTGTGTATGGGCATTCAAACAACATAAATATCCTCCTGAGACCCATCTATGGAGCTTTTTCTCTGTAGTGGACATTATATTTTAGTGAATTTCTCTACGATCTTACATGTCACATGTTTGGACGTTTGACCATGACCACTCCCTCTCCTTGGTCTTTAAAGTCGGCTGACATTAATTTAGTGATACAATTGTACATCCTTATGGAAATATGATCATATTTTGTAATTAGCATTTAAATTTGATCAATTTTCTAATTGTTTGTCATAAATCAACAGCTCAGGAAAATGTTATGGGGTTTCAAATCAAAATATGAGTTTTTGTTATGAAACAGGACATGATTTCATACATGTCCACTGTGGAGGACAACAGGACTAAAAGCATGTTTATTACACATTTTGGGAGGCACAACAATTGAATAGGAAAATAAATTATATAGTCAACATTTTTATAAAATATTAGAAATTATTATTAAAATCTGGCCAATTATTACACTTCTTTTTTCAACATGCTGTTTTTTTCCAGTTTATGGAAATTTTACACACATATTGCATAAAGCACACTGGTATATAAAATCATTATGTTATATCTTTTATAACAGTTGAGAATCATCCTGATACAAAGTTTGCCAAAAAAAATCCTGAAACCTAAAAATTGATTGATGATTATTTTTCTTTTTTTTTCAAATCCCATTGTTTTTGCCTTTTCATGTCATGTATGTCCTGGTTGTCCTCTACAGAGGGCATTGCATAACATATTAATAAAAAAAAAAAAAATTCTTATGCTCTAAACAATGTAATAACCACTATTATGTATAGATCAGTGGTAATAACATGAGAATATACTAAATCCACAAAGCTTTTTTTTTCTGGGTCTCAGGAGGATATGACGTATTAAAACTGATGGAAGTAGATAAAATGGGCCAAGACGAAATAGGCCTTTTCTTACAATTATGTTATTTTAAATAAATAAATATGTTTTATTATAGAGACCATAAAGATGTAAATGATGTTGTGCTCACTTTAGATGTCCAATATTTTCTTATTATACAAATTTTACATTAAAGGTTACGATGTTCATAAGTTAAATTAAAGGTAGCATTCATAAGTTTTTTCCCCCTATCAGGCCCCTATTGAATGTTTCTCTCTTTCTCTCTCCTGCCCTAATTATCCGAATTGTTTCAAATTCAGTGACTGTATATTAAATAACTAAAACACTCCAGGCTTATCAGGTCTATTTGAACTGATTTAATCACACTGTGTGTGGATTCACTGATAACAAACACAATGAGAGGATTTTTCTACGGGTTTGGATGCAAAGCTGTAGTTTCTGTTACTGCAATACTAAACTTTGGTTTATTAACCTTTACCCTGACCACAGAGTGGCTGTCAAAAATAAGACCATTTCGTTTGTCGGACACTTGACGTGAAGCATATAATAAAAACCGTTCAAGATGCCTCAAATTGTTTGCATCCCATGTCTTTTCTTTGAACAAAAAACTAACCTACCTGAAAATCCACCATTCAAATAGCATAAAATAATTTATATCTACAAAATCAAATCGCGTTTGTATGTAAAAACAGCCCAAACGTCACAGCTCTTGATTTTTCCTTTATACACGATTTGTAGTTTTCCCCCGTTTGCTTTTAAGTACAGACAAATAGTGAACGTTGCACTAAGAAACTACATTACCCATAAGGCAACAGTGCAAGATTTAGGCCAGCGATAACAAAAAGGATTTGAAAGGAAAGTTCGCATGTTAGTTTATGAATCTAATTAAGAACATGTGATATGATATATGTGTTCTGCATTTAATTCTACGTTTTCATGGGAATAGGTAAATGTCTTACCTTTATGCGAGGCACTTTTACGTTCGACTGGCCCACGGTCCGTTACCCACTGATGTTGCCATGGCCGCGAAAAGACGCTGAATGGATGAATGAATGAATGCATGTGTTGTGGGCGGGGTCTGGACAAATACAGCTCCGCCTGCTTTATTATAACTTTATAAACTCACACGGGTTACATCTATCTGTAAGGATAAGGTTTTCATTGTAATTCACTGTATTTTAATAGTTAATTCCATATATGTTTAATTATTATGTTATTGTCTTTGTAGCCACGACTATACAGAAAAATATTGATAAATATTCACTGCAGTAAAAATGTGACAACTAGCCCCGGTTTCTTCTATGAAGTACCAGTTCAAAGAATGAATAATTCATGAGGATGAAAGGGGCTGTTGGAAAGTGGTCTGCATATTTGGCCTTTATCATTAGATCAAATTTATTTTATTATTATTATTATTATTGTATTTAATTTGTAATTAAAACATCTTTCTTTACTTAAGAATACAGTTAAAAACTAAATAAAGTCCAATCCGTCCGCAGTAGCAGAAGGATGGTAGTGAACATGTTCAAAGCTCAAAAATAAGGGCATGAATGCTTTGGATGGAGAGTTGCTGATCTGTATAAATGTATGACAGTACCACACAATGACCACACGGTGGCGCTGTATACCGCTTAATATATGCTGTTGAAGCAGCTGAACAGCAGGAGGCTCGGATTAATGGAGATTTTCATCTGATGATACATTCATGTGTTCTTTTTAAGCCTGTGTTTGCCACGAAAAAGACGAAGGCCTGGTTGGTGAACTGAAACCATACATTCAAATCAATCAAAAACATATATATATCAATATAATAAAATGGTGCTGATGATTTTGAAAAGAAAATCAATATAGCCATAAAGATAATTGAGCTTGAAATCACTTCGTCTTGGGTAATAAAAATAGCTTTAAATTAGTAATTAAAATATTCAAGTTGGTACATGAAGCTCTTCTGTTAATGTGTTTAACCAAATCATTTATAAAGTGATATTTGACATGACAAGCCCATAAATCCTTCCATTCACCCTCAGTATTAGAAGAGCTGAAATAAATACAATATCTATTTTGTAATAGGTAATAAAAATCATTTCAGATAAATTCACTTACATTTCAATTTTAATCCTATTAGTTCCTTTCAGTTTTCACAATTAAACTCAATGCTATGAAAAAGTGAAGCAACTTCCTTATTTAAAAAAAAAAAGTTTATTGATGTCAGAAGCATACCAGAACAAAACAATTACATTTTTTTAATCATTTCTGCAATTACAGTGGTATTCAAAATACAGTAAAATAACTTTGATACGGCGATGTACTAATGATGATAATATTTGATCTGGAAAAAGAGTACAAAATAAAAGTACATTAACTACAACCTCACATGAAACTAGGTTGTGTGCTGCACACGTCTAAAACTCCACTGACCCCAAGACAATTTTACAACCCCCATTTTTTTTAACTGTACCAGGCAAGGATAGTGGTGTTGGAACCATTTTTAAGAAATTAAACTAAGAACTAAATTAAGGGTTGGGGCATTCAGACAAACACAGATGACAGTTCTGTAGTGTTAACTATACAAAAAAGGAAAAAAAAGAAACTGTACAGCTTAAAAACATATCATATACACAGCCTTATTTCATTTTTTTTCTTTCAGGTTTTTTTTTTTGTTTGTTTATTTCTTTTACCCATTTTATGGCCTCAGTAAAGTGTACAGGCGGGTTAAATGCTTTATAGACAACAAGCTAAGCTCTAAATGTTATTCATCTACTCGTCATCCTCTTCTTCATCATCGTCATCATCGTCATCATCATCTTCGTCATCATCATCGTTAGCCTTGTCTGGCTTGGAAGGGGCTTTGGCTGCACCTCCTCCCACTTTGCCTTTAGAGCGATAGGCGGCGACATCCTAAAAGGAAAATTATTATTTTATTTCTTTAGACAAGAAACTTCTTCAATATATCGAATGCTATTATGGTTGTTTTTCAGTATATTCATAATCAGCATGATGCTAATTAGTCGTGGCATCCTCTCTCACCTTCTCATACTTCTCCTTCAGCTTGGCTGCCTTCTTCTCATATGGCTGCTTCTCCTCGGCTGATGTTTTGTTCCACAGCTCACCCAGTTTCTTGGCCACATCTCCAATAGTCAGACCCGGGGTCTCTTCCTTCACCTTGGGTCGGAAGTCGGAGCAGAAAATGAAGAAGGCAGACCTTTGGTGGAACAGAGTATTAAAAATAAATATAAACTTTACATCCTTCACAAATGCTAATGCATCTTCATGAACAAGCGAGATGCTTACGGGGGTCTCTTAGGAGCATTGGGGTCCTTAAACCTCTTTTTCTTCTCGCCTTTGGGTGGAATGTAGTTTTTCATCTCCCTTTCGTAACGGACCTTGTCTTGTTTGGCCATATCTTCAAACTTCCCTTTTTCCTTGGCTGACATAGTCTGAGGAAGGCAAGAAAAAAAAATCATTGTTGGGAAAAGAGGGAAAGGACTTTAACACAATGTAAACGAAAGGTGTGACTGACCTTCCATCGCTCGGAGCACTTTTTGGAAAACTCAGAGAAGTTGACCGACGCCTCAGGGTGTTTCTTCTTATGCTCTTCTCGGCAGGTCTGGACAAAGTATGCATAAGAGGACATTTTGCCCCTTGGTTTTGTTGGATCCTTCCCCATCTTTGCCTAAATATCCTGAAATGTAATTAGAAATTCCATCATTAAATTCTACTTCCCAAATATAATATTTAAATGTGTTGCTCAATACTATTTAGAATGAACTCGACTAACAAAACTTTTATTTTGGCATGATAAACACCAACGCTATCTTTTAACAATTTAATTTTTCTAATATTTAACGTTAACATTTTTATCTTCGCGAAGAAAATTACGTTTTATTATGTAAACATAACACAAATGACTTTCCATAATAATGCTTTTAAAAATAAAAAGTCTTGTGTGCACTTTTGAAACCTTAAAAAGTTGTTGTAAATTTTCAAAGTTTCCAAAACCGTGTTAAAAAGGGTTAAAAATGCTGAAAATAAGCTGGTTGATTAAAGTTATTTTATGTGCAGAAGTACGCGCGATATCATAAAACGTGTAAAATTTCTTAATAAACGAGTTCACTTTCGCCGTATTCTGCGTTGAAAAGAGCCCGTTTCTCTCTATGTACCGTTCAATAGCAATGGCGCACACTCTTGTCTAACTGAAGGAAAGGAGGTCAACAACGACGGCAATATTTCTTCTTCCATTTTGTGAGAAAGCCTTCCTCATGAAAGAAAGTCCCCCTAAAATGTCTCCACCCGCCTTCCTGCTCGCTTTTGGACACGACAAACAAACGGCACGGGTCGGTTTTCCTGACCGAAAATTGTTTCCTTCGCAAAAAGCCTAGTGCATTCGCCTGGTGTATGGCAATACATTGGGTCTGTGCTGTGCAGAGTTTGCTGTGGGCTCGCAATGGCCGCTTGTCTTCATGCACTAACACTGAGAATATGGCTCCTTCTCTTTGTGTCAGCGCTCAGCCATTACACTGCTTTGCAATAAGGGGGAGCATTACCTACCTCACTTCAACTCTCAATTTAACACCCTTCTCACGCACGGAAAAATGGCAAAATACGCGGGTTGGAACGACGAAAGATGGAACTTTTATTTTCCGCCTCGAAAAACGCGTACTTTGAGCTCGGCGGGGTAGAAAACACGATTTGAAAAAGTTGAAGCGAACTGCGCCTGTCTATGGCTCTGTGGATTTGCCTTGTTTCCTATGCGAGTACAGTCAGCCATTACAGTAAAGCGCAGCTCCTGAGGTGATTTTCTTTCGCCCGTATCTCTGTCATTTCAATATCACCGAGCGTATAAATCCACACACATAACAATGGCGCTGTGCTTTAATTTTTTCGTTAGTCAGTTTTTTTTCTTTCTTATCATTTCTCATAGTTCTTCTGACAGACATCCCTTGTAAAGCGCTGCAATGGCTGCACGCAAGACCGTGTTTGTACGCAATTCTGTCACCTAGTTGTCCGCTTAACGTTACATTTCGAATAGACCGAATATTTTTTTTTTCACGTTTTCAGCTTTTCAATCCCTCGAATAAAACAGGCAATGTTAAGACGTCCATCAAGACAAATGAATTAAAAAGCTAAGGTTATTCTCATTTTTATTCTGAGGGGATATCATTTTTAACGTTTCACAAAAATCCCCCGCCATTAAAATAGCTCTTTTACAAGCTATATTTCTATTCCGTATGGTTTCCTGTCCTTTTCTCGCAATTTTTGTACTTACCCCAGACTTTGAAATGTCTACAAGCTGACACTGTGTTGTCTGGATAGTGAATGTACTGCAATGGCTGTATGTGGATGTAACAGCTCTACGCAGTAGTCTGCTCTCTCAACCCTCTAGCATTACTCTCAATAGGGCTTCCATGCCATTGGCTGGCGCCACGGCGAACACTCCTGCGATTGGCTGAGCGCTTTCCATTGTCCTAATAACAGCCGGCTTGTGATTGGCTGCCTTTTGTGAAACGTCACGAGTGTTTTAAATGGCGGGTTAATACAAAATACGGAGTGTATGTGTGTGTTTCTTGTCTCAGTTTAAAGCAAAGGCTGTGTGTACTGTGTTGGCTGTAGTAGTACTGTGTTGTATGTGATCCACGCGGAGTGCTGAATGAATGAGTGAGTGTCGGCGTTTCTGTGAGATGCGAAACACTGAATGAATGAGTGCTGGGTCCCACTGACGCCCCGCTTACATCAAACACTATATGAACATCCAAGTCAGATTTTAACCAAAATATGCAATTATGAGCCATATTTATTAAAGTAGCTTAATCGGTGGGATTCGTTTTGGAGTATTAAATGTTGATTAATGACAAAGTTTCGAGATGATTCTATGTGACACAGCGTCAAAGGAGCTTTTTAGTGAGTCCTTGATTTGAATAATTAAATGGAAGGACCCCCGGACAAATACAAGTTTTTGTATTCTTGGTGTTAAATTAACACTCAAAACATTAATCTCGATATCATAGCATTTAGATTAGTCCGAGCACTGCTATATTTACTTAAATTTGATAATTACAGTAGTAATTTTAGCAGATAAAATATAGATAGTGTGGACTGGAATTAAAGAAAAGCAATGATGGTGCACAACAATGCTTAATTTACTCGATATTTTTTTCTAAATCTATCTATCTATCTCTTATAAATAAAAAAGTGCCACAACATTGGTAGTTATTGTTGCTCTGAAAATAAAGAAAATATCTTAACATATGCATTACTATTTAGACTATAATTAGAAACCAAATTATATTCATACATAAACACACGCAAGAACCGGAGCCTATATGCATGTTAATGATTAAATCTTGGATCAAATATGCAAATTCGTATTGTGTCGGACGAGGGAGCCTGATTGGAAATTGATGGCCATATAGTCTTCTATTGTTTCATAAGAGAGCAGCTGTAGCTCCCTACGACTCCTCATACAGGCATATGCTGCTCTGAACTCACACTTGAGAGGTTTTATCGATTAGATATGCTTTATACGGCCATGTTTTAGTGTTGATCTAATCTATTTACATTTTTGGGTGCAGTCTTTTATTTTTCATATCGGTATTTATGTGGCATTTATTGGCTATGTTAATAGGTTTGTTCAAATATCACAATTTAAAAAAAAAGTGTAACCGAGAAAAAAAAAAAAAAAAAAGTGTTCAGTGTAATTTTGATTAGGACATTAAACATACTGTGGTTAAATAGAATTAAAAATTATATTTAACCACAGTAAATAGAAATCTAATGGCTCCTGGTCGGTTTAATTGATGTGAGAATAACTATTACCATACATATAGTAGCATATTTTAAATAAAATAATAATAATACAAAAATGTATAGGTATTATCAAGGAAATGGAAGATACTTATATGCTATTTATGATAAAAGTGGATTTTGTAACACCCCAGTTTAGGACAGAAAACTTTATTGACTTTAAATTGAGCAGAACAACACATGCTATATGATCAGATATTTGTTTTGAAACTCCATCTTTATTTCAAATATGAAACCTGAACTGCTAAAGCTTATGAAAATTAATTTACACATTTTCCTATCTAGGCTATTTTCATATCTATTTTTCTATACTAGACTACTGTGTTATGCATTTACTCTCTCCGTGCGTTTGCATACTCGTGCAAATATACAGAGTTAGAGAGAGATTGTGGGTAGTAGCAATATATTAAATTATTAAATGAGTTTTAAAATCTAAATCGCGTTATTTAGACCATGTAGGCTATACAGGATTCAATCTCATTTAACACGTGTCTGCCTGTCTGTGTGTGTATCTACTGTTAATTCTAGTTTAGATTTGAGTGTTTTGATGGTGTCGATTCAATCCCTGATGCTGCCTAATTTAATTTCTGACAGTATGTTCAATACACGCCGGATGATGGCGCTCTTGTGCTGTAAATTAATCTTTGTAAAAACTTTATTGCTTGCGCCATTGAAACCGGAAGTAGTACGTTAAGGGTACGACGGAGAGCATGCACATGGAAATGTCTCCTACCGGCGTGCTGGAACTACCTAACGCGTGTATAAAATCCAGTTTGGGGTTTCTCCACATTCGATCCGGTTTCGAGGTATGTGTTGGTGCAGATGATGCGCACCTGGGAAATCGGTTGTGAAGGCAATTTAAGGTTTTGGGCGCTGGTCTTCTGGTCCGCTCACTGTTGCTGCTCGCGCTGATCGTGCTCAACAAAGAAATATATCTAAATATCTAACAGCTTTATATGTATTTTTTACATAACGGGTCACTTTCAGCGTCTTGTGCATTTAACATTACAGTTAACGTCACGTTTATACAAAACTCAGTTGTCAGTAAGAAAATAGTAACATTATATTAATAGCAAACAAATTAATTCGCATGTCAGTAGTTATTGAGAAGCAGAAAATGATATTCCTTTAGCATTCAGGTTAAGGTATGCTTTACTTATGCCATTGGAGGCTGTGTTAAACTCTTCAAAACATGCAGTTTTATTTTCTATATTTCTGATTTTTATGTGTATTCAACTTAAGAAATTCTAGATAATGTTTAGTATTATGGGATGTTTAGTATTCAAGACCTAAGCGTAATCAATGGTGCATTTGCATACTAAGTTGGTCATACTAAGTTGGTCTCATGTATATTTGCATACTGAAACGAAACTAAGCCAAAACTGTTCTCTTACTGACTCCCAAGCACTAGTATGGGAATGCAAATCTAGTTTGAGATGTGTGCTTTGTGTATCAGCCTAGAATGGGCCAGTTGATGTCTCAGAAATTCTTCTTTCTCACTGCAGCGCGTTCAGGTGGTGAGCCAGGTGTCAAGGTTATGTCAAGGTTATGGCAGCAGGACTCAACAAAGAACCTCAGTGGCATGAGAATGAACGGCGAAGGCACTGGTATAGGGGCACCGACCCCAGCGGTGGTGGGGTATTTGGGAAAAGTCAGTTATGCTCAGTTCTCTCCCTCTGTCACTCGTGCAAAGCTCCACTCAAATTTAGTTTGTATCGAATTGATCCCCCACCTCAAACGAGAAAAAACACGGAAATCTGTGTAAAAGGCGAAAGAATAGTCATAAAAGCACTTTAGCTGTGTACTGTACACTAATTGTTTATTGTATTTTCTGTATTGAGTAATTGTGACTTCATATTGTTTGTTTACAGTGTGAAGACAGAAATGCCTCACCAGGGAACTGTCCTTGGTGCTTGGCAAAAGGTCAGAAAAATGCCCTCCGCTTTTATGCTGTCAACCTGGAGGAGACTGTTATGCTCTGCACAAATCCAGCGGTGAGGATGTTGTTTTTATCCTTGTTTGTCAGGAAATGCTGACACTTCAATGAATAGCCGAAAGAATCTCACAACCTGTCAATAATATATTACTCAAGCAAAAATAACAAATATTTGAATTGCATAAAAGAAAGTATGGCCTTGTTTTGGGCCCATTAATAATTTTTGAAATGCACAAAAAAAATTATGCATTCAAAAAAACTAAATAAATTGTATTTTCACAGTAAGGTAGTGTTTTTGTATGTATTTTAATTTATGCTGACTGATATTGGTTCAGAAAGGGGGAAAAAAAAAGTGAAATCTTTTAAGAATTACTATTGGAGATTGTGTGAATTACACACATTATTAAAGAATTTGTTTAAAAAGGTCAAAATAAAAAAATTATACTTTCTCAGTTTTTTTGTATCTATTTATTAATGCTGATTTTAGTTTTGAAAGAAAAAGTTGCAATATTATAGTGAGTATCTAATAAGAATGACCATTGAAAATAATGAATTAAAAAAAAATAGAAGTTTGTAAAAGAAGCTTGCGTTCTGCAGGTAAACGACGCATTATTGTGCCATCCCAAAGAGGCACAAAATCACTTTCACAGACTTTTTCATTAACCGTTCCCATCTGGTGGAATGACCCGCCCAACTCAGAGCAGCTGAATGATTAGCCATCTTCAAGAAACGGCTAAAAACTCATCTGTTCCATCTTTATTTGACCCTCTAACTCTAGCACTCTCTATTCTAATTCTATTTATCTGTCTTTTTATTAAAAAAAACACACATTTGACCTATCAATTGCATAGTTATTCTCTAACTGCTAGCTTTTCTTGTAAAACTAACATTAGCTTTATTTTTTCTATTCTATCTACTTGTTTCTTATAAAAAAAAAAATAGAAAAAACTTTGTGTACTGCGTTAGGCTAACCAAGACTTGTAATAGTTTTGATTGCTTCTGATGTCCTCATTTGTAAGTCACTTTGGATAAAAGCGTCTGCTAAATGACTAAATTTATACATTTAAAAAAAAAAGTTAAATGCCTGTGCACATTCCAGGTAATGTAATTTATAAAAAATAAAAATTTAGTGAGAAATTTGAGGGCAAATGTATTTAATTTGTCATGAATACAAGTTGAATATTACATTTTTTTTAGGAGGAAGTTGCAAATGTTTGCAAATAAATATCCATCCTAAAATTGGGCTTTATTTTCTTACTGCAAAACATAGTTCGTCCTTTTGATTTTGGGGTGAGATACAATATGAACATGTTTGTGGCATGTTTTGTGAGAAGATTGATTGGCCATTGAGATTTTCATGTGTTTTTCTGTTGCTTTGCAGTGCCTTTACCCATTGGTTAGTAGATCTCTGGAAGATGTGCGTGCTAGCTTGTCTAAAGATGGATGTAAGAGGAACATTTCTTCCCTATCCGATGTGGATGAAGCATCCTCCCCTTCAAAGCGATCAAGAGAGGAGAAACTGGGCATTTTGTCTGCTGTGCCTGAGCTATGTGGTGCTGATGTCAATGACGGCACTCTTCCAGATGACACTGTTGAAACACAAATGTTTACTGCTGAACAATCAATACTTGCAAACACTGACTCTATTAATGGCACTGAGGAACAACATTCTGAAGATCTACCTGCTGCTGTCACCCATGAGGATGATTGTGTTTCTAGTACTCAAGCTGAGGTCGAGGAGATCGTTGGAATGGATGTAGATGTGGAATCATCAGAGCTGGTTCCTGTGCAACCTCATCTCTTCTGGAAAAATGAGGACAACCTGTGTTGGTTGGATTCGTTGTTGGCAATGCTCGTGAACTGCAGGACTATCAGAGAGACTCCGTATCAGAACGTAAAGCTGACTGACAAGTTGACATCAGTGCCTTCCTGCAGCTCTGCTGTCTGGAACCTTTGCTCCACATATGATAAGACATGTTCCTATCTGAAATCCAGGGAGCAACAGTGTGAAGGTAAGAGAAAGCAAACCCTTCCAGGGCTCTACATTTTTTTTTTTTTTTTTTTTTTTTTTTTTTTTTATCAGTGTTTATTTTATTAGTATTTTTATTAGTCATTTACAAAGTAAATTTATATTATTATTTGCTGACATTAAACACCATAATTATACATTTAGTTTAAATATAAATACAGAATTAAACAGTCAAGTGTTTAAAATTAATTATTCATTAGAATATTATAAAAGTAATTTGTTAAATATTAATTTTATGTATTCATTTAGTGTTATTTTTAAAATTATAAATAAATTTGTGAACATTTAAGCTTAAATTATAAACATTATAATAATATATACATTTACATAATATACACCTTTACTGTGCATATTTAAGTCATTTTAAAATCGTTTTGTAAATAAAAATGTATTTGTACTCATGTGATTTGATTGCAAGTTATTTAACTTTATTTGTATTCATATTAACACGCATAAAAAAAAAGATTTAATGTAAAAAGTTATTCTTTAATGCATTATAAAAAGTTAATTTCAAGCTATTTCACTTAAATGTATTTTCATATTAACTCACTATAATTGAATTTTATAACATTATACATTTATTTTTCATAATATAAAGTAGTCAATATTTGAAGAGGATCAAAAAAGTTCAAAGTTGTCCTAAGACCACAACGCTTTTAGGTTCTAAGACAACTTTGATGGAAGGTTTTGATCCACTTCAAAATGTTAACTAGTGCAGTATAAAGGTATTTAAACTTATTACATAGTTGAAGGTATGTAAATTATTAATAATTTGTAATGATTGGCACCCATTAAAAGCCATCCACCGCACTCAGTGCAGTTACTGCAACCATGAAAAAAAAAAAAAAAAAAAAAGGAAAATGGTGCTTTAAAGTAAGCGTTAGAATAGCTGTACATTTCTTTTTTTTCCTTATTAATAGGGGAAGTCGTGGCCTAATGGTTAGAGAGTTGGACTCGTAACCTCAGGTCTGGCAGGAATTGTCGGTGGGGGGAGTGAATTTACAGCTCTCTTCCACCTTCAATACCACGACTGAGGTGCCCTTGAGCAAGGCACCGAACCCCCAACTGCTCCCCGGGCGCCGCAGCCTTGGCTGCCCACTGCTCCGGGTGTGTGTTCGCTACTGTGTGTGTGTGTGCACTTAAAATGGGTTAAATGCAGAGCACTAATTCTGAGTATGGGTTACCATATTTGGCCACGTCACTTTCACTCTCATTTAATAATTGTGTATAAATGTTAAAACACTATTTTAAACAATATTAGTTTACACTTATGAAGAGGTCTGCGTTCACATGCTGGAGAGCTCACCTGTTTTTCGTTCTGCAGATGAGGTAACCAGAGTCCCCGCTGATGTCCTGTGTGAGGCAGAGCGGCAGCTGTCTGCGCTCCGTCTGTCACTCTTCAAACTCCTTCAGCCTACACTCAAGTGTGAAATTGGTAAAATGGTTCAACTGCCAATCATAAAACTATTTGATATCAATCTTTTGCTTGTCATTTGTGTTGAGTGATAATCTTGTCTGTCATACAGGTCAGCAGGAAACCCCCGTGTTTGCTCTCCCTCTCCTTCTGCGCTCAGACAAGTGGGCTCAAGAGCTATTCCAGCACACAGTCCGTTGGGAATTTAAGTGCACTTCTTGTAGTTATACTCTAAATAACAGGTAAAGGCTTTAGCCATGTAATTTTAAATCATTTGTATTTGATAAATGAAATGCATGATAATTTAGTAGGTACTTGTATGTCACACAGCCCTCCTCTTGTCTTGCAGTGTTGAGAAGACTCTTACAACATTCACGCAGATTCTGAATGACTGGCACCCATTAAAAGCCATCCACCGCACTCAGTGCAGTAACTGCAACCGTAAAAACCAGAGGAGGAAAACGGTGCTTGAAAAGTAAGCGTTAGAATAGCTGTACAGTTCCTTATCACCACCTTGTTTCATCACAGTTTAACCTGTTGGTCTTTGGGGTTGGTTCATTGTCTTTGTTCATTTTTTTTTGCAGGCTGTCCTCGGTATTTGCACTGCACTTTGTGGAGGGCTTGCCCAGGAAAGACCTCTCTAAATACTCGTTTGAGTTCCAGGGCACACACTACAATGTTAGCACTGTTATCCAGTACAATAAGCATCTAAAGCACTTTGCCACTTGGATCCGTCAGAGCAATGGTGAGTCTTTTATTCCCGGAGTTCATTAGCTGATCGATTCACACCACTATTTGAAAGTTTAATGTCTTTTTCCTTTTATTCAGCCAGGACACATTAAGTTGATCAAAAGTGACAAAGTAAATATTTGTTACAAAAGATTTCCATTTCAATTAAATGCTATTCTGAATAAAACATTTAGCACATTTTCCACAAAATTAAGCTGCAAAACATTAATAATAGGAGGAAATGTTTTTTGCGCACCAATTCGGCATATTAGAATGATTTCTGAAGTCATGTGGCACTGAAGACTGGAGTAATGATGCTGAAAATTCAGCTTTGCCATCACAAGAATAAAATGCATTTTAAATATTTCATTTTAAAATATCGATTTAAATTTTGAAATGCATTTAATTTATGTATCAAATTTACATAATTTGAAAAAATATTTTTTATCAAATAAATGCAGTCTTGGTGAGCATAAGTGACTTCTTTCAGAAGCAAAATTCTTATTTTCAAGCTTTTTAATGGTAGTGTGTAGTTGTTCTACTAAATCCCATTAGCCAATTATTAATTTGAATTTATTTTGTTGTTGCTAAACACATTTTGTCCGCTTAAGTTATGTTTCCACATTGTTTTACTTGCATGTTACGAAATAAGCAAAGATACCATGAATTGGCTAAAAATGATCAGCGGTTATTAAATAACTATTAAAATTAGCTGCAAATTTATCTCAGATTAGTTGCTCTGTGAAATATAGGCCTGGTTTCACAAACGGTGCTTAGCTTAAGCCAGGACTAGGCCTTAGTTAAATTAAGATATTTAAGCAACTTTTACAAAACTGTCTTAGAAGGAAACATTACAGGTGTGCATCTTGAGAAAGAGCAATGACACTGACATATTTTAAGATATGTCAGAGCAAGATATTTTCAGTTAAGATGGCACAAACATGCATTTTAGTCTGGGACTAGGTTAAACCTAGTCTGTGAAACTGTGGGTTTATGTTAATTATTCAAATTTAAACTTAATAGTGGTTCATTTACATGTTTGTGTTCTGTCTTTAAGGGTCATGGCTGGAACTCGATGATTTGAAACACCCTCACAGCATCATCCACAAGAGGTTTTCATTTCCTGCCAATGAAATTCATGTTGTTTTCTGGGAATCAGACTCCACTAAAGAGGAAGCTTCAGAGGTTTGCACACTGACAGCTCCCTCGGCACTCACAAATGTTGAAGATAAACACCTGCACGAACTGTCAGACCCTGTGGCCGATGACATGCGTGTCCTCCGTGCGCTCACCGTGGGAGACTCGACTGCCACCGGTGCTCTGGATACATCCATCGGCAGCACCACATTACTGGACACCTTTGAGGGTCTGTCACATACAGACATCGTGACCCTCACTCTGGTTGATGAGAAAAAAGCCACTGAGGTTCTTCAGATTCCCCAGAGCCCAGCCATCGTGCCAGCTGCTCTCCCCACTCTTCCTGTAACATCTAGTTCATCTTGTATCTCTAAGTCCGTTTGTCAACCTTCAAATCCCCAAAGCTCAGGTTTGAAGGAATGCTCTTCGGGTTCTAATCCAGTTGTGGTGAGACCATCAGTGGTTACACAAGTACATGCACCTTCACCGCTTGCGTCCTCATTACTTCAACGCCATCCTTCTTTCCAGTCGACACCAATAAGACTTCCTCCTCCTGCTCCAAAACCCATTCTGAAATGTGACAACGAAGCTCTGCCAGCAAAGCCAGCTGACATGTTCGGTGGCTTCTTAAACAAGAAACTGCCAAATTCAAGTGGCGGGAATCCTGCAGTAGCGTCTAAGCACAAACCAGTCACCCTTCATGGTGGCATATGTGGTGCATCTGTTAAGAAAAATCCCAGCCTTTTGGCAGCCCAGCAGCCCATTAACACTACAGAAGCCCTGAGGCTGAAGCTACTGAAAAAGCTTAAGGCTAAGAAGAAGAAACTGGCCAAACTAAACCATCTTTTGGGAAGCGCAGGGGACTCTGCACCAACACCGGACAGCACGGCTCTCTCGTCGCCCTACTCGGTCACCTCGAGTACGACAGCGTACGACAGCCCAGCATATGACCAGTTCTTTGCTGAGCTTTTGTCTCCCGCGACGACCGTCAGTAACCTCTCACCTGACAGCACAGGGCTCCTTGAGATGTTGAACAATGGCCAGAATGCGGAGACGACACGGCAAAATCCTTCTGTTGCAACTGTGGTTCCAGAAGCAACTTTAACCTACCCTTCTACTAATGACTGCGTATTGAATCTTGATGAATACATGCAATCAGAGATGGGCCAGACTGCAATTGACAACACCGATTTTAATGGCTTAGATATATTTTTCTGATCAAGAAAAGCTTTTAGATTTTACAAACCATCAGTTTGGTCTGGTGTCAGAACAAGTTGTTCCTATAACTCTTCTTTTTGTATTTTGTTAAGAAAACCTGTGGTGCACCATCAGTTAAATAAATCATATTTTGTCTGACATACTTAAAGAATAAAGAACATTAAATGGTGCAGAGTACGCAATGTTTGAAGAACAAAAAATGCGCAATGCATTTGTAAAGGTTTGTACAGCATTGTACAGTTTAATAATTTTTGTTGTTGTGTTTTTTTATGGTTATCACTATTTAAAGCGGTTCATATTAAATGATCCCAAAAATTGAATGTTGTGGTTATTGGCTTTTATTTGTAATAGAAATCTTAAACATTAACTGTCACTTTTTGATCAATATAATGCATCCTTACTGAATCAATTTTAAATGTTTTAACAGTAGAGTAAATGGAAAAATATATTTATCAGCAATTACAAAGACATTTCCATTATTATAATTTTTTTTCTGGATATTTCCCCAGTTTTCCATGATCTGTGTATTAGGATCTATATATTGTAAACAACTATCTTATTTGAATTGAACGTCTCCTCCTTTGGTGCAGTGGTGATTTTTGCTTACAGTCGAGCATTTGCTACAAAATATTAATTCTGTCGGACCAAGAGCATCTATTGATAGTTTCCAGTCACGTGACCGGCTCGAAGACTTGGGCCCGGTTTCACAGACAGGGCTTAGACTAAACCAGGATTAGGCCATTGTTCAATTAGGAGCTTAATTTTGTTCATAGTTTGGTCCACTTAAAAAGGTCTGAGTTTGGTTCTTTTAAAGAGTGAAAACAAGCAGTGCCCAAAAAAGCAGTTAGACACTTAAGCCTCAAATAAAAATGTATAAACGGATTATCTTTGTAACAAAGTATCAAAACAAATGCCATTTCTTTTAATTAAAGACATACTAGCATAAGCACACTGATCAATCAAAACCTTACAAAATTAAATTTGTTGGGTACTGAATTAAACAGATAAATTGTTAAAAATAATGTTTTGTTTTTTTTCTGGTTGTCAAACTGCAGAAATGTTTCATGTTTATTATTAAGATGAGGAACAACGCAGATGGTTATTCTCTTGGGACATCTGTGAATTTGAGGGGGAAAAAATTACTTTGAGAGCAGTTGGTTAAGAATAAGTATCTCAAAATTAATGTGAAAAAACCTCCATTATAATTTGTTTGCATGTTGTTTGATGTCACTTTTTTTATCTATTGCAATAAAATTCTGACATCTTACAGTGTTGATTAAAGTAAGAGTCAACTTACTGTCTCCTAATATATTCAACATATAATATATTGAGAGGTGAAGTTAATTTTTTCTGTTTGAGGTAGAAAAGTCATTTTGACCAACATTAATTTAGTTTCAAACCTGCAACAACTAAATTACTTCAAGTTATAGGCCAATACAAAAACTTGGTTAACTACATTAAGTTTACTCTTTATATTAAGTGTTTAAATAAAAAAGTGACGATACCATTTGGTCTGCTGGCTGGTTCAGAGCAGATGTCATCACTCCTGAAAATGCACATTTTTAGTTGTTTCCCTTATTAGACAACCATTTGAGCAGATTGAGACACGGTTAATGAGCTGTTGAGTTGATTCAGGTGTGTCATATTAAAGAGACACCCAAAAAATGCAGTGTTAGGTGACAGCCAGAACCAGGATTTAGAGTTGAAGACCAGCTGAAACCAGCTAAGACCTGCAAAACCGTCTCAGTCAGCAGAGAGCAGTGTTTAACAGCGAGACCCTCAACAGACTCGGATTCAGATGGTTCAACTTTTTTTGTCCCAAAATACCAGTTGATACTAGGAAGAGCTGTGAAACGGAAAATGCAGCTATACCGGAAACAAGTTTTCCACGCTCAGATAATTAGTGCTACAAAATGTGCTATGAAGCAGAAGTGATGGTGTTCTAGTGACCCTCCCTTCAGGAAACGCATCGGTTTTATGGTGATGTTATCTATGATGCTAAAAATGATCACACAGTCTTCTGACACAGACTCGCAGTGCACACTTGAGAACATGTATGTTGCAGTGATGGACAACATTTTCTTACTTGTGCTGGTCACTCTTCTCAGCGTGATTCAGAATGGTATGATATTTAGACTTTATTATTATTATTTTATTTTGTATAATTGAAAGATGTTTATGTAGAATGTGTATGCAAATGATCTTTGAACACATTGTGCTGTGTTTTTACAACTACCAGGAATTAGTCCATAATGTAGCCTAAATATACATGCACATGCATTAAACTAATATGTCCAATACTTCTCCTCTAGTGTTCTTCGCCTTAAAGGTTGAGAAAGAGTGCACCGGTCAACATTCGAAACATTCCACAGCGTTCGAGCGTTTGTCTTGCGCGAAGTGAGTAATATAGAATCTGTCTGAATAAGTATTATTTTAAGCGCCTTTTATAGAGAAAGAGAAATAATCTGTTTATGAAATAGTGTTGGTGGTAGCTTATTTTGTATAACAGCTCGAAATTTTCCTGTTGTTCTGGAAACTAACTTCCTCCTTTATTTACATAATGGTCTTTCTGTCTGTCTGTATGTTGAAATCCTAAATAGCTGTACGTTTGATTTTTCACTTATTTAAAGTTTCTAATGAAGTCTACATTAATATAAATGGGCTAATTTTAAGTCAGTTATGAATGTGAATATAAAAGGTAGAAAATATTATTCTAACGTTTAAAATGTGGTGTAAAGAGCTTGCATCTACTTCTAGTATCTTATGTATTGCACAGTAAATTATATGATTAAAGTAAAATTTAGATCAGGTGGATGAGACCTGTATTTTATTGTATGTATTTATTTGTAATATTTTTCAAATATGCAAATAAAACTGCCAGCATTATTATCAGCTGCATATCTAGACTGTTGGATACTGGTTTGGTAGTTTATCAGTTTAGATGCAATCATAAAGTGTCATTAACCACCGCCAAAGAGGAAGTAAGAGCTTTCACAACATTTCTAAAAGATACAAGAAGAACTGACAGCACATCCTCAGTTTGGTTAAATGAGATACCACAGTTGCCTGATAGAGTTAGTTTCTGAAGCTGTGTGAGTGTTAATAAAATAGTTTATGTATGTTTTCTCAGTCGAAACTGCATGGACACGTACCCCACATTTCTGGCAGTACTGTGGTGCGCTGGAATCTGCCTCAGCCAAGGTACAATTCAATTCATCACAATCATCATAAAAATAAAAGTCAGTTAAGTGATTGAGTCGAATGAGCACGTAATCAATATTTTTAGAAGTGAACGTGCCTTTGTTATTTTCTGTGTTATTTTGAACATTCACTACAATATAGTAAAGTAAAAAAAAAAAAAAAGTAAAGTCGTGACGTATTGTCATGTATGGTGACCCATACTCGAAATTGGTGCTCTGCGTTTAACCCATCCAAGTGCACACACACAGCAGTGAGTAGTGAACAAATGCACACACACACACACCGTGAACACACACCCGGAGCAGTGGGCAGCCATGCTGTGGCGCCCGGGGAGCAATTGGGGGTTCGGTGTCTTGCTCAAGGGCACCTCAGTCGTGGTATTTAGGGTGGAGAGAGCGCTGTACATTCACTCCCCCCACCTACAATTCCTGCCGGCCGGGGACTCGAACCCGCAACCTTTCGATTACGAGTCCGACTCTCTAACCATTAGGCCACGACTTCCCCATACATTTCCATACTTGACAATACGTCACGACTTTACTTTAAAAAAAAAAATATAGTGATAAGATCAGACCAAAGAAAATACCCCTTTGTAATGTAGTAGAAATGGTTTGCATTTCCAGGCTAACAATTTCTGTTCTGATCCATGTGCAAATATTTGTCTACATAATAACTTTTGAATACCATTGAAACCGTAGGCTAATTGAGTTGCTAAGGAACCAACACGTATATAACGAAAGTCAGCCCTAATAAAATACCTGTACAATAACTTCCTTGGAAATTCTCTGATATCATTTAAATAAGAAAACCCTTTTCGTTACAGCTCCAGCTGCCTTTTCTGGTATTATCTACCTTGTGGTCCGGCAGAAGTACTTTGTTGGCTATTTGGGGCAGACTTGTCAGAGGTAAGATTTTTTTAATCCATAACTATGAACAAATAAGTCCTTTTAAACATCAAATATATGTTTTCCTGTGCTGAATCAACTGAAACCTCTTCTGAGGTTCCTGACCTTAAAACTACATGAAACACAGACAAATGTGGGTTGTTCTGCACTCTAGCAGCATTAGATGTTGTCTACTGTTGATCTCAATACAAATAGGCTATTAGTCATTGAACCGTTGCAAATTTATGATATGGGCAGAAGATCACTTCGAGGTTTCAACCCTGTATATTGTATATACAATACATCAACCATGTGTTGTAACCCAACCGTATTTCACACATACCAGATTTGTTAAGATATTCTACTTGTGTGCCTGACAGCACTCCTGGCTTCCTGTTCGGGAAACGCATTCTCTTCTTCCTGTCACTCATGTGTGTCGTGGGAATCATAAATCACCTGATGCTCACCTACGGTGACAGTGACTACAAAGAGTACATCCAGACCATCACCAAAGCAGCGTCAACACTTCTACTTTTGCCCTGAACTGTGCCAGACAGATTTTTCTGCAGCTGAAACAGTAGTGCAAACATATCAGTGTAGATAAACTCTTTTGGTTAATGGTTTGTCAGTTAGTCAGAGGATGTGGCAAGAACATTGTGAAGCGTTCACAGAGGCATTTAATTGCAATATGATATATACATATTAGAAAGCTTTACAAAACAACAAAAGATGATGAAAAAGACTGTTTTTACTGTAACTATCCCAGTATGTGGTATTTGAAGAATGTTTTAAATGGGTCATATCATGCTTTAGTTTTTTCATTGAGGTCAACATGAAAGGTTAGTAAAGATTTGTCAAATGTTCTCTCTCTAAGCTTTAGATTTAAAGGGTCAGTTTCTTGCTACACACAGCCAGAAACAGCACAAGAAATTAGACTTTAGAACTTTAGATCGCAAACTGATGTTAGATAATGTATCTATTTGTTTGGCTTGATTTCAGTTGTCCTGTAAGATAAAGAAATGTTTTATTCCTCATGATATGACCTATTAAAACAATGAATGGAACACATTCGGGCACTTTTGCATAAAGTGACCCATTTAAAAAAGTATTGCAACCATCTTGAGTTTGCTAGTTTACAATGTGAGGCTTTATGAAATTGGCCTTTCCGCTTCAACAGAATTATAATTAAGATTAAGTTCCAGTGATTACCATTTCTTTATGATTTTTTGTATTACTGCTGACATGAGCAAAATAAAGTTTTATTTACAGTAAAATTGTTCTTGAAGGTGCATTAATTGTCTCCTCATCTGTGCAGGGCTTCAATTTCCACAGACTGAAGCCTGTTTTCAGTTGATATTTGTGGTTTCATACAACATTTTGGGTGTTGATCTCATCTTCCATGGTAAGAGTCCTGCAAGATCAGATTTCCAGTCATGGTCTCAATACTAGAAATCATCAGAGAGGTCTGCTTATTTATTAAAACACACCTTGAACTGTTGTTTGCTGCAGCCGAACCAGTAGGGAAAGTCAAAAAGGGCGTCAGAACGGTACTTGATGGTGAAATATGTGCCTTTCCAGATGGGTTTTACCTTTTCATCAACAAGGATTTGAAAGTTAGACCATGTTGTATGTAAAATTCAAGAAAGATCCCTTTTTTCAGAATACTGTTTTTAAAAGATAGTTTTGACATGTTAATACACATTTATTAATATATTTTAATATATAATTTTAAGCATACACACAACACACCACTCGCCTCTATTTGTACGTAAACACATTAATTTACAGAAGCAGGTCAAAGACTTTCACTGTGTGAAATATTAATAATAATAATAAAAATCCTACCTGGATTCGCTTTGGTTTGGTGCAGCTGGTTTATAATCTGCATCACATCCAGCTCAACATTATGACGGGAAGTTTGAGTTTTATCCCCTGTTATACTGTTTTAGCGGGGTTAAGTGACCCAGGCGTCCTCATTTTAAACAAACTCACACAGACATCAGTGTTTTACATCATGGTACATGGAGTGATTTAGTTCATCTTTCCTATTAGTCGCATTAAAAGTAGGTCATTCAACCTCCAGTAGTGAAATAGCCTTTTCCTGAGGGAACCGTTACTGCAAGAATCACTACTGTGTCGGAAAAAAAGTACTTAAACTAGTCCAAGATGGTTTGCAGACTATCAGGATGAGCTATGGATGGTTTTAGAGAGGTTTGGGTGATTTTTAAGGCTAGAATAGGCTTGTTTAATACTTTTAAATTGATTATAGAGTCAGTTTTACATTAGCCTTAAAAATCCCCATAGTTTTCTGTTTCCCCACAGAATTAGTTTTGGCTTACTCAGGGTTAGGCAAGCTGGTTTTGCACAATTTCAAGCCGTTCCAAATCCAAAACTGGTTTAAGTGGTTAAATAGACAGCCATGCTGTTCGTGACCTGGTTAACCACAACACAGCTTGAACTGATTGACCAAATTTTAGACTTTCCAGTGAAAAAAAAAGTTGCTGCAGTAATGTTATGGTAATGTTTTGTTCTCTTAATGTTTTTTATTTTTTAATATGACTTATCCTGGTTCCAGCTGGCCAGATTAAGACATCTAAATCAAGTGTTAAAATGGTTAACATGTATTTAACCTACCCTAAACCTTCCTATTTATTTTCACAAATATATGAAGCAGCACAACTGTTTTCAACATTGATAACATGAAATGTGTCTTCAGCAGCAAATGAATACTTGAGCACTAAATCAGCATATTAGAAATATTTCTGCAAGATATCATGCGACTAATGACTGGAGTGTAATGATGGCTAAGAAACCAGCTTTGCCATCACATAAATAAATTGCATTTTAAAATATATTAAAATAGCAAACGGTTGTTGTGATAGTATTTCACAATATTACTCTCTTTTTGATCAAATAAATGCAACCCGGTGAGCATGAGACTTTTTTTATAAAATATTGAACTTTGCTGACGGAAAACTCTTGAATGGTAGTGTATACTAGGGCTGGGTAAAAAAATATCGATTCTCCGATTTTAATCAATCTTCAGTTTAACGCAACGATATCGATTCGGGAAATCCCCGAATCGATTCTTAATGCGCGTGCTTCACGTAAGAGGATATGAATATTCACCTCTCGTCCTGAAGGTGTCACCATCTTTCGAATTGCTCCACTAAAAAAACAACTGTATGCACCCTATTATTAATGTAGATGTGTATTTCAGTAATAAACTTAAGTAGGAGAGTTTCAGTTACCAGCATTTATATCAAAATATGGATCCCATGTCTGCAAAACTAACATTTTAAATGAAATATTGATAGCTAATCGATATCGAATCCGAATCGAAACCATAAAAATAAGAATCTAATCGCAGAATTGGTCACAATACCCAGCCCTAGTGTATACATATGCAGACATCTATGATAAATCTTAACATCACTCATCACTCATAAAATAAAATCTCCAGCTGACAACACTTTCAAAAACGATGCATGAACGTGAACATCAAAATCAAAGTCAAACGCAAACCAGACAAGTAACAAAGAGAAGTAAAAAAATTTATTGCAGTATTTGCTCCTCCACACATGCTGGGGGTCCCTCGTCCCGCTGTGGGGTGTAGAGACCCAAATCCTGACCCAATACATCAAAATCTACATTTACAAAAAACCCTCCCTTCCATGTAGGCAACAGATACTGCATGCTCTGCTTTCAACTGAATAAATTATGTCCAGGAGACTCCATTTTACAGCACAAAAGAAGTAGAACATAAATCAGAGGAGATGTTTCAAAGTTTATTTCCCTGGAAACTGAGCTAAGCTAAAGAAATCCATCCGGTGCTAGGTTAAACTCCAAGGTCACTTTATTAAGAACATCAACAGACTAATTTCCAACATTCACTTTAGGTTTATTTCTTTAAACAGAGTTTTTTTCGTCAGAGATATAAACATTTTTTGTTTCTGTTTTGTGTTAAACTATGATACAGTGGAGGGGGAAAAAATTCAAACAACCAAGTTGCTGCACAACAGCGAAGGAGCTCCGTTTCTTTCTTTTCCGTTTAACTTAAAAGATGTACAGGAATCACATCTACATTTCCAAATAGACCACACTTTTAAAATTGTCGTTCTTTAATTCGTCCAGTTCCTGCCTTGTATCTTAAAACCTGTGAGTCTGTGGTACTCTTTTCTCTGCGACTTAAGTTTACAAAATGTTAAATCCTGATGAAGTTTGGCTGCTGAGAGTCTGTTGGGTGTAACAGTTCCAGAGTTATTACAGATTTAATTAGCTGGAAGTTCCTTCCTTGGCTGCGTACAGCGAACGTAAAGTCTGCACTACTTTGTTGGACAGTTTGTGTGCGCTTGTGAAGGCAATTTTCTTGTAAATAATGTCAGACTCCTTTATAGTGTCCATCCAAGGCACCAGTTTACGTCCGTCGCGTTTCTTGGCCTCTGCCCAGGTGCCGGAGTACGATCCAGCCATCCAGCGAACGCTGTAGCCTGTGCTTGTCTTCTGAATGACGCGTGCTATCTGCGGCCGGTCCTTGTACTTGGGGCAGCGGATAGCGATGACGTCCATGGCTTCTACCGTTTCATTCATGTGACCTGATGCCTCTGCGGAATCTCCGCCTCTTCTGGATCTCCGTGACGACTAGAAGGGAACAAAAACATGCCGTTTTAAAGTGACGGTAACGTTAGACATCGAGAGTCGAATGAAAACATCAGCACTGGGGCTTTCTTACCCCAGGAGCCTTTTCGTCCGCATCACTGTCGTCGTCGTACGAGTCAGCAGCATTATTCTTGGGGCTGGAGCCTCCTAGTAGAGCAGTGATGGCTTTATTTCTGGCGTGGATACTGGCTGAAGCGTCCCCTTCCTCATCTTCCTCATCTGGGTCCAAGTGCTCCATTAGTACCTTAAACTGTGGAATAAAACATTTAGAGATGGTCGGTTTGATTCATTTTTGTGAATCAGTTCAAACTGTCTACTTTAATAAATCAATTCAAGACAATTCAATGAGCTGTTTGCCCCAATATTAAAATGTCTTCAGTTGTTATTTTAGTATGATTTATATAGTATTCTAATATTAATTAATATGTTGAACTATCTTTTATTTTTATATATTCAGTTTTCTTGTTAAATAGATAAAATTTAGCCAAATTTTTATAACCTAAAAAAAATATATATTTTTCAAAAATGTATATTATATTTAATCCAAGCTTTATTTCAGTTAATGAAAATTATTTTTAATAGCTTGTTTTCGTTAACATCAATACTTTATTTTATAATAAACATTTATGATTATTAATGCTTTTAAAAAAATGGGATAATATTAATTATTAAAAAAATAACATGCCCTGATTATTTGCCTGGAACCCAACAAAACTTTTAAAAATGAAGAAAAAAAGAAATTACAGTTTTAAGCAATTTTCTAATTATGTTACAGCAAATAAAAAAATAAACATGATAAAAAGACTGAAAAAAAAGTAAAAAACCATAAAAAAATAAATAAAATTATATATATATGTATATGTGTGTGTGTGTGTGTGTGTATGTATGTATGTATGTATGTATATGTATGCAAATAGTTGTATTTTTATTATAAACAAATCTAAAAACTCTTAAAAAGAAAATCAGAATGTTTACATCTAAATACTGTCTGACGACTCTCCTCTTGGCATCGTAAGAAAGATCTGCATTGGACAGGTTGTTCGACAGGTAGTCCAGTGTCTGCCGTGGATTGAAATGCACATTGGCCTTCCTGTTTACAGCCTTATCATAAACCTTTGCAGATTCCGTAGGCGAGTACTTCTGAATTTTACTGCAGGAAGAGACAAAGAGGCGTTTGTTATGGAGCCAGTGACCACAGTGACACATTACATCAGTTATGTCAGACCAGAATGTGTTTGGACCAGCGAGTAAAGCTCACCTGTCAGAGAAGCCGTAGAGGTTCTTAAGGTGCTGCTTGAGCATGAGGAGCAGCAAGATGCCCTGAGAGGCGTTGGCAAAATCCAATAAGGGCTCGGGGTTGTCAGGTAGACGCTGCATGACCTTATCCACATCCTCCAAGTCGAGGTCTGAATCTGAGTCAGAGTTCACTGCAGCGGATCGTCTGGGTTTCTTTGGTCGACGGATGACATCATCGCTGCTATCGCTGTCACTGCTGCTTCCTCTGCTACTCTCATCCTCAGAGCCATATTTTTTCCCTCTTTTTTTCTTCTTTTCCCGTGGTCTAGGCTCTTTTAGCAAAGACTGTAATACAAGGCAAGATTGTTAGAACACAATGTCAGCGCTTGGAAAAAAAAAAAGGGTGGTGCAACCAAAATTTGATCAATTTACTAATTTTAAAAGCTGTTATTATTAATTAAAATAATACAAATTTTAACAATAAAATTAAAAGTACTAAAAATCACATTTGTTAAATGAAATAAAGCGAAATATTGGATGAAAAACTTTAATAATAAAATTTTATTTAAGCCAAATAATTAAAATAAAATGAATAAAACAAAAAAATAATAACAATGACAAATGCATGCATTTAAGGGTAAGGAGGTGGATATTTGTATTTAATACTACCCCTTTTCATGCCACATTAACTTGACTTCAATCATATATAATAGAAGTTAGAGTAAAAGGATAGAAATTCAACACAGTGAGCGGTGGATAAAGCAGCACACCTCTTTGAAGGACTGCAGCAGGTTGCTGCCGGACACTGATAGTGTGATGTCTACATGGTGCATGATGAACAGCGGCTCTTCCTGACTCTGATATGGGAAGCAGGCGAGATTGTCTGCGATATACAGCAGCATGTTCACATCTGACTTCTGCATGGGAAGAAAACAAAACAGCATTATTTAAGACACACAGGCCACTCAAAATGCTGGCAGATAAAGAAAAGCATAAACTGTAGCTACAGAAGATAATTATCACCAGTGACATATAATGCAAAACATAAAAAAAACACTGACTGTGTTGTCATCAAACAGGTTGAGCAGCGAGATGAGGAAAGCCCTGCGGTGTTGTCTGTTTCCGCGCACCATGGTGTAGAGGTGAGAGCAAAGAGCCACATTTGTCTCATCCTGGCGGAAACCCCTGATTACTGTTTCCTTTGAATCCACGATGGCTTGCTGCACCTGATAGGACATCTTCATCCCTGCCACAGCCTTCATCTGTTTGAATGACATACGTGGCCAGGGTTATTTTAGTATAACTGACATATTATAGTTTTTATTAATATTTGGAATTAATCTGGTCACATTTTACAATAGGGTTAGTTATTTAACACGAGTTAACTACATTAGTTAACAAGAACTAAGAATGAACAATACTTCTACAGCATTTATTTATCTTAATTAATGTTAATTTCAGCATTTACTAAAATTTGTGTGTTTATTAACATTAGTTAATGCACTGTGAACTAGCATGAAACAACAATGAGTGTGTTTTTATTAACATTAATAAAGATTAAGTGTAATAAATGCATTGTTCATGTTAACTAATACATTAACTGTTTACAAATGACACCTTACTGTAAAGTGTTACCATTCATTTTATATTTTATAATATTATATATTAGTTCTGTCAAATGATGTTTTGAAAGTTTTTGAAAGTTTGAAAGTTTTTTGAAAAATGAAAGTTTTTGTTTGCATAATGTGTGTTCTGTGTACATTTATTATTTCTATATAAATACACGCACATACAGTATATATTGTGAAAATATTTACATGTATTTACATGTCTATATTTATATTCATCTAATGTATATTATAAATAAATATTTAATATATAAACAACATATTTTTCTGAAATATATACATGCATGTGTGTGTATTTATACACAGTACACATACATATATTATCTAATAATAATAATAATAATATATTATATCTATATTATAATAAATATAATATCTAAAATATTTATTTTGGATGCAATTAATCATGATTAATCGTTTAACATTATTATATATACACATACACACACACACACACATACATATATATATATATATATATATATATATATATATATATATATATATATATATATATATATGTGTATATATATATATATATATATATATATATATATATATATATATATATATATATATGTGTATATATATATATATATATATATATATATATGTATATATATATATATATATATATGTATGTATATATATATATATATATATATATATATATATATATATATATATATATATATATATAAAATATATATTTTTTTTTAGGTATTTTTAAAAATGTGTTTACATAGTTTATTAATTTTACTTTGGTTTTAGTCTTAGTTATTTTAGCACGTAAAGTTAACTAAATAAAAATGATGCTTTGGCAACTAGCTGAAATAAAACTTTATTTTTTTAGAATAATTTAATTTTTTACACTTGTTAGCAACAGCTGTAAGAATTTCTCATTTATAATTATTAATTTGTTTTCTGTATTCTTTTTTCAGTTTACTATTATTATTATTATTATTATAATAATATGTAAACGGTTTTAGTTTAAAAAAAATAAAGGGATTGAATTGAAAAAAATATATATGTATATATATATAATTTAATTAACTTTTATTTCAGGTAATACTTTTTAATGGTTTTAGCCTAATGCACCTGATGTATTAAAATTTCTTGCAGCATCATACATGAAAAATGCATGTTGGTTGTTCAAATCCACTTACGTGAATGAATCCCGTGTATTTCTTATCAATCTCCACCAGCTGTTGATCAGCTTTATTCCTCATTGTGGGTTCCAAGTCGGTTCCCATTGCGATAAGATACGGAACGCACTGATGGAGGAAGAAACAAGCCCGTTAAATTAAAGGCTCTTTCAGTCTGGCTTTAGGAGAGTTTGTGCAGAGGATACGTACCTGTACAGGATGAACGAGGCCTTGGCTGAGCGTCAGGGCGATTACATTGAGGGCAAAGTGCCTTACGCTGGATTGCGTGTGGAAAAAGCTCTCCAGCACCTGCTTGAGGTAGAGCTGCATGATAGAACTGCTCATGCCAGATGTGATGTCACCCATCTCCTTCAGGTCCTCCTGCTTGGACATCTTCTTCCCTGAAAAGACCAAAGACAAAGAATGAGAACAAAAATAGTTGACTGGCTAGCTACTTACCAAGTGACAGATGCATTGAACACAGACAAGAAAATCCATTATAAATGACACTCACACTCCCTGTCGGCTTCCTGCATGCGCGAGTCTTCCTCCTGCAGGTATGTCTGCAGGTTCTTTAGCACCTGGATCTTCAGATTCACTGACGTATTCCTGTCAGCCAGGAGGCAGTTGTAGAGGTTTTTCACATCTGAAGCAAACATTAGCCCTGGGTGCTGGATGAACAGGAAGCCTGGAGAACCAACAGATCATGGTTTTGTTTACAGTGAGTGAAGTGAAAAGGTGAAAACAAGAAATGTAGTGATTATGGAGAGCAAATATTTACCTAGACCAATGATGGCCTTGGTCTGCACCTCCTCATCCTCATTTTTAGTGAAATACAGCAGCAGCTCCAGCACTTTGTCCTTTATGACCACCTGAAAGAGAAGAAGACCGTTAACCAGACAGGTAAAGGAGTGAATCTTATGAAAACATTTCAAGGTTACATTTGATAAAGGAAATGAAATATATTATAGGGCCATTAAGACATTTTCATATTGTGACATCATATGATGACATTATGCTTAAATGGCATTTCATGTCAATTAAGCATTTTCCTCAAAATTCTCATTCTCATAATGTTTCTGGATGTTTCATTTTTGTTTGTTTTTTGGTACAAAAATTCTCCTCATTACTGTCAATTCTCATCCGATTCTAACTGCTGTAGTACAATTGTTTTTATTAGTTTTTAAAATGATGTAAATCAGCATTATAAGAAGCAATGATGTATAAACAATGTAAATGTATCAGCTTTTTCATATTAACAGCAATGAGTTTTATTAACAAGCAACAGTCTGTGATCTAAAAGAAAAAAGTAATAATAAATATAAAAAAAAATATATATATATATATATATATATATATATATATATATATATATATATATATATATATATATATATATATATATATATATATATATATATATATATATGACCAGTCTTTTGTAGTCCATTATAGTCTATAATAAATTGCTGTACTTAAAACTTGTCAACATATATTAATGCATCCAAATTTTTCCTTGGATTTGAGACTTCAGAAATCATCAGGATCTCACCTTAGTACTGCCTTTGAACTCCTCTTGGTCAAAGTCGAAGTGTCGGCACAGGGCACCCACAGTGAAGAGTGAACGCAGCAGTGCAGGTTTATTAGAAACAAGTACAGTGCTGTTCGAGTCTTCCTGATGCTGCAGCTTCAGCTTGTTTAGTGCTCCTTCGCATGAAACAAGAAGAATTTTAGAGTGATTAACACTCTCAGGATCATAGAAGAGCAAAAGACTCCTGACAGGCGTTGAAATGTACTCACCATAGTATCGGTTGAAACAAGACCACACAAACTTGTAGTTATGGGTGACCTTATTGACAACCGCACCAAGACAACTCACGCAGTGCTGCACAACCTGCAGGAAACAAGGCAGATGGCACCATGAAGTTGTTGACACACAAACTGCTGGACACCAGAGCTGCTGATACTCGCTCTCCAACTGACCGTCATGCCGTATTTGATGATGAGTTTCATCAGGTCTTCTTCGATGGTGGTGAGGAAGTTTTCACTCGGATGGTCCATCAAAGGAACAACGAGCTCCAGGATTTTAGCCACATTACAGATCACCATAAAATCACTCTGAGTCTGTAGGGACACAAGAAGCACCTTCACTCTCTGGCCTCTAGATGGCAGCACAAGACCAATTATTGCAATACATTCCCAGACAGCATACTCACATTACACTTTGTGGTCAGGTATGGCTGCATAGTCATGGCATGTTTCACCATCAGTTGGGGTCGGATCTTGCTAAACAGGTACAGCGTGGTGATACATGCCACTAGGCAATTGGATGTCAACCCCTTATTCTCACAGTCTGCAAAACAAAAAAATAAATCACCAAGAATTCAATTAAGGTAAATCCTTTGCTTCATAATTTAATATAGCTCATACCTGCGAGAGACTCCTCATATTTCAGAATATGATCCACGAGACTGTCCACCAGCTGAGCACAAGCCTTCCTGGCTGGTTTGTACGAGGCATCCTCTTCTGACTTTAGCAGCTGTGACAACATAGTTTACATCAATGGTTAGGTTACTTTTTGCCTGAAAAATACATTTATTCCAGTTCACACTTCCTCTGAGGCTAACGCTATGTTCAGTTCAACTCAGAAAGCCAGAATGTACAACTTCCTACTTTAGAAAAGAGCAACAGAATGGATTGAATGAGTATTTTGCTCTTCTCTCACCACTTTCCAACCTTTCAAGGTACTATCCCAGATCTCCGAGAACCCCTAAATGCACTACTAAGCATTGGAAAAGCAAATCCAAATTGTCCTTGATCCATAGATGGGCAACTTACATTCTGAAGGAGCTGTTCGAACCAGTCGTAACCGGAATCCTTGCATGCAGCGACCTGAGAGACAATGATTCACGTCAGAGGGACATAATGTGACCTTAAACGTGTATTAAAGTACATGTCCCGAGGGTCCGATTTTAGCCCACTCTGCAGATCCTTACTACGTCTGTGATGTTGAGAATCTTGCGAGTCATGGCCTCTTTATCGTGATTAGGTGTTGGGGTGAACCAGAGCTTCTGAAATGTCTCATTAACCAATTTCTGAATAAGAGATGGCAAAAATAAACTGCTTATTACATGACTGCACAATAAAAAAATTTTTTTAAACATTTTTGCATGACTAGAAATGAGAAAAAAGTCCCCTAAATAAGATTTTTTTTAAATGGGACTACTAGCTTATAAAGTAAATCAACTTAAACATTTTGTTTTATTATTTAATTTAGTAATTTCCCAATAAAACACAGAAAACAAAACATGTACATAAATTTGAAGTACATGGATTCCAGATTTGAAAAGAGAAAACGCAACTAACCTTGATGCCTTCTTCATCATTGACCCTCCTGATCATCTTTACACACATCTCTGTGATCTTGTTGAAGGTGGGCTGCTCCAGACAGATGTCCCGCAGGATTTTAATAACTCTCTTCCTCACACTGATGCCCGTGTCCTGCAGAAAACATTCGCCAGCTCAAATCAGCCTACATGATGCATTCAAAGCAATCAGTTTTCACTGCTAACTGGAAATAAAAGCATGCGTTAAATTTACAATAATAGTTACAACTGTATACATAAACCCAAATGGAGTGATCAACTTAAAGCAGAGGGGACCTTGTATCAAACTGAACTGAGTTTTACCAAATACATAAATTAGTTAATTAATGGGTGGACATGAAATATTGAGTTGCATATGGTTTTTAAAAAGGTGAGAAACACAAAACACTTGAAAAAAAAAAGGTTTCAAGATTGACGGCATACATGGTAACAATTTAGTTTTTGTTTTATTGTAAAATTAATATTGGTGATAATTCATTTTTTTGTAGTATAACAGAAAAAAAAGAAATATTGATTAATTAAAGAAACTGCTGACTGTTCATAAAGGCATTCGCAATACAAAAACTATATCTACAATACAGACAAGTATATATGGAAAGAAAAGCACAAACCAGGATGCGCTCGATCAGCATGTCATAATACTGTTCAGTTAGCTGTGGTCGACTCAGTACGAAGCGCCCCAGCAGCTCTACCGCAGCTTCTCTCACGCTGGTGGAATTATCCATCAGTCGGCCATGAACTCCCCGCTGCATGTCCGACTAAACCAGAAAAAGCAAATGAGAATTAAACATATGCAAATGAGGACATTAAAAAGCTTAGTTTTTTTGGGAACTGCACTCACCCGTGCCAGAATGCTCGGATCCACCGCAACCACTTCAGAAAGACATTTCATCGCTTTAGTTCTCACCGCGATGGCACTTTCACCGAGAACTCTCAAAATCTACAGATACAAATGGGGAGATGTATTATTGGTATGCAAATACAAAGAAATATGCTGAGAGATGAAATGACCTCTAACCTGTGTGAGATAAATATCAAAGCTCTGTGCAAACGGCCTCATGGAGGCCAGATATCGCACAATAAGACACGAGTCCTCATAGTCGACAGTATCCGAGTTTACTCTGTGAGAAAACACAAAGCCGGTGTCAAAACGCTTCTAAACATAACGCATTTTTATTTTTTGGATGAACTATCCCTTTAACAAAGTAAAAAATTGCTGTTGTTTGTACCTTAGTGAGCTGAATTTCGATACCGAGGTCTTGATAACAGACCGGAGGAACTTCTTGCGCGCTTCGGCTTTCTGCAAGATCTCACTAGTGGTTTCGACGTCCCTTGCATGGTGCTGCCCATCGGACGAGTCGTCGTCCCTCTGACTCTGCGATTTCATGGCTTTCTCTGTCTCAGTGCTGGTGTCCCTGTACCACTGCGCGATGTAGAACTTCCGTGCAAACTTTTGCAAATGAAGACATCACAACAACATTAAAACCTCCAGATTCTAGGGCCTTTTTTGCTTGTCACAATAACATTTTCTCACCAATAGTGACGGGTCAGTCGCTACGTTCTCATCCAGGTAATTCAGCAGAGCCTTCTGCAGCTGCTGAATCTCATCGCCACCTGAGCTCTGGAAAACACAAACTGGCATGAGTTTCTTTCAGGCCATGAGGGATTCATACTTATGATGTGGCGGACTCTGATGTTTTACCTCTCCGAGGATGCGGTTGATTGAACGTTGGTCCATTTTGCTGGTGACAGCGTCTTTACGAAGACGCGCAGCCACTGTGCCCAGATAATCCAAAGAGGCCACTCTCAAAGCCATCTCTGTCTGCTTATTACTGAATTGGTGAACCTACCAAAAGAAATCAGAGTGTTGTGTGTACCGTTCAAGCGATGGAACGGTACACACTCTACCTGTGAAATATCAATCTTAAACTCACCAGCAGCCTTCCCAGAAGGCTCAGCAGCAGCTCTGCAGCCGGCCAATCAGGTTTATTCACTGTGGACAGTAGATCCTGAACAAAGTTCTCAAACAGTGGCCTGTAGTCATCCTCACCTTGCTTACTACCACACCTGAAATTTAAACAAAAATTTAATAAATAAACATAACAGCGCAACCTAATTTCCAAGAATTACAAGATTTTTCTTGAAAGAAATCAAATGTAGCAGATATCTAAAAGCATATATACAGAGCATCTGCTACTCAAACCTTTGCAGTAATATTGTTCAGTATCGTCCCTGTCTAATAACAATTGCCCACCCTCGGAGGAATTTACAAGGAAAAAAAACAAAAAACAAACTTAAATTCAAACATTTAGAGAGAGAACAAAAAATAGGTAGCCTAAATAAAACTACAACAATAATTTAGAGATGCAGATGTTGTTTTTCCTGAGATGGCATGGTTAAGCCCTCTTGAAAAGCATCGGATGAGAGTAAAACAGGTGTTTCCTGAGACAGTGTACATGCTTAGCTTAAATACAGTATGTAGAAAAAAAGACATGCATAACTGATCTCAGAAGAACATAAAATATAAATGACTTTAAAGTTCATTTTCCCCCCAATATAAATGGGTTGAAGTGTGTGGGTTGTAATAATGTCAGGGGCTTTTCTTACTTTTTGAGGAAAACGGAGAGGAAGTTTTGTGCTGTCCTCATTGCAGTCTCATATGAGTTTGTGATTAATACATCCTTATCGACCTGCACAAAATGTAATAACTTTATAAAATAAGCTTAAAAAAAAAAAAAAAATTATATATATCAAATGTTCTTGAAAAGCACTTTTTACAGAAGAGACATATCGTAATGTGACACTGCAGTCATTTCAGAATGTAGCTATTAGCTAAACAAGAATTAAAATAGGCCAAAAAAAAGGACTTAAACAGGGTCCTCTTGCTATTGTATCTTTGAGACCTCTGTCAATATAAAATGTTAACATGGAATTTGTAAAATACCTCAAAAGTTTAGGGTCAGCAAGAGTTTTTTTTATTTAAAGAAATTAATAATTGTATTCAGCATGAAATTGATCAAAAGTCACAATAACCACTTTTTAGATGCTGTTCTTTTGAATCTTCTATTTAATCAAAGGATCCTGAAAACATGCATCACATTTTCCACAAAAATAACCATCACAACAGTTTTCAACATTGATAATAATAAATGTCTCTTGAGCTCCAAATCAGTATATTAGAATGATTTCTAAAGGATCATGTGACACTGAAGACTGAAGTAATGATCCTTAAAATTCAGCTTTTACATCACAAGAAAGTTACATTTTAAAACAGAAAATACCTATTTTAAACTAATACTTCCTGTTTTTCTAAATTTTAAATCAAATAAATGCAGCCTTGGTGAACACAAGACACTTAAAAACATTTAAAAATCTTACAGACCCAAAACTTTTAAACAGTAGTGTAGGTTGTATGTTTTCTTTTTTTTCAGAAATGTCGCTGCAGTGAACATCAGGGGATGTCTACTTAGTTGATCACAAGAGCAAGGAAAATCCTCTGTTTCAACACATCAATAAATATAACTCAACTCTTACCTTTCTGTCATTATCATCATCAGAGTCCCTATCAGAAGGTAAATGGACCACACACTGAATGAGCTGCAGAACTAGTGCCGTCACCATCTGAATGTACATGGGCTCACCATCCACGTCACTGCTGTTCAGTCTGCACACAGAATACAGTCAATACACACGCTCACATTGTGCCCTTAACAGCTAGTAGACCAGACTGTAGCATTTACCTGAAATTTCTCAAGTTTCTCTTGCTGGTTGGCAGTCTGGCGAGAGAGGTGAAGATCTCCTCCAGGATCAGCTGCCTGTGTTTCTCATATCTAGAAAACACCTGGAAATTGCATAACACAACAATTTAAGATGCAGTTAGCACAGCAAAGCATAGCATAAAGAAAGCTGAACTGCACTGATACTTACAGCCGTCACTAGTTTAATGGCACAAAGCTGCAGCTCACTCACATTCTCAACAAAGAATGGAGTGATACCTAGAGACGAGATCTGTAGAGAGAGAGATACACAAGTGCGGATTTATTCATTTTGCCAATGGAAATAAAACATGAAATGAAAACCAACTACATTTACAGTCTAAATTCATGTTTCTGGTCTCATTCTGCAATGGCTGACTGCACCAAAGAACAAGAAAATGTTATACAGATGCAGCAGCAGCAGCCAGGTTTCAGACTTTCACCTGAAGAATGGTCGTGTCAGTCAACAGCTGAATCTCCAGGAGTTCAGACAGGTTACTGATAATGTCACAAACTTTGTTGTAGAGCATGACAGTAACTCTCTGCTTGTGCGTTGAGCACTTTGCTCGCTTGGCTTTTGAGCTTAGCGTTCCACCTGAAACAAGCAAGAACAGACATCATTTGGACAATTGTTGTGATGACCAGGCATGTGATCAGCTAAGGACAAATGTGTAAAAATAATTTTTTTACACATTCAGTATGACTATACAACAATAATAATAATAATAATAATGTTACTGTTATTAAAAATATTTGTATTACTCAAATTAATTTTTTTTTTATATATTACTTTTACATTAATGCCATTGTACTGTAAAATAAACATTTATTAATAATAATATTATAAATCATTTTATAGGACAACATTAAAATTGAAATACATGTATTTAAATGTATTTGAAAATGCAGCATTTTTTCTCTAAAATGTACACGATTCATGCGGGTCAGGTCGAAAAATAAAGAAATATGTAAAAATATGGACAAAATCACATCCTTGAATGACATATACCACACATCCACCTTGTCCTAACCACTCTAGAAAAAAAGTAATACATTTAAAATACTTTTATTTCATTCTAAATATAGTTCAAACCTATTAACATTTATATATCATATAACATAGATATATATATAACATATCGCTTGAGACTTTCTTATTTAAAAATTATAATTATAATTTAAAGTATAATTATATAAAGGATTGTATGATCTTTAAATAATATTGGTGTTAAAATGCAAGATATTTCAATTGTAGCTGAAGTAAACTTGCACTAGTTCCACTTTAGCACAATCAAATATACTTCAGTATATCTTTAGTTGGACTTCCACGCAATTAAAGTGCATTAAGCACTTTATTTAGTATATTTATTTTTCACTAGGATAATAAAGCAATTGCATCAAGCAATTTTTCAGTCCAGAATGTAAGCAATATGATAACATTACAGTCAATCAGAATATATTTGATAATAAGGGACCAATGAGATCTCATGGTCGGGATAAAAATATAAACCAAGCAACAGACATCTTGTCGTGTAACACTTTGTGGCCCTACCTGGTAAGGTTAAAAACTCAAGTTAGCATGGAAGGGGAAGGATCTTATAGGTTAGGACACTGTTTTAATGTCCAAAACTGACCGCTATGAGGGTCCACCCTGTAGACAGGGTCGTACTGTGGGTACAGCGTGTTTTGTAGATGGAACTTGGTGTACTGCACGACCCTCTCGATAACATCCTCAATGTAAACGGCCTTCGGCATTCGTGCTGAGGTCATGATGTTAAGAGCCGTCAGACAAGCATCAGCAGATTTGGTGACGCGTTCCATGATGAGGTCACGCCACAAACGCTCCTCGTCGTCCCTGTCGTTGTGCTGAAATCACAAGGACAGGGAACCTGTCAGCGAGAGTCAACGGCAGAGCCATTCTACCAATAGAAACTACAATGATGCTTACAAGATTCATGAGGGTGGAGAGCTTCGCACCATCCTGAATGTTTTTTTCCAAAATACTCTGGACCTTCACCATCTTATCAGAAGGAATCTGAGGATAAAAGCAGTTAGCATTAAAAGATCAGGTATTGATGTGCCCTGTCTCTTGAGCTTGGTCCCAATCTCTCCTGTTGACAGAGGTGATCCTGTACCCACCTTATGAGTGATGCCCATAGCCTTTATTTTGGCTGATTCACTGCTTAACTCCGACAGCTGGTGTTTTCCAAGGAGCAGCTCCTGAGGAATCTCGTCATCATCTGCATTCATTAAATCAATTACTGTCAAAATTGCAGAAGCATTCCAGTACAGCATTATCTGAAGTAATTTGAAAATTCAATGTCAAATGTAATAATTTCTGCACATTTGCACATTTACCTAACAATGTCAAGTCCACATCTTCAAGGTTTTCAAGAATGTTGTCAACACTGGTGGAAAATCTCTTGAACGTGGAGGAGTCCATCATTTCTGTGGAGCACAAGCTGGATTACTAAAGATCCCAGCATTTCAGATCGCTCAACGCTGATTACAAACTGAAAACATACCATCTACAGTCAGCTTGGGCTCATAGGCTTTCCTCTTTTTCTGCTTTTCCTTCTTCAACTTTCTGGCGACTGTTGTTGAAGGATGTCAAAGGTCACAGTTATTCGATTTCCACACTTCAACCCATTTGAGCAACAAAACTGCCAACATAACAAATTATAACGTGTATAACTGGTCCCTTACGATCACTCAGGATGGGTGGGGGTGAATCTTCATCCGATTCCATGGGACTGCGTTCTCTGTGTCGACTGCCTGAACTTCTCCGGCTGTCGCAGTGACCTCCACTTCGTCGATGATCTCCAGAACCCCTTCTGTCCTTTTCTTCATATTCCCATGTTTTGTCTCGGTCCTTTTTCGAACGCTTTGGGGGCACTAAAAGCCAGGAAGATGAAAAATTTGAATGGAAAAGCAACTTAATCTATCTCAATACCAAGTAATTAAGCAGAGACGACGTCAATAACACTTAAGGTTTTCATGCAAACGGGTTTGATTATTCATCAAGATCAGTTTGAATCTGGACTAGTGTAAAAACTGTCCTTAAAGGGATAGTTCACCCAAGAATGAAAATTCTGTCATTAATCACTCACCTCATGTCGTTCCAAACCTGTAAGACCTTTGTTCATCTTCGGAAAAAAAATTAAGATATTTTGATCAATTCCAAGAGCTCTCTGCCCCTCCCATAGACGGATCCTACCATGGTCAAGGCTCAGAAACGTAGCAAGGACATTGTTAAAATAATCCATGTGACATCAGTGGTTTAACCGTAATTTTATGAAGTTACGAGAATAGTTTTTGTGTGCAAAGAAAACAAAAATATCGACTTTATTCAACAATTCGTCTCTCCACCCTATAGCGCCATTTTGGAGAGTATCACATACGTAAAAAATGTATACAACGTAAGTACGTGGATACGTTGTTTACGTTCATATCAAAGCATAAACAACATAAACAATGTATCCACGTACATATGTTGTTTACGTATGTGAATTGATGAATAAAGTTATTTTTGTTCTTGTGTTCTCATAGCTTTGTAAAATTACGGTTGAACCACTGATGTCACATGGATTATTTTAACGATGTCCTTGCTACGTTTCTGAGCCTTGATCGTGTTAGGATCCTTGCTGTCTATGGGAGGGTCAGAGAGCTCTCGGAATGAATCAAAAATATCTTAATTTGAGTTCCGAAGATGAACGAAGGTCTTATGGGTTTGGAACGACATAAGGGTGAGTAATTAATGACAGAATTTTCATTTTTGGGTGAACTATCCCTTTAAAGCCATTAGAAATGGGAAGGCTAAAAGTAAACCACAATCCGTTTTGTGGTTAATGTGAATGCAAAATGGATGTGAACTAACTGCATTCTGTAGGAATATTTTGCCAATAGTTTATTAGTAACACCAAGTAAACCAAAACTTTGCTTTCCATTTCATTTTTTTAAATAAGATTGATAATGAAAACCTGATTCGGATCAAGCAGGCACATTAAGTGTAAAAACAACATTAGATTGAGTAAATGTACTTACGTTCTACAGAGCTACTGTCATCATCTGAGCTGACTTCAGCATACTTGGGCTTCTCATTAGTGGAGCTGCGTCTGCGTTTATTCATTTTCACCCTCTCACACAGTGGCATACGGGAATCCATCTCTGCCAGCACATGATGAGGAAGTTCCGTTAACACTGAATCACTGAAGCCTCTACAGAGAGGGCTACTCAAACTCTCCAAATACATATTCAGACAGTCTGTCAAATCTGTGACAGTTCATTACAATGAACTAAATAACTCACTGGTCATGGAAACAGGGGACTTACCTCCAAATTTTCCATAAGATGACCTGCTCTTGCTTGACTTGCGTGAATTACTGATCAACTTCTGGACCTCATCAATGGAAAGTTTCTTCAGAACAACTACAGGTTTGGCACCCTTATTGAGGTCCTCCACCAGGTCCAGTTTTTCTAATTTCACAAGAGGCTCGGAAAACAGCTCTCGTCGCATTTCCTGCATTACGTTACCATCTTTGTCCCGTTTCAACTTGGGAATGACAAAGTTCTTTAATGCACTCGATTTGCCCCCCAGTAGGTAGTTGGGAAATTCTGCCGTTTTACTGTCCAAGGATGGAGGTTTGTGTCCATCTAATCGGTTCTTGTCTCCACTCCGTTTCTCGTCTTTGTTGTTGGGAGTTTTGTGGACTGACCGCTCAGGTTTTGTTCGGGATTCTGCTCCACTACGAGGTTCCTGCTTCACCCGTGGACTGTCAGGACGGGAGCGCTGCTCAGGAGACCGCTTGTCCCGGGCCTCTGTTGATTCTGTGTGGCGTTTCTTTTCTTGGTCTCGATCCTTGTCCCGGACCCTCTCCCGTTCCTTGTCCTGATCTTTTTCTCGTTCCCTGTCCCGATCCTTTACCCGCTCCTTGTCCCGATTTTTAACACGATCCTTATCTCGATTTTTCTCCCGCTCTTTTTCCCGATCTTTTTCTCGCACCTTGTCCCTATCTTTCTCCCGCAGCTTGTCTCGATCTTTCTCCCGTAGCTTGTCACGCAGCTTGTCTCGATCTTTCTCCTGCTCCTTGTCCCGCAGCTTGTCTCGATCTTTCTCCTGCTCCTTGTCCCGCAGCTTGTCTCGATCTTTCTCTCGCTCCTTGTCCTGATTATCCCCTTCTTTTTCCCGTTCCTGGTCCCGATCTACGTCCTTGTTGTGCTCTACCCGGCTGGACTTAGATGTGTCTGATCGTCTGACTTTAGAGCCTTCACTGTCCCGATCTTTTTGCCTCTCCTCTTTGCTCTCTCGAGTCGCCTCCAACCGTCCTTCCTGTTTTCTGGGAGTTTCATGACCTTTTCCCTCAGGCCTCACTTTGTCAGGTTTACCGTCATGTCTGTGCTTGGAGGGATCTGATTTCTTTTCTGAGCTGACTTTGTGGGAGGTCTCCCGGCGGTTCTCGTGCTTGTGTTTGGGAGTCTCTGGTCGTCCATCTGAAGCAGTTTTCTGTGGCGTAGTTTCCACCCGTTGCTTGATGACTTCTGGACGACCATCTACAGTCCTCTGCACCTCTCCATCTGTCTTTGATTTAAGCCGCAAGACCCCGGTGGATTCAGAACCATCTTCTGGCCAGCGCTGGGCCTCTGTTGCAGGGACAGGACAGGAGTCCACTGGCCCTTCCACCCTGCCTGCCTGCTGCAGGTCTATACTGACCATCAATGCCGGCCGACTGGCTCCGTTACTAGCAGCACAAGCCTCTTGAGGTACCAGTTTGTTCCCAGCATTGCATCCGCCACCCACACCAGGTGTTCCAGAAGCGCCCGCGGTACCCGCAGCTCCTGGTTCCTGAGGGTACGAATCCTGCTTTCTCTTCTTCAGAGGTTTATCTGCAAAGTTAGAATCATATAGGTAAGAAGCAGTGTTCAACACATTTACAACACATCAACAAATATGAGTGGATGAGTGGGTGCCAGAACATTGCTAGCAGTTGTAGTTAGCACATTACACCTTCACAAGCACCAGTAATAGAAGCGGTCATTCAGATTAAAGCATTTTGATAATCGCTTAAAAGCATGCACGTCAAGTGACAACTAGAAAATAAACACAACCTTTATCTTGAACTTCCTTAGAGCAGCGTTCTCGTTCTATAGCGGATTCCCTCTCAATCCTTTCGATCTCAGCAAGAGCATCCAGCTCTGCCTCGTCGTAGGGGGTTCCACTAACTACCCCGGGTTGCTTGGCTGCAAGTGCCCCAGTGTTCTGTAGTACAGGAACCTGCTGGTAGGCCGACTGCTCACCCGAAAGACACTGTCCTGCGGAAAGCCGTTCCTGGGGGTTCCGGTGGTATGGTAAGCTATTACACGATAGTTCATTCTCAGCATCTGAGCCATGCTCTACCGCCGACAACGGCTCAGCTGACTGCTCAGTCTCAGAAGACTTCACTCGAGACAACTTTATTGTTAGCTTTGTAGAGTCTTTAGTGGGTGAGCTGACAATGTCGTACATGGCACCTTTACCCCCCTCATCTTTCATTAACTTTTTCTGCTTCTTTTTCCGTTCGGGAGAGTCTAACAGGTGGTCAGGAGCAGCATCTCTTGGGGAGGTGTAGGGTGGAGGAGACTGAAGAATCAAGGGCGGCCGAGATCCAACTGAAATGTAACCAACATAAAATAGAAAAATCATACTTCTGTGTAAATCAGGAATATGGCAACAGTATGAACCAGTATGTCAGAGTTTGGTTGGTTTAATCTCTGCATCGTTGCACATCCACGTTACCCTCCATGTCCATATGTTAAGTCTGACCTTGTGAGTCCAAACCCTTTATAAGATGCCAAAAGCAAACAACATAGGGTCATAATATAAAGTTACCATGTATAATTAATGATCCTAACTTTTATCTCCATACAAAAATCACAGTTAACCAGATAGTGATTCATCTTTCATGAATTCATCTTTCGTGAATTAAATATCTGTTGAGATAATATTCTCAAATTAAAAAAGTAGAGGCTTGGACTCAGAAACAGTACTCCTTACATCACATCTTAACAATAGGAGAGTATTAGTTTCTCATAGCTGCTTGTCTCTGAATATATTTCCTTGGGAGAACAACAAGCATACAATACAATACATACATACTATACGTACAAGCATATGTGTAAAGGGTGTATGTTGAAAGTGACAATAACACAAATTAAACAATGAATCTGGCATTATCTCAAACTTACAGTGGTACACAACTGCCAGTAGTAAAGACTGTGGTACATACGTTGATGCCGCAAACATACCCAAAGTACAATTTGAAAAAAGACCAGTGGGGGTGTAAATAGGGGCCAAAAAGCATATCCCACCTAAAAGTGGTGTAGGTACAAAAATTGAGATTCAATCTACCTTTCGGAGTTCCTTCACTTCCAGCAGGGGAGCAGACGGAGCGTACAGGAAAAGAGGCGTTTCTCATAGCGGGGTCACTCTCCTGTGAAAACACAGACAACATGGGTTGAAAAATGTGCTGTTAATACAGATCTAGGCCCAATCTAATTAAGAAAAATAATCTGGAGGCAGAAATACATGTAAGGTTAAAAAAAAAAAAAAAATAAACTTTTGTTGGCAAGCACTCACATCATTTCCAAGTCTCTGGACGATGCTGATGAACTCATCGTTGGAGCAATGCCTCGCATTATGGTTGGAGTTACCCGACACTTGACAGGAGACCTTGTTGTCATGGATGTTCCTCATGCCACCAGGAACTATCGGACTGGATACGGATACTGCAAAAAAAAAAACCTCACTGATTTATTTCATTTGGAATAATCTGCAATGACTAATTTTCACAATAAGAACAAGAATATGCATTAAAAAATTAAATACACATTTCAGTTTTTGATTTTAACATCAAGGCATGGTTTTCAGTCATTCCATTCAGCAAGGGACATGGATAAAAGAAGATTTACTAAGAACCAACCTTATTAAAACCACTTTTCCTTGAGCCTTGAGGTGCTTTAAGACTAGAGATACTGACAATACTCTTGAGGTTCTCTTCAGAGTAGAGCAGGGACTCACCTTGCTGGATCTGTTGGTGCTGAGGGTAGCTGGGTGGGTGGTTGTACTGCATGTAGCCTGCGGGACTCTGTGGCGCATATGGGCTGGGTACTGGGCTGTTCTGCTGGGGCATGTACCTGGTACCAGAACCCGCCTGAGGTTGAACATATCGGCTGTCGAGTAAGAGAAAAACCGGTCAATTATACGGAATGGGAATTGAACCAGGCTTTTCTGCATATTTTAATTACTTCAATCACACTATTTGCCATTCAAATGGTATGCTGTTTGCCACTTACCTATCTAACCCAAATAAAAAGGAAACTGGAACAGTACCTGGGAGGGCTCGGAGTTATAGTGGTTTGCTGGTAGTTTGACGCTGGACTTCCATGCATTGAATTCTGAGGCATCTTGTACGGTGGTATCATTGGCTGTTGCATTAAACCTTCGAAGCAAAAAATAAAGAGTGTCAACAAATTTTAATTTTAAATGTTGACTTTGTGTGGCAAATGACATGGCAATTCAAGCTTATATTTGCCATGCTGTCTGACTAGAACTCCAACTAAATAGAATAGTTTTAACTCAGTTAGTAATAAAATAACATTGTGCAATTTGTGACCCAAATGTAAAAAATATTGAACACTTACAATATTTGTAAATATACACCACTGTTCAAAAGTTTATGATCCGCAACATTTTTTGAGTTAATTAAATGTTTTTTTTCCAGCAAGGAAATAAAAACTGACAGTAAAGACAGTAAAGGCAGTAAAAAAAAATGATATTTCAAATAATTATTTTGGACTTTATATTTATTTAGCAGAACAATTGTTTTCAACCGTGATAATAATAAGAAATGTTATTTACGCACCAAATCAGCATATTAGAATGATTTCTGAAGGATCATGCGACACTGAAGACCGGAGTAAAGGAAACTGATAATTCAGCTTTGCCATAACAGGAAAAAAATAAATACAATTTTAAAATATATCAAATATTATTTCACAATATTACCATTTTTACTATATGTTTGAGAAAAGGAGACTTTATTCAGAAAAAAAATTCTTGCCGATCACAAACTTTTAAACAGTAGTGCAAGCCCAGAGTCAAAATGTAAAAAGATTATATTATGGCAGTTTCAAAGGCATTTGGATTTCATATATCTAAAAATATTATTAAAGTTACCACTAATTAACACTAACTACAGTCTGGGAGCTACAAAAAAAATGGGATTTCTAATTCAGGGAGTTTAAACAGAGATCACAGAATAAAAGCATGCCCAGACTAAACAGCTTTATTTCTGCAGTTTCTCCTTACCGCCCTGAACCCCGTATCGGGTGGGCGTACTTTTCTCCCTGAAGACATTGGGGTTCCTGGACAGCACTGTCTGTAGCAGTAGAGGCACATCTCCTTCCGGGTCATCACTGCCCAAGTTGTCCTTCAGCTCTCTGCATGTAAAACCACAAAGACTGAATGAGACGCACAGATATTTCACAACTCATGTAAAATACCCACATTTGGTGAGGAAGCACTGAAGAAAGGAGGCCGAGGTGAGGTACCCACATGTGCTCGGTGGACACCTGGTTGAGGCTGTGGGCCAGCTGGGACACGAGAGTGTCATCCCGCCGGGACAGCAGACAGCTGACCTCCTCGGCGATCCTCCCATTATATAGCAGGCTCTTAGTGGTGGTGGCAGGTAGAGGGGAAGGGAGAGGCAGCTGATTTAACACTGAGAAATAAACACACAAAAATTGAGTTATTCCTCATCACAACAGGAGACATGAAATATTTCACTCATTTCTTGGGGACTTCCCGTTTCGATCAAGTCACAAAGAAAATTATTGCCTGTACAAATCAATTCCAAGTCCTATCGATTTAAAAGGCATGAACAAACATTTAAACAGCATCTTCGATAGCCAATCAAAAGAGGGCATTCATCAGTGTATACAGTCTAGATGAATATTTATGAATAAGATTTCGAAGATACACCAAGTAATTTTAACACCCAAAGAGAAATTAACAGTACTTTCGATAAATGTTTTTATCCGTGTATGACAAAAAGACACTTTATCATGCATAAGGGTGGTCTCCCTCTTTTGGTGGCCACTATGTTCATGTCAAACGATGAGCTGAAGACTACAAACTCTAGATAGTACTCCTATTATCTTTACATTTTATCTTTACTTTACATTTCAAAATGTGTTTAAGAGACACAATGTGTATGAATAATTTGTTAAGGGAGGTTTGTTATACAGGTTCTGGTAGCAAGCGTTTGTGAAACTTACGGTCAGTGAGGCTTGCGATCCCAGCGAGAGTGGTGATAGGAACATGAGGCATATCCCCATTCATGCTGAAGAAGGGCAGGGAGCTCGCGTGGATGCACAGGTCGCTCAGTGTCGCTGCTCACTGATCCACCTTTACATCTTTCGCTGCAAGAGGAAGAAGAGGACATGACAACATCATCATCAGGATCAGTATTATGAGAACTTCCTTTTCTGACATATGGAAACAACAGCGCCATATTGCAATTAAAATACTTTTAGGAATGTAAGTGCTATGATGCCAGGAAACCAGAGAACAGTACAAATCAAGTTATTACAGTTCTGATGACACTTGTTTTATTTACTTAATCTTGTCAGTTTAGTTTAATATTTCATAAAGAGGTTTTTATTGTGTTCATTTTTAATTTGTATACTACCATTCAAAAACATATATACTTTCATTCAACAAGGCTGCATTCATTTGATCAAAAGTGGCAATCTTACAAAAGATTTATATTTTAAATGCTGTCCTTTTAAACTTTCTATTCATCAAAGAATCCTGAAAAAAGTTTCCACAAATATATTAAGCAGTACAAATATTTTCAACATAGATGATAAGAAGTGCTTCTTGAGCAGCAAATCAGCATATTAGAATGATTTCTGAAGGATCATGTCACAATGAAGACTATTAAAATATATAAAAGTAATTTTATTCTGTAATAATATTACTGTTTGTATTGTATTATTGACCAACTATATGCAGCCTTTGTGCATATAACTGCTTTTAAAACATTTATGAAAATCTTACCAACCCTAGACTTTCGAATGGTAGTGTATATTTTTTCACAACTAGTTTTGTCTCCATAATAGCGATGATAACATTGCAAACACCACGTTTTTCCTTATAATATGACCACTAGATTCAAAATAACCCAGTGTTCTAATAAACATGACACTGATTGCTAGCACTGACATCTGGAGATCTGGAATGTAAAACATAGAAAAACCAAAGGAGGTAACTATATATAAAATTTAAAAAATGGACCCATGGAGCCATATACACAAAAACAAAAACCTTAATTTTAAACTTACCTTATGCATTATGCACAGAACAAAAGAGAAGCAAGGCCAAAACTACACGCGCATCTGCTCGTCAAATGGGCTTTATTTTGTAGTTGCCCCTCCCCCCTATGCTTCTAAAACTGCCTGCAGGAGGGTTTCCCATCAGGCAGTGGGACAGGCTGCAGGAGACACGGTCCTGTTGAAACAGGAAGGTCTTCCCCAGACGGTTGCAACAAATTTGGAAAAACCAAGAGTTTGGCTTCAGCTGCTCAAGAGCCAATCGTTTCCTCTCACAAACCACCAGAGTCTCAGTGAGACTCCAACATCAATTCCAAAACATAAAAGACGAGCAGCTGCCTGTGGATACCCTGCGTCTTACTGCAACGAGACATTCAGAAAATACAACTAAAAAGAAAAAAATACTTGAGATAAATTGCAATTTCTTTTTACGGTAATGGCCTATGTAAACAAGAACAGAAATTGACCAATATTGTTAGTTTTTTTAAAACCATTATTGATTATTTTATATATAATATTCATGGCTAATTTTATTATTAATATTACTATTCTTAATAGAAACAATGTTTTAGATATATACATTGTAAATATTTTATTATTATTATTATTATCAAAATAATAATAATTATTGTTATTATTAACTATATTAATAACAATTATCAATTAATATAATTTAGTAATAAACACATTTTTATATTATGTACGTTACATATATCATTATTAATATTAGTATTACGCAATATGCAATAATAATTAAAATTGTTATTATTATTATAATTTTGCACACAAAAAAAATGAATTTTGTTATTTACATTTAGATATAGATTTGGAGAATACACACTTCTAGTTAATTTCTTGAATCAACCTTTAGCATTCAAGAACATCAAGTACAATTTTATATAAACAGTTTGACTAAGAACTTGCAGAGTAATCCACTAATTCTACAGGTGGTTCTGGCAGGCGGTAATCTCTAATTGATGGACACAATAATATAATATTTAGGCCATAATTACACAACAACAAATAAAAAAGGACTATACAACACAATTTTGGATGTGCATGGGTAGACAGAGTCTCTGGATGGATCCTTCCTGACTAGTTCTCTCTCTTTATTTCAATATCTATCTATCTATCTATATATATATATATATATATATATATATATATATATATCTTTCTATCTATATAGGTTGGGTGACTCATCACAGTGCCTTATTGACGGACTAGACAACAGTGCAATAGTGAAACACAACCAGGAAAAGTGCTACTGTAAATACAGCTACTTGGTATTACACAAACATTTATCAGAGTAAAAATGAAAGACCACAGGAACAAATAAACAGCAAAAGCATCAAATTATGGCGAACTGGCAAGTCATTTAAAGTTCATCTGACAAGCTTCATCATGTCTGATAATTTATTAAATGTAAATATATAAATATAAGTCTCCTATGTGAAATCTAACTCCCAGATTACAACCACAGCTCAATGTTTCTGCAGCACCAGCTGCTCCAATAAAACACCACAGCAATTTAAACCAACAAATCTGACAGTCTTGTCATAAACATGAGCGATTTCAACTGTAATCCCTTCTCCGAATCTACAGTTATGAAGCCAGAAGCTTGTCAACAAACACAGTACTTTAAATTTACTTTTGGTTTTTGATTTGTGCACGTTTTGGATATCAACTGAACTGCTAAAGCTAACTGAATCCTAGCAGCATTTCATTCATTCATTCAGTCTTAGCAGTCATAACAAATCTCTCAAACGCAAGCGGGCTTTTTAAAATCAATAAAGCCTAAATAATTCATTTTAAAATATATAAAACAAATGTATTTTCTATTAAAAATATATGTTTATATAAGAGTTAAATAAAACTGATAATATTCTGTTCTTTTGAAACACATAAGCATTATAAATATTACAATATTTGTGTAAGATATTACTAATCTCACTATGACTTCAATCATTTCATATATGCTTTAAACCTTTATATTCAGAGATAATTAACATTAAACAAGCATAGAAAGTAATTTCATATTCGCCTTAGTAAATTAAACTGAGCTGCAGGTAAACCCCTTTTGAATAATAGTTATGAATTATTGGATGCCATCATTATTCAATACAAGAGTGTATTGTTTCCTCTTTATTTTGATAGATTCTCATTAATTAGGATCTCATTAATAAAACTATTCTGATGTCTAGCAAGTTCAGCTTTAAGAAAGGAGTATTGTTTATTCTGATGGATATTTAATCATGTTTACTATCTAATCTAGATGGTTATGATATTGTTTACTGAGCTAAATGATAAATAAGAGGAGAGTTTTGTTTATTTTCACAGGCGGCTAAAGAGAACTGCTTAAAATGACTATTGTTTATACTCTAATGGCTATTAAGTTTTGTTCGAATATGAGAGTATTGTTTATTCTGATTTCTAGTCTATATGGATTGTTCTGATATGATTTTGTGAACTCTGACAGATGCTGGAAACGGTTTTACTCCACAAGCACAGTATTGTTTACTCTGATGGAAGGTGAATGAGGTTTACTCTGAGAGGACAGTATTGTTTACTCTGGTCTGCGGAGCTGCAGGCCTGTATGACTCTTATCCCCGGGCTTCAGGTTCAGCTGCACACCTGCATCTCCAGATGAGCCCCCTGGACCGGCTGAGTCCGTCTAAACGGCCCGTTTTGGCCTTTCGTTCGCGAACCATCCGAACCGCGGATTCGCCTGCGGGCCCGCACCGAGCTAACGCGTATGCTAACGCGGAGCGAGGGCTGCACAACACCGATAACCTTTCGGAAAGTCCGAAGCAGTCCCACCCTGAGAACGGGCTACTGTGCTTCCCCGCTCGGAACCAGCGAAGCGGGCCCGGTGCATTTACCTGAGGCTCTGTTGAAAGGTGAAGGTGGAGGGGTTCGGGCTCGCTGTGTCCCTCTCACAACAATAATCCGGGTCGCACCGTTTCCTCTCACTGCGAACATGAAGACGGACTGGAGGCGGTCATTCCTCTCGTAGGCGCCCGCGGAAGCTCGCACTTTACTCCGGACGATGGAAGAAAAAGATTCGGTGCCGAAAGGCTCCTGGGCGCTCATAAAAGAATCCACACAGACTCTCTCTCTCTCTCGCAGAACAAAATGCCGACCGGAAGCACTGCTGCAGGAATGACTCCCTCCACCGGCGCCGAACCAACCAGCAGCGACCCGCCGACTTCCGCTGCCTGCTCTCCTCCTCCTTCCCTCCACAGCTTCCCATCCTCTCCTCTATCATCCTCCACTCTGTTTTCTTCTCCCTCCTCTCTTCTTCTCTCCTCATTCACGCTTTTGCTTTCTGGTATTCAATAAATGTGTATAAATACCGTGAAGGCTTATAAGGAAAATGCATTTTATTTATTTGAGGCAAGACATTACAGCAAAACCATTGTTTTTGAACGCACTAGTCAGGTTTTGTGATGTTTTTCTTTCATAACAAGCGAAAAGAAAACATCCAAAATACACATAAAGTGTTTTTGTTATTACATTGGATTTGTTCTCGTCTGTAGATTTCGATTACAATACAATAAAGGACGTTTTCTCATTTTTTGTTTTCATGCATTGAGCCAGACATCACTTCTGTAGCGCTTACATGAATATTTTGGTTCATATAGCATTCTCCTGATTTATATAAACTTTTTTATTTATTTATTTTATAATTAAAAAATAAACCTGGGTTTAAGTACATTTCAGATTTCTGTTCTGTCAAATATGCAAATTAGTGTTTTTTAATTAGATAATGCATACTTTGCTTATTTAAACATAATGCAAAATTTAATTTATTAGTGTAGGCTACTGCAATTATTTAACTGGGGATGTATGGTGATATCTATTAGTAACAATTTTAACCCTATTCAACTACTATCAGAAAAATGGTTGACCTAAAATAATTGATTAAATTAAGATTTTTTTTTTAATAACGTAGCTATTACACGGATATTTGACAATAATTTTGAACCAATGTGTTTTTGTTCAGATAGGCTACTAGGATGCCAGCTCAACTGCGCCTTCTCACGGTACTACACAAAAAAATGGACGTTATGTTAGACATAATAAGGGATAGTTGTCACAATGAACAATAAATATGACTTCTGTAACTTCGGTATAGGCACATACCTTAAACTCGTGACTATTAAACATTTGCACCTGGAAAAACGATGCTTTGTGCACCTACTGACCTTTTGTGACAACATACCCCAACATACCTGCAACTAAATAACATTTACATGCTTTGTGGCATAATTTAGACAGTAAAACGATAATAGAAAAGCAAAAATGTACAGCCATTGGCCAACAATTACAATAAATTAAATGCATTTATATTGGAATTTTAGTTTTGAGGACAGAATTCTCAAAAATATTCTAATATAGGAGGGTTTTGAACTAGATGCAGAAAACAAGCATTTGTGTAATTGGACATTTTTAACTTTCTTTGAATGTAGTGCTTTTGTTGCCTGAAGAAAATCATTGACCACTGGATGGCAGCATAAGTCCATTTAGAATGATCCACTAGGTAAGAAATGTTTTTGTTATGTTGTGACGTACGGGTATAGGCCTATGTTTAAGGATATAGGTATAAGTCTGTCTTGGTGTTTTGAACATATTTATATATAATAATTATATCCCTCATTATATTAATTAGGCTAATTCTTCAATATCATAGCAGTTTGTTGAAAACTACTCATCTATCATCAATAAAACAAAAATTTCCACACAATGCATCGCCACTCTCCATTTTATTCAAAACTATATTTAACACACAACATCCGTATGCTCTTTATTCTATAGTTCTAATCAACCATTTAGCTTTTTATGGACTTGACAGGAAATATACAGCAACATGAAAAAAACTAAGCATTTTAAAAAAGGCAAACAAATATAAGATCACAGTTTCCAGCCGAGTACATGTGAGTCCAACCTGTGTCTATAGCATGTCTTCAAAAGATTTACAGTTTTCAAAATGACTCAGTTCTGTATGTCATTGCAACCGTAGGACTGTAAACATTCAGTCCATTTTCCTACAATTAATAATCAGTAGCAGCTACATATTATTTCTATTTATAATTAATGTCAGCAAATGGCAATAAAAGGGTCAGTGGATGAACTATAGCAGAATAAAAACCAATAAACAAATCTCATAAATGCATAAGAATGTGTGTTCAGTTAGAATTTAGCTGCTGAGAAAACTCAAATATCTGCTGTAACAGCTGCTGAAACACTCAGTCTTCTCATACATAAAGATGTGTAAAGCAGCTAAACATCATTTTCTTTTGATATTTACAGTTTGACATATTTTATAATCCATTTTTTAGATGCTCACTTTATATGAGGAGCCCAAAAGTATTTAATCTTGGAATCCTGCCCATGTCATACTCAACTTTTTCATTAAACAAAGCGTAATGAGCTTCTGTCTGTTCATCAGATGAATAATTTACTAACATTCATTTCTGCTTAAAATCAGTTCTGTGTACTGTCATGACCCTGTCCATTTTAACACTCTTAAGGTTTAAATCTTGCTGCTTGTATTCTAGCACATGTAACAAATGCTGATCACCAACATACCAGTGCCCTCCACATAGATTCACATTTCAGATAATTATTAAAATAACGAAAAAGCGATACAAAAAAATGATTATCATATATTTTTGTCAAGGTAAAACTCTCCTGCCAAATCAATTTAACAATCGGTATGAGCTGCAGACAGGAGACAAAGCACAAGAACAAAATTACAGTAAAAGGTCAAAAGAAGTTTGAAAATGAAATATTCAAAAACAAACCTAAAATATTTGGACACTTAATCAACACTTCAAGAATGTATGAATTTTATTGCACAGACAGCAAAATAGCAAACCAAGCAGCAGCTTGGGGCTTTTTTCAGACATTTCTGTGAATGCCTGAAGATAAGTGTAGTTCATATTCTAATTATGAACATTATTCCAAGTTTGACAACCAGAAAGTGTCCAAATGCTTAAATACCATGCTTATCCTAAATTTATTTGAAATAAATGCCATTTAGTTTGATATTTTCTCATTAGAAGCAAGGAAATTCTTATATTTTTATGTGTATCTTAAGTGTTCATATATTTTTAGGGCTACTGTACATATACAAAACGCAAACACACACAAAATCCTTGGTTGGGGGTTGATTATGCATTTTCTACATCTTGGTCTCGCTGTCTCGTGGTTTCTCATTCTCATATTCGTTCTCCTGAGGGATCATCTGATAAGCTTTCTTCTTTACTTCATTCTCTTCTAGCACTGAGCTCCCCAACTCCACATCGCTGTTCTGAAGCTCATCTTTGGACAGGAACTCTATGATTCCAGCTCCTATAGAATCTCCCAGGACGTTAGTTGTTGTGCGAAGTCGATCACTGGAAGTGCAAAGGAAAAGTGAATAAAATAGGAAATGAAGAACCTATTTATTGAGACTGTAAATATCAGCGATACTTGTTTAATTGTCAAAAAGTTTCCTACTTTCATCTCAGTTTTCATCCTAGTTTAAAAAGAGGCTCTTTTAGCTGTGTAACTTGTGGGGATCTATCTGGAATGATTAATTTGGCCAACCTAATTACGTTTCTATGTTAAAACCAATTGAATTACATGAAATTCACAGAAAAAAAATGGAGCAAGTCTCATGGGAACTCATCAAAGTGTGTCACCTGGGTAGATAATGGGAAAAAAAAAAAAATATGAAGGGAGTCCCAAATAAGAGGAAAGATAAAGTGCCAAACGCAGTCACTTTTCATTCTTGTTTTGCCTTATTTTGCAAAATACTTCAATAAATATATTTCTGTACCGTTATTTCCTTTCAAACCAAATCAAGTCAAGATTCCATAAACGGTCACTCACAGGAACCAATCAACTGCAATGATGAGGGTGATGTCATCGGTTGGGAGTCCGACAGAGGTCAGCACAATCACCATTGTGACCAGACCAGCCTGAGGGATTCCGGCCGCCCCAATACTTGCAGCAGTCGCTGTGATACTGTATTATTAAAAAGAATATCAATCACGCTTAGAATCTTCATACAGTTTTCTTAATCAATTATTTATAGTATATTTCAAAATAACCCACCTAATTGTTATGATCTGCCCAAAGTTCATCTCCATGTTGTTGACTTGGGCGATAAAAATGGCTGCCAGGGCCTCATACAGCGCTGTTCCATCCATGTTTATTGTGGCTCCAACAGGCAGCACGAATCGAGTCACGCGTTTGTCGACTTTGTTATTCTCCTCAAGGCATTTGAAGGTAACCGGAAGAGTGGCTGAGCTGGGAGATTACAAAAATATGAACAAGTTAAATGAGAGTAAAATATTCCAGATTTCAGCAGCTTGACATTGTTGGACTTACCTGGAAGAGGTACCAAGAGCCGTGATGAGGGCCTGCAGCAAACCCGTGATGAAGATGAAGGGGTTCTTCCGAGTGATGACGAAGTACAATGTCGGTAGAACGATCATGCCGTGTATCATGAGGCCGATTATCACTGTAATCGTATACATGCCGAGCTGACCGCCCATTTCAGTGATGTCATCCATCTCCACGATTTTTCCAGCAATCAGAAAGAGGATACCAATAGGTGCATACCTGGGAATAGGGTATGGTGTTTAAAGATGCATTAACCTCCGTTCAGGTTCTGTTTTATTTTAAACTAGACAACCAAACAGTGGAAAAGAACCTGATTCAGATTAAGGTTTCCCAAAAGGACAAGCAACGAAAATGTAGTTATTCTTGAGGATGATTTTTGTTATTCGAAACAAAACAAGTCATCCTCATGAATGAAATTCCAATAAATAAATACCAATAAATTCTAGAAAATATTTATTGTGGTTTTGAAATGATAATGGTTAATATTTAAATATGTGTCTGGAATCACTCACCACATAATAATAGCAACAAGTCGCATGATGACCTCGTTGAGGGAGTCGAAGAAGTCTCTGAGAGCCTGTCCCTGTTCCTTCATATTCCCAATGATCAAGCCGAAGCACAGTGAAAACACCACCAGCCCGAGGGCATTAACCCCGTTGGTGGTGCCCGGGAGAGGGATCACTTCCTCTTGGGCAATCTCCTGGGTGGCGTTAGTTAGGTTGAATATCGAATCGTTCACGATCACCTTCACGTAAATGACCCTCTTGCCATATTGGGTCTTGAACTACAGGAGGAAGTAAAAAAAAAAGCAAGAATCTGATCAATCCAGTTTGTGTTATTCTGATGTAGGGATTTGGATTGCTAGAAACGTTCTACAGAAAGACTCTTTTTAATATTTGTAGAATATGTTTTTTTTAGATCTGGTTGACTACAGGGTGTCCCTGCGGAGTGTGTCCGGACAGACTGTGAGCCACCGTCAGGCTCTTCAGTGTCATTATCTTGCCATTTCTGTCCCATTATATCTGACTGTGGCACCATTACAGCTCTGCCAAAGCTCTCAGCCGGTCCAAACACAGCTGTGGGTCGAACGCAAGCCAGACTCTCAAAATGCTAAATGGAAAATGTCTATTCCTTACACGCTAAGTTAACTAGCTTGGGCCAGCAGGAGAAGAAATGAAACGTTGTCAAGACTTGTGAGCAGTATTGGTACAATTATAAATTCAAGGCCTCCCAAAAAAACATTTTGGATCCAAGTGTGATAAATTTGAAGTTTTTGTCCTTTGAGATGTCAACAAGTCTCATCAAATCTAATGATAAATTGACTTCCTTCTGAACAGGGAAACATATTAGAATATCACACCAAACTGCTTGTGAACTTTATTAGCCAAAAATATTAGATATCTATGACTATCTTGGCAGTTAAGTAGTTAATAATTAAGGAATTACTTTGAATAACCCAATAAAACAAACGTTTTTAACTTCTGCTATGGTGCACCACACGTTTGTAAATTTTTACCCTCAGAAAAAAATAAAATAAATGTAATCTGTTGGTGAGTACATTTATTTTTAAAGCTTTTTTTGTTACAATTTAGAGTTACGTGAAAATAATACATTATATACATTATTACCATTTTATATGCAATTGATTCAATGTTTTTTTTCTTTTTCTCTTTTTAAAATATTTTTTTATTTTATTGTTTTTTATCTTGTTTTAGTTTTTTTTGCCAAGAAACAACATTGTGTTTAGTATTAAATTAAATTTTTATTATAATAATGATGATTTTAGCCAAGAAAATGTAATCCTTTTTTTTTTTTTTTTTCATAATGTGTGCAACAGAGAGAGATAGTATTTATAAATATTTATGATTATCTAAGATGTATTTAATTTATTTATTTTTTAATAATAGGATCATGTGAAAAACATTCTCACCTGTTGAGTGCAGGCCTGAACCAGATTAGGAGGAAACATGTTTCTGCAAAAGAGTGTATATAATGAATAAAATCACTGGTTCATATCAGTATTTTGGAGTAAAGGTCATTGCACACTGAGTACGGAATTTTTGCACGTAAAAAATAAATACGACCTTACGTTGTGTCAATCACGTTTACTTTTGTTCAGGTTCGATTTTCTGCGTTTTCGCATCCGTAGCATGCATTTTGATAAGAAAGAATGGCGAATACGAAAAAACAGACTCGGTGTGCAATGACCTTAAGCGATGCACTACACCTGTCCATTACCTGATGAGGTCGAGGAAGGCATCGGCTGGGCTGATCTGCTCGATCTTCTGCTGTTTAGTGAATTCATCTTTTGAGCCTTTGCCCGGGTGAATAATCAGAACCATAATGATGCCGATAAACACTGCGATGAAGGTGGTGGTCATATAGTACATGACTGCACGCATGCCCATCTTTCCAGAGGCGTGACTGTCCAATGCTGCCATGCCTAGACAGAATGAATTAGAATTTAGCATTTCTTTCTATGAGAATGAACCAAAATCACATTTGAATAAATACATGATTACACGTCCCATCATTGCTGAAAAGCCCAGGTCTTGTACCAAGATTTTAATACAAAAATCTCACCAGAATTTGTACAAACATGAAGATATGTGGTGGTTGTGAATGATTTATGACTTAATCTTCACTTAGCTCAAAAGTACTATATCCCTTGACTTTAAAAGTCTCTTAGGATTAATTGCAATCATTGTGGAAGTCAATGGAGCAAAAAGGCTTTGACTTGCCAAAACAAATTAAGGTTTGAATTTTGAACAAGACAGGGGCCTTTTTGCAGCCCCGATCCCCAGAATAGAAATAGAAAGCAGCCATTGTTTGGTCCTCTCGTCCTCCTGGGGGCCCAAACTTCAGCATCTTTTAAAGTTCAGCCTCTCACTTCACAATTTCTTCTGTTCATACTCCATCTTTCTCAGCCATACTCTCACTCTTTTGATCTGCATTTGTTCATCTCTCTCACTCTCGGGCAGGACTGGGAAATTCCTCCACCTGCCCGTGTTTCAGCAGTCATGCCACCCTCTCTATGTCTCCACAGCAACAGCAAACAGTCTCCCAATGCACTTGTATCAAACTAAAGAAATGACCCATTTTGTGCAGTTACAAAGAAGTGAATAAACAAAACAGCCCCCTCTCACACCCAAGTGTGCCACAATTATAGACTAAATTGCCCAACAAATAATTATAATAAAAATGTAATACTAGCATCTGAATAATGATAATAATAACTATTATTATCATTGTTATTACTACCCAATTATAGTTTGTTTAGTTATATAAAAAAATAAAAAAATTAGTCTGAACGAAGTTTTCTCATTCTTCTATTTGTATGAAGTGAAGCAGCAGGGGTGGGAGGGGCTGAACTCGTCTTTACAACCTCTGCCTCATTCTCACTGCCACTTTTAATAGAAGCACAAAGAGGTCACTGTCTACAAACCAGAAAACGGTGCCCAGAGTAATGCTATGCTTCACAGAGGCACAGCTGTAACACCTGTTTCCTTGATGGTTTGCTTTTTCATTATAAGCAGATCTGACAGTAAAATTCTCAGGGCCTGGGATAAAATTTTTATAGGTAGATCCCATCAGCTCACACTCAATGAGCAGCTAGACTATTGAGGAACACATTGGACCTTCTTAACCCTCTGGTGCTCTTCGGTCACTTTTCACCAAATTTTGTTTTAAAAAGTTTTGAATTTTTAAAAATCACAGCTTCATCGGGATGGTACAAAACTTGGTGACTTTTATGGCATTTGGAATGTGAGCACACACAAAAAAATCGAGGGCTTGATTCGAGCAGGCTAAGTGGTCGTGAAAAAAATAGTCACATCTGTGGTCTTCGGTCACAAATGACTGACCAGGAAATTAATGGGAAACTGACAAAAACACAAAAAATCTGCAAATGATTGTGTGTACAATCTACAAATCTGCCACAATGCAGAAAAAGTACACAGCAATGATGGGGGGGACACTCTAAAACATCAAGAGTGCAAAACCAACACATCCACTCACACACACTCACGGACATACACACACACACACACAATTATTATATAAACACACACACACACACATGAACTGGTGAACACACAATTATACATATTCAAATAAATTGGTATGGCTATTACCAAATACCAAACTGAAATAAGAGGTTGAAATCAGATCAGACCCAGAAGGATTAAGCTCTGATATAACATTCCTGTTCATTTTTCTTACATTTTTGTGGAATGTTAATGTTTTGTGTAACAAAATGCTTTCTCTGTGTTCAGGTTTGACTGTAGTAATAATAATGAAAAAACTGACGCTTAAAATCAACATTTCAAACTCCCCCAAAATCTAAACCTTTACAAAAAGTTGTCTTTGAAAATGTCAAAATATATCTCCAAACCCACAACTTCATAAAAATAAGTATTTATGTCTAAAAACTATTTATAGGCCTTTTATATAAAGCTATATGGGAATCTATGGGCTAAGCCATGGAATTGTAGTTTTTCTTATTTTACTCCCACTAGATGGCACTAATCTGGCTTGAAAAATTGGATTTTAAAGGCATTGTCTCTATTTTAACATGAAATATTGCCATAATTGAAAAGTAATAGAAAATATTTGGGGAAAAAAGTATTATTTTTAATGGGAAAAATTTATCATAATTATTGCATAAATATTAATTAGTACCATGAAATTCTCTCAAAACACAAAAGAAAAAATATTAAACAAAAATATGTTACTTTGATTTTACTGGGGGGAAAAAAGTTAAATTTTAAGTGTCCGGTCACTTTTGACCATGAAGACCACAAGTGTGACTCCCAAATAAGGAGCACCAGAGGGTTAATCACATGGCCTGGGACAATGTCCAGTTGCTCCACCCCTTTTTCTTCTATACTTTCCATTAAGCGTTAAGATTTCCGGTTAAGACTTAAGACTTAAGTTCCCAGTTATTGCTGTAGATCGCTGTAACATATTTGATTTTAAATCTGCAGTCAAACTGTTGCATGCTACATTTCTGGCTAAAAAAAAAATCAAAACAATAAAATATCATACCTGTAATCAAACTTGAGACTAGAAGGGGAAGCACTAGCATCTGCAGCATACGCATCAATAGTTCACCAGGAAAGGAGAAATACTTCACTTCTCTGTATGACATTTTATATGACCTCAGAGCAAAACCCAGCGTGATACCTGAAAAAGAAGAAACAAAATGTGTTGAAAACTCTTTTCTGTCATAAATCAAAAGGCATCCATTGTCAAAGGGCTTTTTAGCTTTACAGCAAACTGGTGGTAGGTTGTTAGGTTGTACAGTAGATTTGACCAAGACACTAACTTCAGCTTAGATGACTTCTTTAGATGGTTAGAACAAATATCATACTTGAAAACTTCCTGAATGAATATAATTTTGCTAAACCGGGAGCACTGACCAAAGACCACAGCTCCAACGGTGAAGAGCACAAAAGCATTTCTTCTCAGAAAGCTCTTCACGTCATCTTTAGTGATGTCTTCCACTTTCTTCCTCGCCTTTAGGGAACGCAGGTGAATTCCCTCTCGGATCTGCTGCATACGATTGCGCGACCGTGGCTTCTCCCCAGTGCTTTTGGTCATGCTGGCGGTGTCACTCAACACACTCCGATCAAACAAGCTGGCCAAAAGAGACCCTGTACACAAGAAGAAGAAAAAATGAGACAAACTCTAGCACAATCTAGCACACCCACTGATCTAAATCCCAAATCCTTGACTTAAAATGGGAAAGACGGCAAAAAATAATGGAAAACCAAAATGCAACCTAAAAAAATGTGCAGTAGTGTAATTCATTGGAAACAATTAGTGAGCATACATAATTATAAGCATATTTTAAAATATATGATATATGCAAGTAAATTCCATGTAAATGGCAGCTTTTTTTACTGAAATAAAACTCTGTATATATTTATAATTTAAACTATATAACATGCAATTAAATTACTGGAATAAAAAAATTTATAAATATTTGAAATATATGAAATTACATTTTATGTAAATAATTTTTTTATTACTGAAAACTACAAAAAAAGAAATATATTCATACACGTTTTAAATATATATATGGAATTATATTATGCAAATTAAAGCTTTTTATTACTTTTTGTTACTATACATATAAAATAAAAATTTTATAGGCAATTAAATTATATAATATATGCAATTAAATTTCATTTTTTTATTCTACAAAGGAAAAATTAATTCATAAGACCTACAGTTATTTGATCTTGTACCTTGTTGCTGAGGTCCAACAATTAAGTGTGAACCGCATAAATCTCTCTGTGTATTTAAATTCTACAGAATGCAAATACTGTCATTTATAATTAATCTGATTTCAAGGTAAATGGTACTAAAAAAAGAAGAAAAAAAGCTCCATAGCTACAAGTAGCTGAGAGAAGAAGAGCTGCTTACCTGCTTCCAGAGAGCTCTTGTGCTGAGAGATGCCCTGAGTGATCAGAGTTAGTCAGTCTGTGCTGGGAATTTAATAACCTTCCACCAGTAAGAAGCTCCTGATGCTCAGGATCTCTGAAGGGGAGGAGCATGTTAACTCCAAATAGGAGATGCGCAAGACACTTCAAAGGGGGGCCCAGTGGTGGTACAGTACATGATGTAATGGTAGGGGGGGTTCTTGCTCGATTCTCACTTTAAAATAAATGAAACTGTTAGAATATACCAACCAATTAAAAAAAAATCAGTTCAGTTTCAAAGGCTAGTTAACGTCACTCCAAGGCTAATTTTGTACAAATGTTGTCAACCTTCCAAGCTTCCTTTGAGGGCATATGTGAGGTGAACCCAGTCGTGTTTCTGTGACATCCAACGCTAAGCATTCAGAACTCACATCGTGTTTGACATTTAATCCTGAAAGACGGTTTCAATGGTTGAGAACGAACTCGAAGCGAGGAATAGCGCTCTCGGCAGGTCTTTGGACTATTCAGATGACACTCGTGATGGGCCAGACTTCCTGTGGGGTGAGTTGTTTCACACACTCACCTCTCCCACAGGCCCCTCAACCAGACCTTCCCTCATTCAGTGTGTGAACCGCTCACGTCCCAGGAGGTGACGTCACCGCCAGGAGTGATTTAAACCAATTAAAGCTTGTATTCATCGTGCGCATATCAGGTGACAAAATATTTTGGACATATTTTATTCTTTTGGATTTCATAGTGTAGCAAATTTAACAACAGGGCAACAAATATAAATAAAAGAACATTCATATTTTAAACCCAATTGCCTTAAAATATTTTACTTTATTTTATTGGACAATAAATATAAAAATAGGGTGACAAATAACCTATAAAATATTTTGGACACGATTTCCATCAAATATTTAGTTTTATTTTATTTTATATAAAAGTAAGGCCTGTAAGATTTTTCAATATTTTTTAAAGAAGTCTCTTATGCTGAGCAAGGCTGTAGTTATTTAATCAAAAATATAGTAAAAACTAATAATAACAGTAATAACTGTTGTCTATTTTGATGTATTTTAAAATGTAAAATACTCCTGAGATACGAAGCTGAATTTTCAGCATAATTACTTCAGTCTTCAGTGTCACATGATCCTTCAGAAATCATATCCCCAGTCGGTGCTTAATAATCATATCTATATTTATATATATTAATACTTTTATATATTAATTTTTATATTAATATTTTGGTGGAAACTGTTATGCATTTTTTCAGGATTTATAATGAATAGACATGTAAATATTTTGCAACATTATAAATGCTAAATTAATTTCATGCATCTTTGATGAATAAAAGCATTCTTTTTGAATGGTAGTGTAGTTGCTTTTGCAACGTTTGCGATATTGTGTATTTTAGCTGGTCTGGAATGTTGACCAATCAGCATCCAGGGCTGAAACGATCCATTTTATGATGTCATTTTTATTGGATTGCTCATTGACCCAGAGGCATATGAAGGTTTTACATGTATCTCCAGGCCTGAGTTCATGTGAATGATGTTATGATGTAGGCCTAGATCTCTGTCCTTTCTCAGAGTAAGTTGGTCCTCTTCACTGGGCTCTTGGAATGTCTCTGCTTTTGTCCGGTCTCTGTGAGAGTAATCATAAACAGTGCTCGCCTTGAATGTGTAATTTGGACCAAACACTTCCAGACCAGTAACCCCCCTCTTCCTCATCACCCACCCGTTCTCTCTCTCTCACTTCCCAGCAGACAAAAGAAATGAAGCACAAAAGACGCTTTCAGCCTTCTGCTTACAGTTGTGAGGGAGAGCATTTGAAGACTGGTAGATTTTGGGGAAGCAGGGCAGTTGGGTGAGTGCACTGGGTTCCCAGAACTTGTTGAGTCTGAGAGTTTGGATGGAATAGAGCCGCAGCGCCCGAAGGTATTGGTTTTACAGTCTATATGAAACAGCTGAACTCACTCAAAACATCTGATAGCACTCGTTTCATGCACATTTTCCTCTGATGTTCAACCATCAACTGCCAGTGAAAAACTATAACGGCCATCTTTCATTTCTAAATTATTATTATAAATATTTTTAAAGAAGATTTTGTGAATAAATTTGTTCCAAAATTTATTTATTTATTTAAAAAAATACAAATATACACATATTTTATTTCATAATCGGTGATTTAATGGAATTTATTTAACTATTAAGTTAACAAAATTTCTTTCTTGGAGATCCTGCATTCATTTATTAATTACTATTTTGTTTAATTAAATAATATAATGTTTTATACATTTTCTTTAAATAAATGCAAATATTTTATTTCATAAATGTTATTTTAATTAATGTATTTCTCTATTTATTTATATTTGCATTTAATGCATTTTAATAAAAATATTTATTTTAGAAATGTTTATTTTATTAGTAAAAACAAATCTTGGTGTTCCTGAGTCTCTACAATTTGTTCTAAAAAATCCTCTAAAATTCTTTTAAAATGTTAAATTAAACAAAATACAATTTGTCAGGATCTAATCAAACCTTGGTATTACTGGTGAACTACAAGAAATGATTGTAGAAACTATTGATATACAGTAAGAGCTAGTATTGTTTCTATATCTGTCTGAAGGTCTACATGGTAGATGTGTGAGACCTACTGTGTCTTTACTCAGAAGAAACACATCCCAATTTGTTCTCCATTCAGTCGCATAACGAAAATCTATAGATGTTTTCTTTTTAAAAGTATTTTAAAACACCATTTTATTCACCATTAGACGAAATAAGTTGGCTATAATCTATCCCCGTCATAAGATAAAAGTGTCAGGATGACAGAAAGAAGGGTTTTCCAGCATCTCTGCGTTGAGGGGCTTTTAGAGACCCACTGTGATGAGCAAACTCAGTGTGTCTGCCGGCATCAATGGCTTATCACCCAGCAACCATTCAAGCCATTAGCAGAGATTCTGCTCATTCCCCATGCATTCAGCAGGTCTACAGGGATGCCGCTTTGTGCAAAGAGGCTCTTTGCCCTCACAAAACAAAACTTCATATAGAACAAAACACCAGATAATCAAAATGGAAGCAGGAAGAAAATAATCCATATATGTCACTGTGTCTTTATTTATGAGAGTTTTATGCAAAATACTTGCTCAAAGAGTTGGTTCTGTGGTAGAATGTGTTTACAGTTTTACAGTAATTAATGCCATTTAATTTGGATTTTGAATTCATTTGGAAAAAAAATAGTTTGCATTATTCTTTCTGTCTTGAAAACAAAATTAATTTTGTAATTAATTAAATACATTTTCTGTTCTTTATTATTTATTTAAAACTAATTTAATTAGAATACATTTAAGAAATTTTATTTTATAATGGTATAAATGTTATTTCTAATCTTAATTAAATAAAAATGTATTTTCTCTACTATCCAAGGCCATCATCTGAATATACACTGATCCAAAAAATGAATAATCTTTAGCATAATATTTTATTTTCCAGAGAACAAACTAGATTAAAATGAATATTTTCTATATTATATTTTTTATTCTTTAAATTAAATCTAATAGTATAATTTTAGACTAAATGTTTTTAAATAAATGTTATTTAATTTTAATGAAATTATAAAAAATGCACATTTTCCCTAACCCTATCTGAGGCCAGTTAATATCTGAATATACACAATCACAAAAATTATTCATTTTGAATAATACTTTATCCTCCTTAGAACAAACTACAATAACTCAAATTTAACTACATGTTAATTTATTTAAATATATGTTATTGCAAATTTATTTGAATTCTTATTTATTTTAATGTTATTTTTGTGTTTAAATAAAAATGTCTTTTCTCCACTATCTGAAGCCAATTAATATCGAAATATATACAGATCCAAAAAATGAATAATTTAATAAAACTTTACACTTCTGAAATCAAACTAGATTAACTAAATATAAATACATTTAAATGTTTTATTTATTTATTTTAAGACAAATATTTTATTTCAGAAATGTTTTTATTTATTTTATTTTTAAATTGAATGAAATTAACACTTTTTTTCTTGGAGCTCCTGTGGTTCATTCAAAGAGGGCAAAAAGGAATTTCCAAGCCTGTAATTCTGGTGAACTTGAGTGGACATTTCCCTCTTCACATGACCTCCCGATGACCTCTCTGTGACCATGAGCAATCACTCCCCCATAACCATATTCACACCACCATGTTGTTCAAAGAAAGAAAATCACTCTGAAAGCTTGGAGCTGCCTGTTTTTTCAAGGCTGTTTGGGGGGACAGAATCAAAAGGAAACAAAAGACCCTTCCGAGTTCACACACTTGGGAGTGGTTCAGCAGCCAGTCACAAAAGGAACTAAAGACGTTAACGGCACTAATATGAAGCAGATCCATCTTAATGAAGTCAAATTTGCTTAAAAAGAACCTTAAGTGATGATTTTTCCATTATCTTAAACAGGAAACGTTCATATTGTTCTGACAAAGGTACTTCATTCTTTCATTAATATTAATAGAATGTTCTAAATCTTTCTGAACGTATTAACTTTCACTTTTAAATGTTACTTGTTTCAGATCCTTCCATTCAAAAGTAACATTGACATTTTTTGTTAAAAATAGGCTAAAGTTATGTTACATCACCTCTTAAAAGTTTTATACAAAAGTAGCCAATATGGAAGCCCGTTTCTTCTACAGAATTTAAAAAAAAAAAAATCAAAAAGGTAATTGCGAATTTTTATCTGATAATTCTGAGTTTATACCTCACAATTCGGACTTTGTTTCTCTCACCTCCGAATTGCGACTTTCCTAGCCAATCCGAGTTTACATCCAAAAAAAAAAAAAAAAATAGTTTAGAGTTTAGAACTCCCAATTATGAATTATAAACTCAGAATTGAGAGATAAATAAAAAGGAACAGCTTCCATAAGGCAGCTTGACTGCATAAAACTGAACTTGGCCCAGGCTACTTCTGGATTTATGTAGCCTAGCCTAGTTGATGAAACATTTAAAATAAAATGGAGGTAATTATCTTCGATAGAAAAGACCGTGACGCATAAAGACGGAAGTTAATAGCCCATAAATTTACATTTAATCGTCAAGCCTGAGTTTTTCACCAAAATAAGTGGGCTTTTTGAAGGGGCCAAATTCAGAGGGTTCTCACCCGAGGCATTATATCTGTTCCACTCCCATCACCCTAACACTCATTCTTCTATACAAACTCAAAAGTTTGAATATGTGAGGACTGTTAACATGCAGAGAGGAGCAGCATTAGTATTCCTCTCAGACAGCATCGGCCAGATCCTCTTTCACAGCTGCTCTCATAATAAAAGTTAACAAAAATTCTTGGTCTGATCAAAATGTCGATTCTGAGCGAAAGATCCGAGAAATGTGACAACGTAAGAAATGTTGCCTGTTTCTAATTTCGGTGATGCCACTTGCTTAAGATACAATGTGGGATCAGATGGTTAAAGTTAAGGAGAGAGACACACAGGACGGTTTAGAGGAAAGTTTCCAGCTAACAGGAATTCCCGCAGGGAGTTTTGAAGTGAATGCCAGAAACTCATAAAGAACCAAACATGAACTGACTGAAGAGGAACACCCCACCCAGCACCAGAGGTCATTTGGACGTCGTTTTTTTGGGCTAAATCAAGTCATGGTCTTATTTTAGACCAAAAACCGACGTGAAAAATTGGTCTTTGTTTGGTGCATCTGATTTAGCACTCTTGGCTGTAAATGAGTTAAGGATGAGACTTCTCTCACTGCTTAACCCAACCTGAACTAGCTTACTGGTCTTAGAGGATTTAAGCAGGTTTCCCATCCTTACCTGCTGAAAAGTGATCAAAACCACTCTAAAACCAGCCATAGACCAGAATTATTAAAACCACAGTAAATAAATAACATTGCAAAAATGAGTTTATGCAATTCAAAATTCATTCATTTACAGCACACATAAACCTTTCAGAACCAGATGTAAAACCAGACATGATTTATCTATTCTCACAAATGGGTCGCCACTATGTGGTCACATTGAGAACAGCAGTGTCATATTCACTATAACGGTTCAGTGCCTACCTCGAGTCCAGTGTCCTCCTCTCTTGCTCTTGGTCTGGTGATATCTGCAAGAAACTGGGGGGGGGGAAACACATCACAGGTGAAAATATAACACATTAACAAAATGGATTTGCATTTGCAAAACAATTTTTCCAAAATATTCATGTCAAAAGTGCATCAGTCAGAAAAGGTAAAAGCCGAATGTCAAAACTACAACTTTGTACATATAAAAGCATTACACCATCATTATACAGGTTTCATTTCATTTTTATTATGACAAATGTACAAGATAGTAAATCATATGAAAGAAATTACAATACAGTTAACAAAAACATCCAAAAGAGGAACAGACGAACACAAAGGACATTTCTAAGAGCTAAAACCAGACGGCATCTGTCCATCTGCTGTCAAACTACATCAGCCAAATATCTTCAAACACTGATGTCGGCATCCCTCATGACATAATATCAAATTAAACTGATTTTTTTATGTGAAATACAAATATATACTGTGTCAATATAGGCTAGGCCTCGATTTCAAGTGGATGTCTGTACCTTTGATTTTTAAATTACACAAGAATTGAACACCGGCCCAATACTGTTAATAGACCACCTAGACAGAAATGCATTGTGGTCTAGTACCTTAATGATGCTCTTGGTCTTAGCATGTTTAAAACTATATTTGTAAAAAATCAGGGAGGTTTTATTCTCAAAATCTGATGCCCTAATGCCGCAAGAGCAAATGAATCAGACTAGAATATATGTGCATGCCAAGCATAAACATTAATGTACAAGACATTTTTACACCGCTTTTGTCGATCAGTGCTGACATCGAAACAATTACACTGTCTTTTGGGCTTTATATCAAATGCTTTTCCTCGGAGAACAGACCATTCTTGGAAATGTTTTAGCAACCAGTGGCAATAGGACAGAGACTGAAAACCCTCAAAGAAGACCAAACTGAAATAAACGCATGGAAATAAGACAGACGTGCCCACTTTGGAGTGGTACAAATGTACCTACAAAACAAATTATAAACAGCTGCAATCATAAAATGACTGCTATGTATACTTTAAATGATTTAAAAATGCTTCTAATATGTTACAGCAGAAAACTACAGATATACACACCAGGATAATGCAAGATCATACAATGTTTCTCAGACGTGTTCTTGCATCTCAGAGGGGCGTCTCACGTCACGCTGCTCTCGGAAAGGTCGGAAATCATTCGAATGTCACCAGCAACATGAATTTCGGTCTTTAAAAACAGACAAAACCAGGAGATGATGAATCTCTTCTTGCATGTCTTGTAAGAAAAATGTATTGCTTTGTAATTGATGGAGAACAAACAAATCATACACATCATTAGTATGCTTACAAAACTACAGGAAAATGTTACAATGATTATATTCATATAAAAAAATATTAATATTAATAAAACACAGACATAAGCAGGACATGATGGGCAAAGAAGAATCGCTTTGATGGAATATCTGCACTAAAATGAGATGAACAGCACTAAACCTCAAGGAATCCCTCCGAGAAACAAACTGCACATGTGGGTGCGAGTCCTCAGCATTTTATCATCCTCGAGTGGAAGGTTTGGCATTTGATGCATTGAAAAGCTGCCAGAGTAAATAGTGTTTGAATTCAAATCAAAATGTGGTGCTAAAAGAGTTCAAAGCAATAGAATTGGATGCAATGTTAGCAAGTTGGCATAACTAAATGAGCAAATTTTCACCATTAGACATCTTCCAGGAATCTTTTGCTCTAATGGTGTGAGCAGCTGTATGACCAAGTGATAGTTTCAGGTACAAATTCTATAATAAATAGTATAACAAAAAGCTTATAATGACATCACTTAATAAAAACATTTATTTTTTCCCCTCCAAATGACACTATGAAACCAATCGGTAGAAATTCAACTTCCACTCCAATTAGATTATAAAAGACTAATGTTAAAAATGGCCTCGGAGTGGAAAGGAACGCTAGCGTTGTGTGGAACCTCACTGAAACGAAGGCTCCGCCCCCTATGCACTGACTCCACCCACTTCCGTTTCGCTCTGAAATGTGCAACTGACAGCAGTGGAGATCAAAACGCATGTAAACTCGACAAATGTCTCTACGTCAGACGTGTGAGCATGGCTGTGTGATTAGTGTAAAAAGAGGTTTTAGAGGTTGTTTCCAGAGAGGGTTTGTTTGAGAGCGATTGCTCTTATTGAACGAAAACAATACTGTAGAGGGAATATCTCGGGGAGTCTCTCAGAAGGGTTGCGATCCCCTTCCCTTGATACTTTTGCTCAGTAAAATATTTACAGCTATTATTCATGTGCCACCTGATCTGTTCTGCTGGCACGTTGAACAGGGACTGTTAACGTGATCCGTGATGAAAACAGGATGAGGGTCGGAAAAAAAGGAGAAAAATGAAAAAAAAAGAAAGAAAAAGAATACCAAGTTATAACTGTTCACTGTTGCATACATAGTCTACCAGGTCTGTGACGCCCAAAAGGTCGTCTTCATCTTCGTCCGGCGCAACAATCTCCATGCCATTCGGCGCTATGGATACTGCTGATGGGGCGTTGCCGCTTTTAGCCGTCACTCCCACCCCAGGTCGTGGCATGAGACCCTCCAAACCCTTCATTGGGTTCTGTCCGTTAGTTGGAGGAAGCTCCACCAAGTTGTAGTCCAGTGGACTTGGCCCTTTGCCAACAGTCTCCTCTGTCTCTTTCTCCGACGGGCTCTTCTTCACCTCCTCTTCACTCTCGCTGTCGTCAGAGTCGATGCGGTTCACACGCTTCCGGATGGGCCGCTCCTCTTCCTCGGATTCGTCCGAATCGTCATCATCATCGTCATCCTCTGACTCCCTCCGGCGTTTAAGGGACAGGCGTCTTCGACGTTTCCTGGATTCTTCCTCAGATGAGTCTGCTCTTATCTTCTTGGGCTTCCGGTTTTCTTCATCAGATTCAGCTGACTGGAAACTAACTGGAGGAGCAAAAGACATTATGCATTAAACTCACATTTAAGACAGCATTTTAGGTCATAGTTTGACATATAACCCAAACAGATTAATTGACCCATATGTAAAAATACATACTATAATTAATGTTTGGTATCAGTGAGATTTCTTATATTGTCAAAAGAAGTCTCTTCTCCTCACCAAGGCTGGATTAAATTGATTAAAAATATAGTAATAACAGTAATATTGTGAAATATTATAATTTAAAATATGTTTTAAATTTGAATGTATTAAATATAATTTATTCCTGTGATAGTAAAGCTGAATTTTCATCAGCCATTACTCCAGTCTTCAGTGTCACATGATCCATCAGAAATTCAATATGCTGACTCAAGAAGAATTTCATATTGTCAATTTTAAAAAACAAGTTATACTGCTTAAACTGTGATTTTTATTGTTCAGAATTCTTCGATGAATAGAAAGTTCAAAATTAAAAAAAAATTTACCTGAAGAATAATGTTTTTGTAACAAATATTTAAGGTCACTTTTGATCAATTTAATGCATTTTTGCTGAATAAAAGTAATAATTTCTTTAAAACAAACAAACACAAAATAAATCTGATTCCAAACTTTTTGAATGGTAAAGTATACCATGTACTTATCAGTAATCCAGGTTTCTATATATAGCTACCAGCTATTGAAAAACCTCTATCGGTCAACCATAGAATAATTCTAGCAATATTATATAGGAGACTGATAACATCACGGTCATATTTAGAAATCAAAATTATATACTGTTTGAGCCTTATGCTGTTAAAATGCATAGGTTTAAACGGCACTGACCTTCGCTGTCGGAGCTGGAAAGACGTCTGCGTTTCTTCTTTTTGTCTTTGTTGGTGCTGGCCTGTGAGCCGTCAGAATCAGAGCTTTCACAGTAATTCACCTCTTGCTTACGACTCCGATAGGACCGCCGACAGCGGACGTCCAGATCACTGTCACTGAATTCACTAGAGCCTTCCGTCGCTGCACGCAAACCCCCCCAAACACACAAACAAAAACAAGACAAACAGAAATATATCAGTGAACAAACAGTAAACCGTAAGTACAGTATAAATAATGTCTACATTTTTTTTTATCAATAATATTTTTACCTTTCAGAAAACATTATTTTCAAATTTAGATATTGTATCAGCTTTTACTTTTAATTAATTATCTAAGACTCTTAATTTGTCATTTTTAAACAACCAAATAAACAAAAAATAAACAAAAGAATAACATTTCAGAATACATAACAGGGTTGTATATTTAGTATATATATTTTTTTAAATGCCTCACCCATCTCCTCTTCCTCCTCTTCATCCGTTTCCAGCTCCTCCTCATCAGAGTATCCTTTGGGTTTGCGTCTTCTGCGCAGCGGCTGTCTCCTCCTCCGCGGGCGGTCAATATCGCTCCCGAAGTCACTGTCCTCATAGGATGGGACTTCTGCTTCACTCTCCGCGTCATTATTAGAGGCCACAAACTCCTCATCCTCTGAACTGTTGACCAATCAGAGCAGAGTAAGTGTTATTTCATTGACAAGACTGATTCTCTTGAATTAAAAGCTGTTTAACATTACCTGTCGCTGAGACGGAACTCGTCTTCACTCTCTTCCTCGTCCACGGTGCTGTCGCTGTCTAGATCGTTGAGACGCCGCCGCTTCTTCTTCTGAGCTGCACTGGTTCGCCGCGGTCGCCCGTTCTCCTTTCCATCCTCCTGTAGGATGGTGGACATGTCCTTCTCTCTGTGGCCTGTGATGTTCGCCATATCCTTCCCCCGGCCTGCTCCTGTGTATGGACATCTTTGATCAGTCTAAACTTCCATATCCAAGCTCAGATATCAACACTAGTGTGGTGTATGAAAATGCTCCTCTACCTCCACCTTCTGCCTCTTTAATGTCTTCCTCGATTGCCTCTTCAATCGCTTCATCAAACTCATCAAATCTGACAAAAAATGTAACAATAAACAGTGAATAACGACTATGTATAAACAGCATAAGATAATAATGAGTAAGTAGACTGACATACCTGTAGCTTATGTATTTCTTTGCCCTGGTTGATCTCCGTCCCCAACCTTTGCTCTTCTTCACATCTTTCTTCTCTTTCACCACCACCTCCTTTTCTTCCTCCACTTCCACCTTCAAAAAGTATATATGTATAACTACAGAGTGGTGTAGGAAAGATTTTTTTTTAAGAAATGAATACTTCACTTTAGCAAGAATGCATTAAATTGATCAAAAGTGACAGTAAAGAAATTTATAATGCAATAAAGGATTTCGATATCACATAAATGTGTTTTAACAAATTGTTTTTTAAACTTTGTTCAAAGAATCCTGAAAAATTAAATCAAAAAGCAAAATAAATAATTGACATTAAATGTTCATATTAAGAATCCACAAACTTCAATAAGCACTGTGGGCACTTACGGAGGGTGTGATGATGTTCTCTACACTGATGCCAACATACACCAGTCGCTCTTTCCTGTGAGAGAAGAATGACAATGTTTCTGACACAATAGATTAACAGACTGATAAAGGTTAACTGGATTCATTTGGGAACTTTTCTGCAACTGGTTCAAAATAATTCACTTGAGGTGGTCTAAATATCTCTTAACTCACCTTCGCTCTGCACGTTCTTTCTTTTTGAGGGAGGCATCCAAATTCTGCAATTGCTCTTCGAGCCTGTCGCAAAGTTGCTTCTGCAAGAGAAATGAAGAGCATCAGCATTTGAATAGCCAGAATTGTACCTTTCTGTAAAGGGAATCCTGAAATCTAAATGGACTCACATGCTGGCAGGGGGGGCAGAACCATTCCCCGTCTGGAATGATCATGAGCGGAGGCCGCAAACAGGCAGTGTGGTAACCGCTGTCACAGGAATCACACAGGAGTATCTGGGGGAACGGAAATGAGAGGTTAAAAGCAGCACTTCTGACTGTGAGATGATGAAGATATTTTGCAGAAGAGTGTCGCACCAGCTCGGGATGGTTGGGAAGGCCACAGTGTTTGCAGGGGTCGTCATTGGGTTCATCATCTTCTGAGGAAGAGGTAGAGGAGTCAGAGCTGTTCCGCTCTCGTTTTCGGTTTCTCCTTCTTTTCCTGGTCTTCTCCACCTTAAAGTCTTCATCGCTGTCGTCCTCCTCTGTCTCCTCTTCCTCACTCTCGCTCTCCTCGTCATCATCGTCGTCGTCAGAACTTTTCCTTTTACGTCTCATGCGAGACCATGGCTGTCGTTTCCGACGTCTCCCCACCTGTTGATTGACGAGTTGCAATATTAATAACCTTCAATTATGAAATCTCTACCACTCAAAAGGTTGTGATTTTTTAAATAAATTAATATTTTTTCAGTAAGGACCCATTAAATTGATCAAAAGTCACCGTAAAGACATTTATAATGCTACAAAAAACAACAAAGAAAACATTATTTTAAATTGTAATACTATTGCACAATGTTACAGTTTTGTTTTATTATTGTGTTATGGCCAATAAATCGCAGATATAAATTCTACACTATTTTACCTAAATAAATGGAAAATAAAACACTAAAAACTACAATGAACCATTGTATTGCTACAAGTGAATATAGGCATCACAACATTACAATGTACAGCAGGGATAGGCAACTTCGGTCCTGGAGGTCCAGTGTCCTGCAGAGTTTAGCTCCAACCTTAATCAAACACACCTGAAGAAGCTAATCAATGTCTTCAAGATCACTACAAATTTACAGGCAGGTGTGTTTGATTAGGGTTGGAGCTAAACTCTGCAGGACACCGGCCCTCCAGGACCGAAGTTGCCTATGACGTAGAGTATGCTGAATTAATATTTTCTGAGATTTGCTAAAGATAGATTTAACTGTTATAATCATGTTTTAAAATATTCACTTTTAAGTGATCATTAAAAAAAAAAAAAGAGGCAAAAATAAATTATAAAATTATAAATTATTTAATGAAATTAATAATTTTTTATGCCAAAAATCATTAGGATATTAACCCTTTCACACATGAATTATTAAATGACAAAGTATTTTTTTTTTAAATGTTTGGTTTTTACCTTTAAAAATAAATTTTATAAAATAGTTTTTTTAAATATTTACTACAAAAAGGGTATGAATAAGAACATTAAATAACAACAAGCTATGTCATGACAGCACAGAAAAGTGAAGTCAAACAAACAAACTGTAAGAGTGTGTGTCTATGGGACAGGGCTGTGAGGGGCTATTCATACACATGTGAGCACAAATACAAAAACACACAAGCACACACACCCTCCCACCACACATTCGAACGCAATCATGCACACATATATCTGCACTCATACAGTATACATGCCTACACTTTCATATGACTTAAGTGTTTCCCCTGCCATTATATTAGGGGATCAAGCGTGTCAAATCTGTAAATATTAAACCACAAAAAAAGACTATTTCACATGAAATCAAAATTGACTATATATATTTTGTTAGCGCACATTGCTATTTTTGTGATGAACAATTCATCCATGCAAGTCAATCCACATTTTTTTTTTGTTTGTCTTCATAATCTTTAATCCAAATCTGAAAATGATGGGCCTTCTCCGATGACATCAGTTTGACAGCTTGGCCATGAGCATGACATCTGACACCACGCCCCTCCATCAGTGTTCATTTCTGAATGAAACGCCTACTTTACTACATCCAATCATTTCGCAGTAGAAGAAACAAGCCATGCCCTCTATTTTCCTCATTCAATATTCTGTTTCTGTCGGAAGCACGCCGCATTACAGAAGTAAAAACTGTCGCAAACTTCCAATTCATGCGGACTTTAAAAATAAATACTGCGTGCCTGTGTTAATGAATGGCGGAGACGCGTGGTTTTGTTTACGACACACACACACTGAAGCGCGTGTTATGCTCGCTGTGATTTCAACGTCTGTCGTCTCACTAAATGAAGACATAAATAATAATAATAATAATAATTTGTCACATTTATATTGCGCTTTTCTAGGTACTCAAAGCGCTTTACATGAAAGGGGGAATCTCCTCAACCGCCACCAATGTGCAGCATCCACCTGGATGATTGCGCCAGAAAGCCCACCACACACCAGTTTATTGGTGGAGAGGAGACCAATCAGTGTATGGGGATGATTAGGAGTCACTTCATCAGCATTTCACCATTTCATTTGAGTAAAACTAGCCTCATATCACACAGAAATTTAAAGGTATTCACAGTACCCCCGTCAAAATAAACGTTTGATTTAACTTGAAGACACTGTGCCAGAAATATTGTTCAGTAGAATGTACATAATACTAATACTATTAGTACTACTACTAAAATTATTATTATTATATTTAATTTTTAAGGAATAATCACACAACATTTCTTCCATGTTTTATTGTTAATAGTAAATTTGTTTGGTTTGCCAAAAAATAAACTGTTTAATTTTCAGTAATAAAAAGATAATTTAATTAAATTAAAATTAATGTATTTTGCCTTCATTTGATAAACAGAAAAATGTAAATACACAACACAGAATTTCTGAGGGAAAAAAAAAAAACATTTCATAATTTTTTAAGAATACATTTGAATAAATTAAGTTGTTTTTATGCATTGAACTGATTAGACATGCTAAAACAGAGAATTTGTTAACAATAAAACATGGTGAGAAAAAATAAAACATTTCATAGGGCCCTAAGCATGTAGTTATTTTTTTACTTTTAATACACTGATGTGAAATTGTTTAAGTTTCATGATTTTAATTAATTAGACATTCTCTTTGATTAAAAAAATTTAATTTGACCATTAAAAAGGAGTCAAGAACCCCCCCCCCCCCCCAAAAAAAAAAACACAAACAAACTGTAAACGTAGGGGACAAACTGAATATAGACTGTAAGCACTGATCAAATCGGAAGACTATTTAATATTTCTGTTCAATAAAAACATTTAAGTGTAAATTATATCATAATTGTAATAAAACATACACTTATACATTACAATTATACCCTTTGGTGCATGACGTCCACTGTAGTGGACAGATATATTTTCTGTCAAAGAAAAAAAAAAATGTACAAGAAAAATATTGTTAAAATCGAGATTAAAGTATTTCCTATTTAGCTGAAAAATATTTTTTGTACCTGTCTGGTTTTCTGGGAATAAAAGGATTTTCTGGGAAACACAAAAGAGATACAAAGACAATAATTAAATGTAATCGTAGACAACACTTTGGGGGTTATTCCTGATGGTGGTTGGGACATGGTGCTACAAACTTAAATGGTTCAAAATGGCTTCCAAATATCTGTCCACCGTAGTGGACACCATGCATGACAGGGTTAAGATCATGATCCATGAAGATATTTAGTAAATTTCCTACTGTAAATATATCAGAACGTCATTTTTGATTAGTAATATGCATTGCAAAGAACTTCATTTGGACAACTTTAAAGGCGATATTCTCATCATTTTTATTTTTTTGCACCTCAGATTCCAGATTTTCAAATAGTTGTATCTCAGCCAAATATTGTCCTGTTCTAACAAACCATACATCAATGGAAAGCTTTCAGATGTATAAATCTCAAATTCAAAAAATGTACCCTTATGACCAGGGTCACACATACATACATACATACATACACACATATACAGTATGTATATATATATATATATATATATATATATATATATATATATATATATATATATATATATATATATATACATACATATATACATATATATATACATATATATATACACACACACACACACATTTAAGCAAAAAAAACAAAAGGTACACATACCTTTGGTTTTGTTTGGCCATCTGGCTCAGCTTTCCTTGGTTTTCTCGGTACAGAATCCTCATCCTCTTTGTCTTCATTGTCATCCTTTTCTTTCTCCGACACCAGAGTCACCTGCTTCCGTTCCGTCCTCCTGTCCTGGATCTCCACAGCTTTTGCGGTGGGTCTGCAGATTCTTGGAGATCTCCTCAAGCACCTGCCGTCAGTCACCTCAGACTCTGAATCTCCCCTCACCTCTTCTCTCTGAAGTTCTGCCTTCCGCCTGTGAGCTGGGATTTTGATCTTCATGCGAATTCCTTCCTGTTGTGACTTTTCTTCTTGTTCTTCGCCTGTTTTATCCTCATCCTGACTCTCCTGAGCTTTCTTTGGAGGTCGTCCTGGTCTTTTACTGCTTTTCACAGCAGCAGTGCTTTTTTCTTCAACATCTCTGGAAGCCTCACGTTCTTCAGAAGTTGTGTCTTGCTTAGATTGTTTGCTTGAGGTGCTGTTTTGATCCATAGGAATATCAGTTTCCTTCTTACTTGCTGTTGTAGACTCACATCCCTCCTCAACAGCCGACTGAATTTTATCAGCTTTACTGATCTCTGAATCAACTTCCATTGGCTTCTCTTTGTTCCCTTCCTTTGAATCGGGTTCCTTTTCATGTTCTCTATCAGAAGGAGGATTCTTCAAACTGTTGGATCCATTGGGTCGTTCTGTAGCTTTAACTTCTTCCGATTTTTTCACTGCAGATTCTTCTGATCTGTTTGCAGCTTCACCCTTTTCATCCTTGTCTTTTGACGTTTCCAAATCCTCATTTTTATCAGTTTCAGCTGTATCACATTTTTCCTCACTGTCTACTTTCTCTGTGGTTTTTGGTGTGCTTGGCTTATTCGTTAAATCAGAAACAGATGATTTTTCAAGATCACTTGATGCTGGCTTAGGGGATTCGGACTGCTCTTGCACTTTGTCTTGAGGGCCATCTGTATCTTCAGAAGGTTTAGAGGAAATAGACTTACTTTCTCTATTGGCTGAGTGTTTGTCTCCTTCAGATGTAAACGGTTTTTCAGTTTTTGAGACAATGGCAGATGGCTCTTTTTCTGTGGTAGTGTCTGTGCTAGAGCTGTGATTGGGTTTCGTTTCTTCCGTGTTCACTGGCTTTCCTGTGCCAGAATGTGGTTTGATTACTTCACAGGAAGAGGAAGAAGCCGCCTCTATTTTAGATGACTGGAATGGTTCAGTTTCCATCGGTGTGGAAGCAGTTGGATCTGGTTTTTCATGGTCTTCATTGGAGTCTTTGGGAGATGGCTGACTTTCTTCTGTGAGGACTCTGTGTGACTCTTCTTCTGCGAGATCTTTCTTGGATTGTTCATTTGGGAGGTTTTTCCCTGTCTCTTCTTTCGAGAGCTCTTTAATTGACTCTTCTTTAGCTGGCTCATCTTTTGGAAGATCTTTTATTGACTCTTCTCTTGCGAGATCTTTTGATGATTCTTTTACTGCTTTTTTTGAGAAGTCTTTAGTTGACTTTTCAATTGATGTCTCTTCTTCTAAGAGATGTCCCGTTGACTGATCTTTTGTTGGCTCATCTTTTAGGGGAATTTTCACTGACTTGTCTCTTGTAAGATCGTTTGATGATTCTTCGTTTGGGAGATCTTTCGTGGCTTCTTCTTTTGAGCGCTCAATCGTTGACTCCTTGTTTGGGAGATCTTTCATTGATTCTTCTTTTGTTGAATCTACAGGCAGTGTTGATGTATTTACTTCAGTAGCATCTGTATTATCACTACTGGGAGACTTTTTATTGTCAGTTCCTTCTTCAGAACCAGGTGTCTTTTCTGATTGTTCACTTACTGATGAGGGTTTTTCTTCTCTAGGGGTCTTTTCATGAGATTGAGAAGTTTCAGATTTTTCCTTGTTCTCTTCTGCAGTGGCGGCACAGGATTCCTCAGACTTCTCCACTTCCATCTGCTCTTCAGCACACAATCTGGTTTCATTTGTGTCCATCTTCTTTTTCGTCTGGTCATCCTTTCTCACTTTGGATTTATCTAAAACAAGAGGGAGCTTCTCGGAATTATTCTCTTCTGTGCTTTCTTTTTGAAAACTCTCTGACCCTTTTTGCGTTTCACTCTCAGATGCTGTAAGGTGAGGGACATGGCCGTTGATCTTTTCAGCATTCAATCTGCTATCATCGAAAGACTCTTTCACAGGAGCATTTCGTACTCCCATGCTGCTGGTGTCAAAGTCTTCACTTAGTTTCATTTCCCGCTTTTTCAGGGGGATTTTAGCTTGATGGTCATTTTTCAAAGCTCTCTGAGTCTCTTCTAAAGTTTTTCTTTTTACATCCTCTGTCTGTTCTGCATTCTGTGAAGGTGTTGATAAGTCCTTGACTTTCTCATCCTCATCCTGTGGCTCTTCTTTGATTGATCCAGTAGTGCCGTTTGCCGTCTCTGAATGTTTCTGCAGCTCTTCTTTCACCGTTGAGCCTTTTTCCGACAAAGCATCTGTGGTCTCTGCATCTTCTTGCTTTGCATTTTCCTTTTCCTTATCCAAGATGTTTTCCTTATTTTCAGATGCAGATAAATCATTTTGTGACTTCTCATCTCTGATCTCCACTAGAATCCAAAAACATAGGAGATAAAACAAATCAGTAAAACACTCCTAACTCAAGCTTTGTTCAGTCAATACCAAGGTTATTATAGTTTTGAATTTTTAAAAATTTGTTTTATTTTAATATCGTTTTCAAATTTACTATAAAATTCAGTTTAGTTTTTATTAGTTTCTTTAATATTTTTGTTAGTTTTAGTTTAGTTTATATTTTGTGAACACATTTTTATTTAGTTTTTATATAGTTTAGTTTCAGTTTTAATTAAAATTTAGCAGAATCAACAGATCCCTCCCAGAGCGAAGGCCAAAGAAAGACGCAGGCATAATTTAACCTTGGTGAGGTAAACGTTTAGCGACACGATTAACACATGCTGAGATTGATTAGATGGTAAAAGTATACAAATATACTCCAAAGGAAGCAGTCAAGCCTTTATACTAAATAAGTCTACACAAGTTGTGCTTAATGTCATATCTAATGGTGTGTTGAGATAGTCTGGCTACGTCAGACTTCGTACTTCCGCTCAATTTCCGTTCGCTTCTGTACTCGGTCTGATATAGCAAACCAGCTCCCAGATTATCTCCGGCTCCGCACCAGCCATCCAACCAACGAACAGAGGGCGGGCTGAGCGTCGAAATTAAGATTGTAGTTTAGGTTAGGTAAGGTAAATCTAAAACGACAGCGGACATGGAGACACGGGATGTCGAGATATAAACACTTATTAATATCTGTCGAGCTCGAACTGGCACACTTTTGACAGGTCAGTATCTCCTTTCTTTTCCAGACCTTGAATATATTGCCATGTAATGCTGTAATCTTGCAATTAAATTGCAGCATTTCCAACAGACTTGAAATGAACGAAGAGCTGTGTTTAACAGAGCTAATCCTAACTTTGACAATTGGCTGCAAATATTTTCTTGTTTGTCTCTACTGTCAGATATTAGTTTAGATACACTAATTGTACCGTGGATGCGTAGATTTACTTCACATAATCTGCAAAAGTCGTTCACAGCCATTTTCACTCCGGTATTTCGCTCGATGGTTTTGTTTTCGCCGCATACCTGTGTTTATAGCGGAAGTTCGAGGCGGATGAGCCAGCGCATAACATACATCATAACCAAACGTTATGTGATTGGCTTACGGGTACACCAGTGATTTTCAACTTCAGACAAGCGCTCCCCACGAGAAAGTAAAAGCTTGTCAATCATGCCCTTCCAGACTCTGTCTACGAAGCAAAGCGAAGTAGCAGATTTTGGTATTACCAGGCTAGTGCTGAGATATTTAATATGAAAATAAATGTAGCCTAATTTGGTTAAATGTATTTTTTCTTATTTAACCATAATCATGATATTGTAATAACTGTCGTGTCTTGCACTTTTCCGTGAACAGCCACGCATAAATCATAACTGGGACTAATGAAATTCAATAATAACGGCAATCGTATTTAACAATAAAGGCTCATATTTAAATATAAAGAATTATAAGTGTGTGTATGATGCGATTTAGCCTATGCATATTTATTTGTTCGAAAGTTTGGCAGAGTGAGAAAATAAATAATTTTGCCTACCTGATCATGTTGTAGAATAATGCGGGTTCGGTTCAGGTCGCGACTCGTGGTCTTTATGTCAAACAGTTCTGGTCTGGTACAGAAATAAATGAGTGCTGCTGTGGATAACGGGTCGGGTGTTCTGCTAAGTACTGCTGGTGCACGCTTACCAAACAGGACTCTGCTATAATCTGCTTTGCGTCTCTCCATCAGATAACCCCGTGTGCGTGATGTGCCATTTACAGGTATTTCACCGCCAAGGGGTGAGAACTAATAATTACGAAAACGATTTATTTTTGTTAATTATTATTTTATTTCAGTTAGTTTTTCAATAACTTTTGTTAGTTTCGTTTTAGTTTTTCAAATATTTTGACTTATTTTATTTCAGTTTACGAAAATAACCTTGGTCAATACTTAATATTAATTTTAAGATACCTTCAGCTCCCTCTTTTTTCTTGTCTTCATTCTCTGGGTTCGGGCTGTTACTAGAAGAGCCGTCCTCCTGATCCTTCTTTACCAAAAGTGCTGGATCAATCTGAGTCTTCAACAGTCCAAGGATTTGAGCCAGGTCATCTCTATTTCTGAAGTGGAAAATAAAGTTGTTTTTTTAATGTATCCGTTACTGTCATTTGGCATGTTTTTCTGACAAATCAAAAGCCATCCAGTACAGTCAGCGAAAACACAATGTAGCATTTTATGAATTAAGAGGTTTTATGCCACTGGAAATTGATCGCAGAATGCCTACCTTACTATACACTTCCAGGATGACCCATCCAGATCATCCTGTTCTTCCACATAGACCCTTACATTTTGGTCTTGATCAAGCTGGAACCAGTACATAAGGCCATCTTTGTCTCTGCCGATTGGCTGAAGACGCATTTTATCTGGGTCCTCTTCATTGATAGCGGTTTTAAACTTGACATTGTCATCAAACTGGCATTCACACAAGTACTGTTTGAAAAACGAAACATTGTCAAGTTACATTGGGTTGACAAAAACAGAAATACATTACAAAAGCAACAACAGTTCTTACAGATGGATGTGAGGCTCAAGTGCAACTTCATTCGGTAGTGTGACATTAACACATTTTCCCATCTTACCTTCAGTAGTCCTGTCTTACACTCCACTGTCATCTCTCGATAACCCTTCTTTTCCAGCTCCCATGCCCATGTGGAGTTAAACTCCTGACAGATCTACAGAGTAATAAAGAAATAAAAAATTAAACATTGATGAGACTAATATTGAATTAACACTGTCAAGTGCTCATTGTGCTCACAGCTATTCACATATACATTATGAAATGATCCATAATTCACAGCTGTTTGAATGTGATTGTTAAAAGCAGAATGTGCAGTCATCTAATACTTAATTTACTGTTAACACTCATTTACTCACCTTAATGAGATTTTTCTCCCATCTGTCTGCCGACACAGACTTGCCAATTTTCCTCAGTAACTTCACATGAAGATCCACAAGGAGTTTGGGAACTGAGGACATATAAGTATTTCAATATTAAAGCAACACATAAAGCATACTCATCTTATTAGCTTTTAGGTTTGCGGTTCTCAAACTGTTGTGACTGTGAATTCAGCAACATAACTAACAGTAACACATCTGTGTTCTTAAGTGTTTGGTCCAACTTCTTAAGTAGCCACAGTAGGATTATTTATATCCATCAGCAAAAAAAAAAGGTTAAAAGATGAAAAAGTAATACTAATGCCATTTCAGGTTAAGAACCACTCCTTTAGAGCACCAAAACCTGAGAAACTGGTAATGGTTTGTAACCACCAGTGTGTAACTTATTCATGCATGAACATTAAATTTGCATTTAAAGTAACTGCACAATGATAAACACCTTCCTGGACACCTGGACATTTTATACTGCTGTTGTTCTTGTACCTGCCATAATCCCCTACATGTTTCATTGAAGTATTCATATAAATATGTTTATGATGACTGACAGAATCTATCTGTCTCTACTATATAAATACCATAGCTGCTTTAGTTTCAGCCAAAATACCATTACAACTACATTTACTGTTACTTCAAAAAAGCTAAAGGGAGTAATTTAAAGGGACAGTTCATCCAAAAAAAAAACAAGATTTTTTTTCAATAACTGCATGGAAAAAAGAAAGTCATATAGATTTGGAAAAACATGTGGCTGAGTAAAGAATGACAATTTTAGGTTTAGGGTTTAATACTATCAACAAAACACACACACACAAAAAAAAATAAATAAAAAAAAAATAATAATATATATATATATATATATATATATATATATATATATATATATATATATATATAAAAATGTATTACAGTTTTAGTGTACAAAACTGTAATTTAGTGTACTACAACTGAGGCATTTCAGGCCTATAATTAGTTATATGTATAAGAATAGATGGATAATACACACTGCTCAACAAATCAGTTCAGCGTAATCACACCTAACGCGTTTATAATGCAGCAAAACCATCAAAGATGAAAAAAAAAAAAAATTAAAGGGTTTATTGTTAACTTTCACCAAAGTTTGACAATCAAAATAATCCCATATTGTCATTTCTCCCTCTCGGCGGCGCGAGCAGGAAGTTTACACGTTCTGCGCATGCGCGCTTCTCACATCGCACTAATTCATGCCAAATTATTATTTAACTATGAATAAACATGATTATTTCGTTCCTCCGGCATTATGTGTGTGGTTATATGCAAATACAAGTGATTTTCCATATGTAAAAGGTCGCATATAAATGCGCATGAAGCAGCAATGCGTTTCTGTGCGCTGTGATGAGTAAATAAAGCGTAATACAACCTACTGTCGGGCGAAACGCCGATATTAACGCCAGAAACGGCGCTTTAGAGACACAAACGGCGACAAAAACCCCGACACCTACGGGTGGAGTACCAAACGGCCCGTTTAAACGCATGTAAAGCGGCTGAAGAGCAACAATGGAGGAGCGGCTCACCCGCGCTGCTCTCCTGCAGACTGCGCTCCAGCTCCGGGAACGACACCTCCGGCAGGTCCAGCAGAGCTCCATACCGCTCCAGAAACGAGCAGATCACGGCGAAGCTCGAGCATAATTCCGGGGAAGAACCGTCCGCTGCCTCCGAGGCAGACATTATTCCGAACCGAGCCGCTGGAGGACCACAACCTCCCCACAATGCACCGCGACTATGGCAGACACATGGCCCAGAAGCCCTTGCGTCGGAGATACTGAACCGATGTAAACAAACCACGAGCAGCAGCAGAGAGACGGAGAGCGGGAGAAACAAAGGCCACTAAACCAAACACTTCATGTGGCACAATAATTATATTTGCACTTAGGGACTCTTTCTCTTTGAGAGAGAGAGATTTTGAAGAAAGAGGACATGAAAGAAATACTAACAGGGACTTATAGAGAGCGTATTAGTAACATCTCTCCTGTTACCTGAAAACAAATGTAGTAATAAATAGTGATCAGTAGTTTTTATATCAAAGTATAGTTGTGAACACTGACCCTAAGTACATCTCCTACACTCAGAAAGAGGCCAGGTGAGTTAATGAACTGTTCATGTCATTGGTTACCATTAGAGGGCGCTGTCAGTTAACTATATTTCTGATATTTATCACACAGGAGCAGAATGATTTTGTTCATTAAATGGACAATTTAATGTTTTTAAAAAATTGTTGCCATAAATATTTATTTCTACATGATTTACCCCCCAAAATTAGTTTTGTTGGTATAAATTAATGTAGGTTGATTCAGTGATATTACATAATAAATTTGGTTTGAATGAAATTGTTTTCGGTGTCCTATTTATGCTGAAATTCATTCTGCTGTTGTTTCATAATCAAGGCCTATTATAATAAATCCAATGACTTTGCTATTCCTGGTATAAACTAAAAAGTGAAACATCACATTCAAACATTCTTCTGGCTTATTGTTTTATTTGAGAATGTGTTTATATATTTTTACAAGCATATTTATTTATATTATTTATGGTCAGTAAAATTTGATGCCATAATCTAGGTCAGAAAATCTAGATAATCAGGACAGAAAACTGCCTGGTTTGGAGAGTGCATTCAGTCCTGGTTTCATTTGTGTCAGATTTCCTCATTGTAGCTGGGAGATTCATGAAGTCAGTGCCTTGATGAGATAAGAAAAAGAGACTAAATAAGCAATAATGAAAGCTGTTTGAAGTCAGTTGAGTGAATCTTAGACTGTTGAGCTATTTGTGTGTTGTGTACTGAGGTGGTCTTTTCCTTTCAATGAAGTTTGGATAACGAGGAGGGCAGAGTGTGTTTAAAACAGCCCATTGGCTGAAGCCAAAATCATTCCAGATGCTGTCTGCCATTTAGCAAGTGTTACGTAATAGGTTTATGAGCTTGACATGTAGGTCTGTAAGTCATTTAAAGCAGGTTTACAGTTTGTGCATGTAAATTGAAGCACTCCTGCTGCCTTATTGTTTAATATATGCCTACAAAGTTTAGTGTGTGAGAACATCATGGTGTGGCATTTTTTATCTGTCATATGATGCAAATTTTTTTACATTCACAACCCCAAGCAATTCCCTCTCCTTGTGATAATGATTCTCTTTCTTGTTTTTATGGAAACATGCAAATGTTTCCTTGTCATCACACACACTTATACTAGCAGGAATTTGAACCTAAATACATTCTTACAGTCTCCTGAAATGTTTTGTTAAACAAATGTTAACCATTAAACTTCCCATTTAATAGTTAAAGACAGTTGAAAACATCCATAAATTCACTTCCCACAACACAGAATTGCAATAATTCTGTGCAATATAGCTGTTGTACATCAGATATTGATGAGAAATTGTTTCTGTTTCTACTTATTGGTGTACTTTCATGTTTTAACCTTCTTTTCGGTAAACAATAAAACTATCAGTCTATTAGTTTTATCAGTATCGTATCAGTTGTTAGTACATGTATCCTTCTTAATGAGTGAAATACAAATAAATATCTAGAATTGGTTTTGTTTGCAGTAAATGATCAGGAATGTAATATGTAAATGTTTGTTTTTTTAATTCCAACATTTATGCGCTATTACATTCAAAAAAGCAACAACATTATCTTAAAAGATGCACAAAAAAAGTTGTGGAAGGATATTCAGTCATATGAGTGACTCTAAAGTTAATTGCCACTGATTTCCATGCAGTCAGCCAGCTGACACAGCAATAGCCTGAACAGAATGAGGTGGCATGATGGGACAGCCATTTTAAGAATGACAGGAGGAATAGAGAACGGCATTTTTGAAGTCAGCAGTGACGTTAATGTGCAGCACCTGCTTGGTGGTTAGGTTATTGAATGCACTCCTCTAAAACACCTTTTACGACCTTAAGGGGGTCAAGATTACTACTGATTTAATATTTTTAGTATTTGAATTATACAATGAGACCAGTTGAGTAAGAGAAAAACAGCAGAGTTTTTATAATTAAACAGTATGTATACTGATCAAAATGAAGAAAATTGCATTTGGATATTATGGTTCTCAAACATAGTTGAACTAAATGGATTTTTTTATTTTTCAGACAAAATATTTTATGTTGCATTTATTTAAAGAAAATGAACAAGTTTTACATCGTGTATGCAACAATAAATATACTGTACAAAATCAACACATTTGGACATTTGATAGTTTTCAAACATACATTCAAACTAGATGTCATTGCAAGTGAAGTTAGTAGAAAAGATCTCGCTTGATGCTGTTTGACATTTGGATATTTTTATGTGTCTTAAGTGTCCCAATACTTTTCGTGGGCTGTAGTGTGATAAATGACCACATATGGAGTTTTGATGAGATACTTGCATACCTTTCCATACACTGAGTGTGACCTTCTGACCTTTGATTGAATACGGAAAAGTATATTTTTAGATGTGCCGGTGCTTTCAGAGGAAATATTTATTCATACATAAAACAGGACTCAGTGGCAGCTGTCTATGGTAGACATGAATTCATGTCTGCGTCTGCGTCAGTCATGGATGTATTCGCTTTCAGTAGCGGGTGGGGTGAGTGTGGGTCTGGCAGGACACAGGGGGTTGTTTATCTCTTTCAGAAGCTGAAAGATCACAGGGTACATTGAAGAAACTGGTTCTAGCTGGATGCAGACAGCAAGTCTGCAGATCCAACAATGTGGAAAAGGTACAAGGGACTCCAGTCTAGACACAAACACAAACAAATCTTGAAAATACAGAAGGTAAGAAATTAACACGGTTGTCCAATGATTAAGGTTTAATCACAAGCTGCTATTGACTGAACAGTGATGCAAACCCATTCTAAGAGCTCATAGGTCACTCATTCATACTTATAGACCTTTGTGGGTCTATGATGGTTGCAAACAGCAGCAGATTGTTTATTTGAATGGTGCAATATCTGCAGTGGCAGAAATATAAAAGCGCTTTCAAAAACTGACTCCTGATCTCATGTACAGTACCTGCACAAACATGTCTGTGAGGGATATTTTGCTTTCATTTTTTCAGCTGATCTTCCCCCGTTTACTGCAGCTTTAAGACTGCAGGCCTAGAGAGCAAATATTTCTCACCATTTATTGAAACATGATAATGCCACTGTCACGTAACTGGCCATTTGGCCGTTTGTTCAAAGCCAAAGTGTAAATAGCAGCCAAATGGTAATGAATGATCATAATAACCAGACTAAAATAGGTTTAGTTTTAAACTCTTTTAGTAGTAAAAAAAAAAAAAAAAAAATCCACATGACTACAGTGGGGAAAATAAGTATTTGAGACACTGCCGATTTACAAAGAATGGAGAGATCTGTCATTTTCATCGTAGGTACACCACAACTGTGATAGACAGAATATAAAAACAAAATCCAGAAAATCACATTGTATGAATTTTTAATAATTTCCATTTTATTGCATGAAATAAGTATTTGATACAATAGAAAAATAGAACTTAATATTTGGTACAGAAACCTTTGTTCTGTTTACAATTACAGAGGTCAGACGTTTCCTGTAGTTCTTGACCAGGTTTGCACACACTGCAGCAGGGATTTTGGCCCACTCCTCCATGCAGGTCTTCTCCAGATCTTTCAGGTTTTGGGGCTGTCGCTGGGCAACACGGAGTTTCAGCTCCCTCCATAGATTTTCTATTGGGTTCAGGTCTGGAGACTGGCTAGGCCACTCCAGGAACTTGAAATGCTTCTTACGGAGCCACTCCTTAGTTGCCCTTGCTGTGTGTTCGGGGTTATTGTCATGCTGGAAGACCCAGCCACGACCCATCTTCAATGCTCTTACTGAGGGAAGGAGGTTGTTGCCCAAAATCTCGCGATACATGGCCCCATCCATCCTCCCCTCAATACGGTGCAGTCGTTCTGTCCCCTTTGCAGAAAAGCACCCCCAAAGCATGATGTTTCCACCCCCATACTTCACGGTTGGGATGGTGTTTTTGGAATTATACTCATCCTTCTTCAAACACAGCGAGTGGAGTTTATACCAGAAAGTTCCATTTTGGTCTCATCTGACCACATGACCTTCTCCCATGCCTCCTCTGGATCATCCAGATGGTTATTGGCAAACTTCAGACAGGCCTGGACATGCACTGGCTTGAGCAGGGGGACCTTGCACGTGCTGCAGGATTTTAATCCATGACGGTGTGTTACTAATGGTAACCATTGAGACTGTGGTCCCAGCTCTCTTCAGGTCATTGACCAGGTCCTCCCGTGTAGTTCTAGGCTGATCCCTCACCTTTCTCAGGATTCAAGATTCAAGATTTTTATTCGTCACATACACAGGATCATTGAAACTCCACGAGGCGAGATCTTGCATGGAGCCCCAGTCCGAGGGAGATTGACAGTCATCTTGAATTTCTTCCATTTTCTAATAATTGCACCATCAGTTGTTGCCCTCTCACCAAGCTGTTTGCCTATTGTCCTGTAGCACATCCCAGTCTTGTGCAGGTCTACAATTTTGTCCCTAGTGTCTTTAGACAGCTCTTTGGTCTTGCCCATTGTGGAGAGGTTGGAGTCTGATTGATTAAGTGTGTGAACAGTTGTCTTTTATACAGGTAACGAGTTCAAACAGGAGCAATTAATACAGGTAATGAGTGGAGGATAGGAGGGCTTCTTAAAGACAAACTAACAGGTCTGTGAGAGCCAGAATTCTTGCTGGTTAGTAGGTGATCAAATACTTATTTCATGCAATAAAATGGAAGTTAATTATTTAAAAATCATACAATGTGATTTTCTGGATTTCTTTTTATATTCTGTCTCTCACAGTTGAGGTGTACCTACGATGAAAATGACAGATCTCTCCATTCTTTGTAAGTGGGAAAACTTGAAAAATCGGCAGTGTATCAAATACTTATTTGCCCCACTGTACATCTATACATATTTTTAATTTATTTTAGGGTAAATATGACCTGGACATTTCTTGACAGTTTAATAAGGATGAGGAGCCTGTACCCTCTCTGAGGGCCTCTGGCTAGTCTAGACCTGATCCAGATTCATCTGGACTACGGAGGTTCCTGATTTACTGTTAGCAGATGCCTTACATTCACTCCCACCACGAGAAATGCACAGATTGGCTGTTAAGAGTGGCGTTCCCCAAACAGCTTATACAACTTTAACACGTTTGGGGTGGAGCAGCATCTTGGTACATATTGTTGTGGCATGGATGTCAGGCATATTTATGTAAGGCGTTGGATTCTATTTATACTGCAACGACCAAATGAATGGAAAAACCATTCTGTTTTTCAATAAATGAAAACACTGATCTCTTCTCTGTAAAGAGCAGAAATGAAAATGATCCCTAAGCCAAAGTACTTAGGGCAAAGAGACAAGCCCCCTGTTTGACAGGATAAACATATAGCCTGTGGCACGCTCAGAAGCCAATGAGATCGCACTCAGATTACAGAGCAAAATTCCTGCTGGCCACCCTCCAGAGGTGTTTTGGGAAGCAGGGGAAAGGGGACAAAGCAACACATGACTGCGACACACAGGTCTCTATGAACATCTATTTTTGTGAATAACAATAAACGAACAATAAAATGTATTATTTTAATTGGAAATGCACAAGAATATTCTGTGAAAATGACATGTATAATTAATTAAATTAGCAGTAAAATTCCAAAATGACATGTAACCTATGTGTGTATGTATATTAAACACATTGTATATAGATAGATAGATATAAAGATAGAATTTATATATATAATTTATTTTAAATTTTAAAACAATTAACATTAAAATTTAAAATAAATGTTAACAATTTAAAATTTATAATAATTTAATATAGGCCAATTGTTTTTATTGATATATGTGTACATTTCATATGGAGGGCATACAACAACCCTGTCAGTGACAACTAGTAAACAAGTGTACTCGTTCTCCCGCCACACAAAGTTAAAATTAGAGTCATGTGTGATGAAAGCAATACATGGGATTGGCTGCAACCGGCACAAGCACCTATAAATTCAGGTTTGACAGACCGGTTCGACCATACTTAGGTGGAAAACACACTCGCTGGATTAAACCCTGGATGGAAATAATTATTTTGCTTTCTGTCAGTGAAATTGGGACTAACGATTTCATATTACCCAAAGGTTGGTGAGCACACTGTATTTTATTATATTTCACCCAATGTTGTGTGCTGATTTCTATGTTTCTGGGTACCCAGAGCTTACGTAATGAGAGATACACTGTAATTTATTATGTTTCATACAATACTGTATGCTGGTTTTTGTGTTTCTGTGTAGCCACAGCTGAAGTTATGAGAAACATCAAGTTTACAGTCATGCTTTATCTATAAACACAAGTTATCACAGATGATCTGCATTGATTCTAAATGTTTCTCTGTAGTGTTACGCTGCTGGAATGCTGCTTTGGGACACTGAGCCACAATTATTTATGTCCAAAGGTGTTGACATATTTAAAACAAAAGACAAGAGAGTTATTCATTTGGAAGAAACTTGATCTTGAATCAGCAGTTTGCTGAGGTAAAGCAAAGCCTAAATATTTATTTTACATTCTTGGACCTGAATCAAGACAATTCATTTGCGATGATGAATCTTAACCAGTTTTGGCCTGCTTCTTGTTCTCTCTCAGGTGGGGAAACACAAGAAGCTCTAGATAAAAATAAAAGTAAAAGTTCCTGTCAGAAGCATAGAAAAAAATGGTTGGAATGAAACCTACCGACCTGCCACCAACTGCTGCTGTCAAGTTTTTTGGAGCTGGTATGGCAGCATGTTTTGCTGATCTGATCACTTTCCCACTGGACACAGCAAAAGTGAGACTTCAGGTGAGGCCTTATATAAATATAATAATAATATATAAGCTATATATGCAAAAAGGTTAGCATAAAGAAAATCTTTTTTGGGCCAGTTACGAGTTGTTCGAATTGTGTTTGCATTGACTTTATGTGCCTGAAACAATTAAATAACAACACAAAAAGCACATTATGACCATCCTTCTGTCTAATTTCAGATCCAGGGAGAGTCTATAGCTGCCTCAGGATCAGCGGTGAAATATCGTGGAGTATTTGGCACCATCGCCACTATGGTGCGCACAGAAGGCGCAAGGAGTCTGTACAATGGCCTGGTGGCAGGACTGCAACGACAAATGAGCTTCGCATCTGTTCGTATCGGTCTTTATGACTCAATGAAGCAATTCTACACCAGAGGATCTGAGAGTGAGTATCGGACTGGAGGTTTGAATAGAGACAGAAATGATAGTGGTGACACTTAACCTACACTCTGCTCTTTTCTTCTCAGATGCAAATATTGTTACTCGCCTAATGGCAGGTTGCACCACCGGGGCCATGGCTGTCGCGTTTGCACAGCCCACAGATGTCGTAAAAGTGCGTTTCCAGGCTCAAGTGCGTCAGTCTGATGGATTAAAGAGATACAACGGCACAATGGATGCATATCGGACTATTGCACGTGATGAGGGTGTTCGGGGGCTTTGGAAGGGTGAGAGAGAGTTCTTAAAAAGGGATAGTTCCCTCTCCCAAAAATCTATCATCATTTACTGACCCTCATTTCACTTTATTTATTTTTATTTATTTATTGTTTTTGTCCACAAAATATAGTAGTCATTGCAATCCAAACCAGTGTTGTTATTGTTAACTATACCTAAAATTAAACTATTATTTTTTGGTAATTGAAATAAAGATTAAATAAAAAAATATTACATAAAAAACAAAACAAAAAAAAGAACATTTCAGATGTTGCCTTGGCAAATAACTGAAATAATAAGTTTAAGTCAAGTAGTAAAATTAGTCAAACTGAAATAAAAATAAATGAAAGCTAACAAAATATATATCTTTAAAAAACAAAAAGTAATAAAAATGACAGAAGCACATAACAAAATGACTAAAACTTGAACTAAAATTAAAACTGAAAATGTAAAATTAAAAATAATAAATGCTAAAATAGCATTGTTCAAAGTAACATTGGACTCCACTGACTTTAGTTGTATAGATACATTTACACATCTAAAATATCTTCTTTTTAGTTATACACAGCAGAAATAAAAGTTTTGGAAAAACATGAGAGTGAATAAATGATTTTTTGGTGCACTATCCCTTTAAATTTAACTTTCACATGCCATTCTAAGTGGATGCGTTCTGGTTGAGATAAACATGCATGTGTTTCTCTATTTTAGGCTGCATGCCAAACATCACAAGGAACGCGATTGTAAACTGCTCAGAGTTGGTCACTTACGACATTATCAAGGAACTCATATTAAAATATGACCTCATGACAGGTATGAAACCTACAAACCCTATTATTATGGCTATTTGTATGTTCTTGTTGTCTAACACACATGCCCTCATTAGATAACCTACCCTGCCACTTTACCGCTGCATTCGGAGCTGGTTTCTGCACCACGATTGTGGCGTCTCCAGTAGACGTAGTAAAGACCCGCTTCATGAACTCAACTGCAGGCCAGTACAGCAGTGCACTAAACTGTGCCCTCACTATGCTGACCAGAGAGGGACCAACAGCTTTTTATAAGGGGTAAGAAAAATATGCTATGAATTATTATTTGTATAGAACAAGTTACATAGTATTAATTTCAGTACCATGCATTTGTCATCGCCATCTTCCCCAACAGCTTTGTGCCCTCCTTCCTGCGCTTGGGATCCTGGAACATTGTGATGTTTGTCTCCTACGAGCAAATCAAGAGAGGTCTGACTAGAATGCAAAGCTCATGGTAGTCACCTTTCTGAATGGACATTGTCAGTATCTTCTGATTTAGATTAAACAGAGAGTGCAAATATAAGTCAAGTCCTCTGTTATGAGAACAAAGGGATTCTCAGGTTAAGTCTTATCACTGAAAAAGGTGTCAACTTTTAAAGGCCAAAGGTCAAGCTCATCGAAAATGAAAGATGAGCTGCCAAAAATCATGAGACGCATGACTGAGAAAGCAAATGCAGATATTTGTCTCAGTTACAATGTCATTGGACAATGAGGATATATGTCCATGGTTTATGTATATACTTTTAAATATGTCATTAAAACGGGTCCATAGCTCTAATGAATTAATGTAATTTATACTATAATTTGGAAACTGTACATTATTGGAAAATAAAGTTTTTTTTATGATATATCTGTTTCCTTGAATGAGGTCTAAATTGTTTTAAGTATTAAATCAGCAGTGTTGGGGAGTAGCTAGTTACATGCAACGAAATTACGTAATTTAATTACAAAATAAATATTAATGAGAAAACATTTTTATTGTTAGATGCCAGTTTTTCCTGTCATAGCTATATGCAAAGATTTGATTTCAAAAACAGTATCATAGCTTTTAAAATATATGTTGTTATGATTTAAAATCTGTATTTAACCTCAGAATGAGCTCAAATTTAAAAGAGGTGCTAAAGTCTGATTTTGTGGTGTTGCGGTTTAAGATTAAACTATTATCATCTTAATTCAAGTGATGAAGGATTTGGAAAGTCGGAAAGTAATCAGTGTTGAACAATATTGTAAGGTTAACCCTAACTTGTTTAAAGGTTTCAAAATGATTAACAGTAATTTAGAAAAGTAATCAAATGTAATCAGTTACATTACTTTAATATAGTAATTGAAATAGTTACACTACTTTTAACATTTTAGATAGTGTAACTTGTAATATGTAACCGATTTCATTTCCAAAGTAACCTTCCCATCACTGTGAATCAGGTACATGCCACTCATTAAGATCACATGCATTGTCTCCCCTAAAGCCGAGAGTCTTATCAATCAATGATCAAATCAACTGAGCTTTTAACCCATGTGTTTTTAACACAATTATCTTTTTTGTCTTGATGTTGTACCTTGTCTAATCCAGTTCTGTGTTAACATGTGAAACTTAAATAGCATCAGCTCTGTCTGCTTGATATGGTGAAGGGAAGTTCAGTTCATGTATGTAATTTAATGCTTTTGGTTCTTGTATGCAATGAAAAACACAACTATAAATGTAATACGATGAATTCCTTGACAAATACTAAAAACAACTTCCGCAAACAACATATTTTGCATCAAATATCAATCCATGTGAAAAAGCAAATCCAGGGGATGTGTCTTTAATAGAGGGAGAACTGAAAGTCCTTTTATGAATAACATATGTGCAACTATACTACACATTCAGAGTGACTCAGCGTTTCGGTCAAATAGGGGAGACTGGGGCTAGTTGTCACACTTTGCTCAAATTTATAAAGATAGATTTGTTTTTGAAAAAGTCAATTTCATATGTGTATATGAGCACATAGTATAGTCTAGGCATGTTTTCATTACATAGGGTAAATTATCACAATAGACAATTTACCCTATGTAGTGAATTATTCTGAAATACAAAACAACACCAGACCTGGCTCTAATATTCAACAAGTTTGAACAAAAGGAAATACACAATTGTGTAATACTAGGCTATTTTGACTCGAAACCTCATAGAAACCAAGATCGTGTTTTTTTTTTTGTACTTTTACTAGCATTTTTTTTTACATAAACCGAGAACAATGAAAGCTGATGTTTGGAGAACGGGTCAGTAGTCATTTATGCGCTGAAAGTTTGTCACGTGACTCCCTCGAAGGGGTTTAAAAGGCTCTCAGCGGCGTTCAGAACAGAACAGAGCACCTGCGGTTTTTAACTGTTTGCGGTCCGACGAAGTTATTTTTCGCTAGTAAACCCTTTTCCTCGCAGACAATTTATACATTTTTTGTTTAAGGTGAGTATTGTGACCTTACATGACATGAAATAATAGACTTTCTCCGTTATTTTGTTGAATGATTTGAAGTGATGCTGAGCTGTAACTTATGTAACACGGAAATATTCTTGTCTTTCAGACACTGGAGTATGTTTTTGTTTTGTACGGGTTCTAATCGTTTCTCTATGGAAGAACGCGGCAACAAAATTCAAGTTGAAAGTCATTTCAACCAGAGAGATACTTTCAGGGAATCCTGAAGTTCTCATCCAGACCGGTTGGTACAAAAAGTTTCGTAAAAGCGTTTATTCACTTGTTTTAATCAATAAGGGTAATACAGTTGATGTAATATTATGCCAACATTACATAATCTCGCATTTTATGTGTATCCGCACTTCCTGCATTGAAGCTCCTTTGTTTGGTAGAAAGACAACAGAGACATCAGATGTAAACAGGATGGTGACGTCAGCATGTCAGAGAACACGATGTTCTGTTTTTGTCTGACTATACAGAGTCTTTACATTACATTTACACTGTCCCACCCAAATGACTTAAATTTGCATAACAATAAGGTATTAAATGCATACCACACATAATCATTGTGTCTTCCTAATCCAGGTTAGGGTGGAGTTCACCTATCTTGTGTTCTCTTCATTGGTTTTCAACGCATTCCGTTCCACCTTTACATTCCTGTGACTCCAGCTGCAACTAAACATGGTTGGATTCAGAGCTGGTGATGTGCCTCCTACAGCCACTGTGAAGTTTATTGGTGCAGGAACTGCAGCCTGCATTGCAGACCTCTTCACATTTCCACTGGACACCGCAAAAGTTAGACTTCAGGTGAGTCTTTGTGTGGAATTTGAGTACTTTGTTTAAATGACAAATTTTTGCTCGTGTAACAGCCGAGTCAGCGGTTGAGTCTGGAGACCACAGAAGGGCTTGACGACTTGACCCAGATCAACTTGCATCAACAAAAACAAACTAACCTTTGATTTCAGGTGGAATGTTTAAAGTCAAACTCATACTGACGTCAGCTTTATCTATTTTTCTTGACTCTCTTTACACTAGCAACGTAAGCAGGTCCAGGCCTTGATGACTGTCCTTGCTGACCCAGGATCAATATGGACCCTTTTAACCTGAAGATGCTGCTTCCCTCCCCTGTGATTCTGTAAAGTTTCTCCATCCACCTTTTATTCTGTACAGATTCAGGGGGAGACCAAAAGTCCCGTGAACACAGGTCATGCGCCGGTTAAATATCGTGGAGTGTTTGGCACGATCAGCACCATGGTGCGTGTTGAGGGTCCACGCAGTCTCTACAGCGGGCTGGTTGCGGGACTGCAGCGTCAGATGAGCTTTGCCTCTGTACGCATTGGCCTCTATGATTCTGTCAAGCAGTTCTACACCAAAGGCTCCGATCGTAAGTTGCCATGCAGGGATGATTGGAAACTATTTGTTATGCAAGACCCTTCATATTAATGCCATTCAATGCATCGTTTTCCTTAGACGTGGGGATTGGCAGTCGGCTGATGGCTGGCTGTACGACTGGAGCCATGGCAGTGGCTGTGGCCCAACCCACCGATGTGGTGAAGGTACGATTTCAGGCTCAGATCAACGCCGGGGCCAATAAACGTTACCGTGGTACTATGGATGCATATCGGACCATTGCAAAGGAAGAGGGGTTTCGTGGTTTGTGGAAAGGTGAGCCTGGACCAACTACTAATAATAATAATAATAATAATAATAATAATAATAATAATGGCCTTCCATTTTAATTTAGTTACATTATGAAATGTATTTATAACACCACAATTATTAGTAAAAATGCAATTTATTTAGTTTAGACATTAAATAGTTTCTTGTATTAATTTACATTATATTGTAAACTAAATTAATAACACCTAATTTATTCATTTAGCTTATAATATAAATTCAAAAAATCTATTTAATCAGTTTACAATATTAAACAATTTTCTTATGTATTTGTTAATCTCTTAGTTTATATTATAAACCAATTTAAAATAGTTTAGTTGGTTTATAATTTATATTCTTATTATTATTATTATTATTATTATTATTATTATTTTTAACTTATCTATTTGAAGTGTATTTTGTTATTATAATAAAACAAATTTTAAAACCATTTTTAATCGGTTAGTTCATTAGTTTCTAATATATAAATGTTAGTTTATCAAGTGTAATTTTTTTTTAAATGTATTTTTGACAATTTATTAATCTTTTGTTTATTATAAACTAATTTAAAACCTATTTTTAATTGCGTAATAGTTTAATTAGTTCATATTAGTTTGTAAATGTAAATAAAAATTTACAAATGTTAGTGTATAATAAATTTTACATAGATTTTATTATTTAATTGTGTATTGATCTCTTCTAATAATAAAAAAAATGATCATGATTTTTATTGTTGATCTCTTTATTATAATAAGTGTTTTTTTTGTTTAAGGAACTGGCCCAAACATCACCCGCAATGCCATTGTAAACTGCACTGAGCTGGTGACCTATGATCTGATCAAAGATGCACTTCTAAAATCATCGCTGATGACTGGTAAGACGAGACTGCAAGAAATGATTGCAAACTTGTCAGACTTGTGTGTATGTGTTTTATTTTATTTATTTATTTATGCGGTTTTTCTTCACAGATGATCTTCCCTGCCACTTTACATCTGCATTTGGAGCTGGTTTCTGCACTACAGTTATTGCTTCTCCTGTTGATGTTGTGAAGACCAGATACATGAACTCCGCCCCAGGCCAGTACAGCAGTGCCCTCAACTGTACTGTAGCCATGCTGACTAAAGAGGGACCAAAGGCTTTTTACAAGGGGTTAGTTCTCTTTACCTACTCTAGCTTTACTGTAATGATTTGAGGATGAATGTTGAAGTGACATCTGTTTGTGTTCTTTTTAGATTCATGCCATCGTTCCTGAGGCTGGGCTCCTGGAATGTGGTCATGTTTGTCACCTATGAACAGCTGAAACGGGCCCTGATGGCAGCGCGCCAGAACTGGGCCACTCCTCTTTAAGCAGTGAATGCAGTTAAGCTTTGCTAATGTGGTTCTGACTATCGATTGTTTTTAGGTTTTCTGTAAGAAGTGTTTACATGTGTATTAAAAAACTTGACTTTGGCTTTTACTCTATTCTTGTGCCAAAAAATTAGGCTCTTAAAAACACCAATTTCAAACTCTAGTATTTGAGTTGAAGTGTTTTAATGTTTCTATTCGTGACCGAATGGACTTTAAGATGCCTGAATGAGTTTGGATGAGAGCGCTTGTTTTAGAAGCTGTTTCTTTTCAGGCGAGAGCTTCTCTGGGAATTGTGTAATGAAGTGACTGATCAGGTCCCCTCTGTTGGATGGGTTGTTGGCTAGTGGCATTCCCTCCCCGGTCACAATCTTGGTGTACTGAGGGCTATAATATAAAGAAATACAAAATTTTCCTTTAAATAAGAACTCTACACAGTTTTGCTGAATAAAATTAAGCGTGCTGATAATGTCGGTTATTTGACCAATGTGTGTCAAATGATGGAAGGAAATGGTTTACTCACTGCACAGTCATTGATGGGAATATTGAGAAGCCTGCCACCTAGTGTCTCAACTTCTACTGAGAAACCAGTCAAAGCCTGCAGAGTTACCACAAAAATATATATTCAAAATCATACTGAACTCAAATACAATCGATTCATTTCAAGTGGTGGCTTTTAGAGTGGAGCTGGTGACTTTTAAAATCATGTTGGTCCGATTAAAAACCCTATCACACATTCAGCATGAAAACTAGACCAAAAAAAGGAAACTATGTTTGGTCAATCTATATACATGAAATACATTTTTGCTTCTGATTAAAAACAAGTTTTTTTTTTTTGTTTTTTTTTACCTTCTCAAGAGAAATATGTGCTGTGTAGTACAGATCATCACTTTGGCGAACAAAGCGTGGATGAGGCTTTTGGCGAATGACAAAAACAATATCTGCTGGGATGTTGTTTGGTCCCTGTGGAGAAAAAAAAATTACATTCTGAGATGACTAAAATCAATTTAAAAACACAAAGAGATAATGTGTTCGTACATGCCTGGTCTCCCTCTTTTGGAAACGTGATCCGCGTCCCTTCATTCCATCCTGCTTTTACAGTGAAGGTTAAAATTTTGTCCCTGATGCTGGATGTGTGTCCATCTTCATTCATGACCTATATCAAACACATCTCTGAAATTAATTTCACATGAGTCCAAATTATGATATTTGTACACCTGCATGCAGAACTTACCCTACGGGATATCTTAATTTTTTTAGTGCATCCATAATAAAGGTCCTCCAAGGCGAGATGAAGGTCTCTCTCTATTGGTGGATCCTGTAGTTTTTCTTTTTGTCCACGCAAGCTCTTAAGAGCTGTGTTATCCTCACTGCCATCACTGGTGAAAAAATCTATGACACATCACTAATCAGAGCTGGGATTTGTCAAAACACCAAGACATTATGAACATTATGAATTTAAGACTTAATTGCACCAGACCGTCTTTTGACATTTACATTCATTAAATGATACAAGAAGCTCATTCATGAAAGAAACAATACAGCTTTTTCATCCTATAAAAATAACCTGCAAAAGGGTTATCTCCTCCGAAAAACTGTCTGAATGTTTCATCTGCATTTCCATGGTAGATATATCCTGATGACCAGGCGCCGTTCACTCCCAGCTCAGACGGGATCCCTCCTTTTAAACCCTCCTCTCCAAACTTATCATACGTGGCCTTTTTACGTGCTGCATTGGATAAAGAACAGAAACATAATGACCATCTTAGGAAAAAACTGATGGCTGAACTGTGCACTGTGTGACATTTGTAGGTCTGTCCGGGTGCTGTTTTCTTTAATACCATGGTACAGTGATAGTATGAGATAATCCAAGTATGTATGAAAAATAAATAATGAATTACGAAAAATAATTACATGGTAATGGTACCTCCAAGAACACCATCCCAGCAAAAGCGGAATGTTTCCCTTTTGGGTTCCTTTGGGTTCTAACATTCTTTTTATAACACACACCTTTATGTGACCAACAAGAACTTATACACAAGGTTCTCCAACAGCTATTGTTAGGTTTTATTTTTATAACCATAAACTAACCTTGCCAGAACGTTCTAGGAACCAAAAATGTTGGGAAACATTGCAGT